>NC_052150.1:228786729-229090339 GCF_902713615.1 Scyliorhinus canicula | reverse complement strand
TGGTTCTGGAAAGTTCCCTCAAACTGCCAGTGCCTTTTTTCAAACTGCCCGCTGCCAGTTCTGCAATGTTCCCGTCTAGCTGCCAGTTCGGGTACATTCCTCAGGCTGATCGCTCTGGAAAATTTGCATGAGCTGCTGGCTCTAGAACTTTCCCTCATCTTGTTTTTTTTCCCTCCTCCAAGTTACGGTTTGACTGTTCACATTTCAACCTTCCCTTACGGCTGATTTTTATTTTTAAATCTCTCTCCAGGTTTTCCACTCATGAAAAACAGATTGGGGAATTGGCAAAGAGGCTTGGATTCAAACACATCTCCCTCTCCTCGGAGGTGATGCCCATGGTACGCGTTGTACCTCGTGGGTACACCGCCTGTGCCGATGCCTACCTGACACCATGCATCAAGAGATATCTCAGCGGCTTCTGCGCAGGATTCCAGGACAGTCTCAAAGTACAGGCTCAAAGACAAGAGCATATTTTCTATGTAGCAATTTATAGAAAATCAGTTTGAACTTCTAGTAATTTTACTGATCCCCAGTGTTGAGCATGCACGGGTATGTGTGTATGCAAGCGAGTGAGTACATGTGGGTGTCAGTGCACATTTGGGTTGAGTTAGTATAAAAGGCTCCATTATGGGGCGAGCAATCCCGAGACATGAGTTCACATCCCACCAGGCAGCTGGGAAATTTAAATTCACTGTATAATAATAATCTTTATTATTGTCACAAGTAGGCTGACATTAACACTGCAATGAAGTTACTGTGAAAAGCCCCAAGTCGCCACATTCCGGCGCCTGTTCGGGTACACGGAGGGAGAATTCAGAATGTCCAATTCACCTAACAGCGCGTCTTTCGGGACTCGTGGGAGGAAACCGGAGCACCCGGAGGAAACCCACGCAGACTGGGGGAGAACGTACAGTCTCCGCACAGATGGTGACCCAAGCCGGGAATCCAACCTGGGACCTTGGCGCTGTGAGGCAACTGTGCTAACCATTGTGCTGCCATGCGTGTGACTGCATATGAGAGGGTGGGAGCGCGTATGAGAACATGGGGGGGAGGGGCATGTAAGTGAGCGCGGAGCGCATGTGAGAGTGTGGGGGCGTGTAAGAGAACATGCACGTCTGGCTTTGAATGAGGGCAAGGAAAGCTTTGGTTGGTTGGGACCAGTTTTCTGAGCCGCAGGTGTGATGCTCCGCAAACTGAATTCCCATTCCCACCGAGGGCAAGTGAAGAACGCTGGAGAGAGTCACTGCAGGCACTCTAGGATGTCTGCCAGTGATTGACAATCGCGGCAGGAGCCGCTGTGGTAACGGCCAGCACTGTCCAGTTGGGTAATGATGGAAGGAGCTGAATGTTAGTTGAGGAGAAAGGATAGGTTCTCTCAGTCCCGGGGCCCTCTCAATCCCAATGCTCTTCCACTTCTAGGATGTTCGTGTGCTGTTCATGCAATCTGATGGTGGCCTGACTCCGATGGAGAGGTTTAATGGGTCTCGGGCCATCCTATCTGGGCCGGCGGGTGGTGTTGTTGGCTACGCAGTCACCACACGTGGAGAAGAACGTGCAGAGCCGGTCATCGGCTTCGACATGGGTGGTGAGTAACTTCTCTTCCTTCCCATCTCCTGCTGAACAGCACCGCCTGCTCCATGTGTGGGATCATGGCCCCACTCCCCACCCAGCGACTTCCTCCTTTCCCCCAGATCCTCAGAAATTCTCCCTTTCCCTGGATACTGCACAATAAATCAGAATCATCTGATGTAAACTCTGTTCTCCCGGTGATCCGATCGCCCCTCCCCCAACCTGTTCATAGACAATCAGAGACATATTGGTGCTCTCGCCAGGATTATCCAATCCCCTCCCCTTCCTCTGGAATGTCCAGTGATTCCCATTCCCTCCCTCAGAATTATCCAGTATTCCCTGTCCTCCTCCCTTGGGATTATCTAGTGAGCCCCTCCCCATTGGATTGTCCAGTGTTGTTCCTCCCTACCCTCCTGGGATTTTCCAGCACATTGTGGCACCACCCCCCATAATCCCTGCCACTGGTACCTGGGATGTTTCCTCTGTAAATTGGGGGGAACGGAGGGGGGGGGGGGGGGGGGTCACTGAGTCGTCCCTGATCGAGCAGACGGGGTGGGGAGGGGGTTACTGTAGGAAGCCGGGCTGCCCCTTACCACATCTCCCTCCATTCCAATTCCAGGCACATCAACAGACGTGAGCCGCTATGCAGGGGAATACGAGCACGTGTTCGAGGCCGTGACTGCAGGAATCACTGTCCAGGCCCCTCAGCTCGACGTCAACACTGTGGCAGCTGGTGGAGGCTCCATCCTCGCGTTCAGGTGAGGGGAGTGAGCAGAGCAGCCCTGAACCCGACAGCCAGCTGGGTTCAAATCCCACCACGGCAGCTGGTGGAATTTCAATTAAATTAATAAATCAGGAACATAAAACTAGTCTCAGTGATAGTGGCCATGAAACTATCATCAGTTGTTGTAAAAAAAAAGACATCAGGTTGACCAGTGTCCGTTAGGGAAGGAAATCTGCCGTCCCTACCCGGGTCTGGCCTACATGTGACTCCAGACCCACAGCAATGTGACCAACTCTGAACTGCCCTCTAGAAATGGCCGAGCAAGATGCTCAGTTCAGGGGCAGTTAGGGATGGGCAACAAATGCTGGTCCAGAAGTCAGGACAGTCTCCCTGTCTGGCAGCCACCCTTCCCGCATCTGGCATGGTGGTATGGCAGTAGAAACAGAAAGGAGTACTGCCCACGAACTTCCCGCACCATCTTGCCAATCCTCGCTGCCGCCCAGCCTGTCCCCAGATGTGCAGACGTGCGCTGGAAGTTGCAAAGCGGCAGCATAGACGGACCTGCGGCAGACGGAGGCTCGTGCGAAGAAGTGTGAGATGATTGGTGTTGGAGCGAGTGGAAGCAGGCATCTTGCAACGGCACGCGCTTGGAGTCTTTGTTAAGGACACCTCTGCCGTTCTCGCCAGCTCGGTACTCCACAAGCCCAGTGGTAACGGCAGCCCTGAGAGTGTGGGGGCAATGGAGGCAGCAAATGGGACTGGAGGGGGCATCGGTGTGGTCACCGATCTGTGATAATCACCGGTTCGCTCTGGGGGGGCTGGATGGGGGCTTCAGGAGGTGGCAGCGGGCAGGGATTGAGAGATTTGGGGATCTCTTCATTGAGGAGGATTTCCCCAGCTTGGAGGAGCTAGAGGAAGAGTTTGAGTTGTCGGGTGGGAACGGGTTCCGGTACCTGCAGGTACGGGACTTTGTTCGGAGGCAGGTTCCGAGCTTCCCTCGCCTCCCACTAAGGGGGCTACAGGATAAGGGTGATGTCAAAAACAGGGGTTGGGGAGGGGAGGGTCTCGGAAATATGTAAGGAACTGATGGAGTGGGAAGGGGTTCCAATAGGGGAGGTGAACAGGAAGAGTTGGGAGGGGAGTTGGAAATCGGGGTTTGGGAGAAGGCCCTGAGGAGAGTCGATGCATCCTCGTTGTGTGCCAGGCTCAGCCTGATCCAATTCAGGGTGGTCCATAGGGCTCATGATGGTGGCCCGGATGAGTAGGGTTTTTGAGGAGATGGAGGACAGGTGTGGTCGGAGCGGGGTGGAGGGGGGGCGGAGGTTGGGGGAGTCCTGCGAATCATGTATATTTTGGGTGTGTCCGAGGCTGAGGGGATTTTCAGATGCCATGTCAGAGGTCCTGGAAGGGAGGGTGACTCCGAGTCCAGAGGTGGCAATATTTGGAGTGTCGGAAGATCCGGGAGCCCAGTGTGGGGAGAAAGACCGACATTTTGGCCTTTGCCTCCCTGGTTGCCCGGAGATGGATTTTTATGGGATAGAGGGACTCGGAGCCTCCAAAATCGGGTGTTTGGGTCAGTGATGTGGCAGGGTTCCTTAAGCTAGAGAAAATTAAGTTCACCTTAAGGGGTTCGTTACATGATTTTGCTCAGCAGCCGTTCATCGACTTCTTCAAGGAAAATTGACCGTCAGCAGGGGGGGGGGGGGGGGCGGGGTGGGGAGGCATGGAAGTGACTAATAAGAGTAGGGAATCTAATGTATGGGTAGTTAGGCGGGGGGGGGGGGGGGGGGGGGGGGGGTGTTATTGTGGGGATTTTTGTGTATGTTGGATCTCTGTTGTTTAACATGTTAAATTTCTAAATGCCTCAAAAAAACATTTGACGCGCTCGGCAAGTCCAAGATCAGGAGCTGAGGACCAGGAGCAGGAGATTGGCCTGTTCACCCACCCAAAGCACCAACGGCTCTTGTGCTGGTCATGGTTGAGCACAATGGGCCAGTGTTGCGGACTTGTACCATAGGAAGCTCTTCCCATTCCCCCTTTTAGATGTCAGCTTGCTTGTAATATGTAATGAGGGTAGGATTGTGGTCCCAGTCTCTCACAGGGACTGTGACACAGGGAAGCGCCGCACTTCGGTGCACCAGAGTCCGCTGTAGATTCCTCAACCGTTTGAGCGCAGAGTTTTCTTGAACATCAACAGCAAGTTGCTTTCCTGTAGCAGCTTTAACATGGTTAAATATTCCCAAGGTGCTTCAAAGGATGTATAGTCAAACAGTGTTTGACACTGTGTTACGTTGGCCGATATTCGGACAGATGTCCAAAAGCTTGGTTGGGGAGATGGGTTTTAAGCAGTATCTTAAAAAGAAGAGAGAGTGGAGAGGTTTAGAGAGAGGATTCCAGAGCTTGGGGGCCCAGGCAGCTGAGAGCATGGCCGCCAATGGTGAAGTAATAAAAATTGTGGGGCTGCTAAAGCAGCGGGAAATAGGTGAGTGTGGATATATCTGAGGATGGTAGGGCTGGAGGAGATTGCGGAGAAAGAGAGAGGTTTGAGGCCATGAAGGGATTTGAAGACGAGGATGGGATTTTTTTTGAGCAGTTTAGGGACCAGAAGCCAACATTGGCCATCGGCTCGGGTAATATTGTCAAACTGAATGTGTGGAAAGTTAGCCTCGTCAGTGACTGGTAAACCTCTTAGCGAGGTCCCTCTCCCTCTGTCTTTATCTCACGGCTTCTCTGACACGTTTTCCTCTTCCAGGTCAGGGCTGTTTGTTGTTGGTCCAGAATCGGCTGGTGCTCATCCAGGTCCCGCCTGCTATTGGAAAGGTCAGTGACTGGGGTCGCGTGCAAAAACCACCCGCAGTGTCCATCGTCAGCCAGTGACTCGCTGATTCATTCAGTTCAAACGCTGGGTTCTACCTTCCATTGCCTGTCATACAGCTCACGCTGGCTCGGCCCAAACTGGGACCCTTTCATCAACATTGGGAACCGTACTTTAGCCAGGATGTCAAGACCCTGGAGAACGACTCAAGGATACTTACTGGGATGATCCCAAGCATGAGGGACTTGTGGAGAGACTGAAGAAGTGGGGATTATTTTACTTGGAGCAGAGAAGGTTAAGGGGAGTTCTAATAGAGTCGTTCAAAATTATGAAGGGTTTTAATGGTGTAAATAAAGAGAAACTATTCCGGTGGCAGCAGGGTCAGAAAATGGAGGGACATAGATAATAATAATAATAATCGCTTATTGTCACAAGTGGGTTTCAATGAAGTTACTGTGAAAAGCCCCTAGTAGCCACATTCCGGTGCCTGTTCGGGGAGGCCGGTACGGGAATTGAACCCGCACTGCTGGCCTTGTTCTGCATTACAAGCCAGCTGTTTAGCCCACTGTGCTAAACCAGCCCTTATAGATTGAAGAGAATTTACAAAAGAAACAGATTCACAGAATTGTTACAGCGCAGAGAGTGGCCATTTTCTCATCGTGCCTACACCAGCTCACCAAGTCAGTAATTCACTTACTGCCATTTGTGTCTCCCCGTAACCCTACACATTCTTCCTTTTCAGATAATGGTCTAATTTGCTTTTTAAAGCTTTGATTGAATCTGCCTCCAGCGCACTCTCAGACAGTACGTTCCAGATCGGAACCACTCGCTGTGTGAATCTGCCTCCACCACACTCTCAGACAGTGCGTTCCAGATCCTAACCACTCGCTGTGTGAATCTGCCTCCACCACACTCTCAGACAGTGCGTTCCAGATCGGAACCACTCGCTGTGTGAATCTGCCTCCACCACACTCTCAGACAGTGCGTTCCAGATCGGAACCACTCGCTGTGTGAATCTGCCTCCACCACACTCTCAGACAGTGCGTTCCAGATCCTAACCACTCGCTGTGTGAATCTGCCTCCACCACGCTCACAGACAGTACATTCCAGATCCTAACCATGCGCTGTGTGAACTCGCCTCCACCACACTCTCAGACAGTACATTCCAGATCCTAACCACTCGGTGTGTGACCCTGTCTCCACCACACTCTCAGACAGTACATTCCAGACCCTAACCACTCGCTGTGTCAATCTGCCTCCACCACACTCACAGACAGTACATTCCAGACCCTAACCACTCGCTGTGTCAATCTGCCTCCACCACACTCACAGACAGTACATTCCAGATCCTAACCACGCGCTGTGAGAACCTGCCTCCACCACACTCACAGACAGTACATTCCAGATCCTAACCACTCGCTGTGTGACCCTGCCTCCACCACACTCTCAGACAGTACATTCCAGACCCTAACCACTCGCTGTGTGAACTTGCCTCCGCCACACTCTCAGACAGTACATTCCAGACACTAACCACTCGCTGTGTGAATCTGCCTCCACCACACTCTCAGACAGTACATTCCAGATCCTAACCACTCGCTGTGTGAATCTGCCTCCACCAAACTGTCAGACAGTACATTCCAGACCCTAACCACTCGCTGTGTGACCCTGCCTCCACCACACTGTCAGACAGTACATTCCAGATCCTAACCACTCGCTGTGTGAATCTGCCTCCACCACACTGTCAGACAGTGCATTCCAGACCCTAACCACTGGCTGTGTGACCCTGCCTCCACCACACTGTCAGACAGTGCATTCCAGATCCTAACCACTCGCTGTGTGAACCTGCCTCCACCACACGCTCAGACAGTACATTCCAGATCCTAATCACTCGCTGTGTGACCCTGCCTCCACCACACTTGCAGACAGTACATTCCAGACCCTAACCACTCGCTGTGTGACCCTGCCTCCACCACACTCACAGACAGTACATTCCAGGTCCCAACCACTCGCTACGTGAAAAGGTTTTTTCTCATGTCAGGGGGATGTGGAGAAAGTTTTTTTTTAAACGAGATATGGAATGCAGACAGTGTCGTCATATTCCACCGGACCTTTCAAAAACCAATTGGACATTACTGGAAAAGGAATTCTTTAATTTAAAGAGCTCTGAGGAAAGAGCACTGGGACTAATTTGATAGCTCTTTCAAAGAGTCCGAATAGGCACGATGGGCTGAATGGTCTCCTCCTGAACTCTGTGATTCAATGTTCAGCGCTCATACCTACTTGGGGTCCTCAGACCCCCTAACAGGCAGCACATAGGCAGCTGCAGTTATGTCTCAGAATAATAGAGGAACGGTAGCATAATGTCATATTGTTGCACTAGTAATCCGAAGCCTGGGCCATTGATGCAGAGACACGAGTTCAAATCCCAGCATAGAAGCAAGGGGAATGCAAATTACATTCAATCATAAATCTGGAATTATAATAATATAATCTTTATTGAATGAATGAAAAATGAAATGAAATAAAAATCGCTTATTGTCACGAGTAGGCTTCAAATGAAGTTACTGTGAAAAGCTCCTAGTCGCCACATTCCGGCGCCTGTTTGGGTAGGCTGGTACGGGAATGTCCAATTCACCGAACAACATATCTTTCAGGACTTGTGGGAAGAAACCGGAGCACCCGGAGGAAACCCACGCAGACACGGGGAGAATGTGCAGTCTCCGCACAGACCCTGGGACCCTGGAGCTGTGAAGCAACAGTGCTAACCACTGTGCTACTGTAATACATTTAGTACCCTCATCCAAATCATTAATATATAATGGGAACAGTTGGGGTGTTAGCACAGATCCCTGCGGTACCCCACTAGTCACTGCCTGCCTTTGGAAAATGACCCGTTTAGTCCTCTTTGTTTCCTGTCTGCCAACCAGTTTTCGATCCATTTCAATACACTACTCCCAAACCCATGCTTGTTAATTTTACACGCTAATCTCTCATGTGGGACCTTGTTGAAGCCTTCAGAAAGTCCAAATAAACCCCATCCACTGGCTCCCCCTCATCAACTCTACTAGTTACTTCATCGAAGGATTCCATTCGTTCTCTTGAGCACTATTTCCCTATGGTAAAGCCATGCTGACTCTGTCCGAATCTGCCCTTGTTTTCTAAGTGCTCTGCTGTTCACTAATGTCCACTGGGAAATAAATCTGCCGTCCTTAACCGTTCAGCTCTATCTGTGACGCCAGACCCACAGCAATGTGGTTGATCATTAACTGCCTTAGGGCAAGCACTGAGGAGGCACTGCACTGTCAGAGGGTCAGTACTGAGGGAGTGCTGCACTGTCAGATGGTCAGTTCTGAGGGAGCCCTGCACTGTCAGAGGGTCAGTACTGAGGGAGCCCTGCACTGTCAGAGGGTCAGTACTGAGGGAGTGCCGCACTGTCAGAGGGTCAGTACTGAGGGAGGGCCGCACTGTCAGAGGGTCAGTATTGAGGGAGTGCTGCACTGTCAGAGGGTCAGTACTGAGGGAGTGCTGCACAGTCAGAGGGTCAGTACTGAGGGAGTGCCGCACTGTCAGAGGGTCAGTACTGAGGGAGTGCTGCACTGTCAGAGGGTCAGTTCTGAGGGAGCCCTGCACTGTCAGAGGGTCAGTACTGAGCGAGTGCTGCACTGTCAGAGGGTCAGTACTGAGGGAGTGCTGCACTGTCAGAGGGTCAGTTCTGAGGGAGCCCTGCACTGTCAGAGGGTCAGTACTGAGGGAGCCCTGCACTGTCAGAGGGTCAGTACTGAGGGAGTGCTGCACTGTCAGAGGGTCAGTACTGAGGGAGTGCTGCACTGTCAGAGGGTCAGTACTGAGGGAGTGCTGCACTGTCAGATGGTCAGTTCTGAGGGAGCCCTGCACTGTCAGAGGGTCAGTACTGAGGGAGCCCTGCACTGTCAGAGGGTCAGTACTGAGGGAGTGCCGCACTGTCAGAGGGTCAGTACTGAGGGAGGGCCGCACTGTCAGAGGGTCAGTATTGAGGGAGTGCTGCACTGTCAGAGGGTCAGTACTGAGGGAGTGCTGCACAGTCAGAGGGTCAGTACTGAGGGAGTGCCGCACTGTCAGAGGGTCAGTACTGAGGGAGTGCTGCACTGTCAGAGGGTCAGTTCTGAGGGAGCCCTGCACTGTCAGAGGGTCAGTACTGAGGGAGTGCTGCACTGTCAGAGGGTCAGTACTGAGGGAGTGCTGCACTGTCAGAGGGTCAGTTCTGAGGGAGCCCTGCACTGTCAGAGGGTCAGTACTGAGGGAGCCCTGCACTGTCAGAGGGTCAGTACTGAGGGAGTGCTGCACTGTCAGAGGGTCAGTACTGAGGGAGTGCTGCACTGTCAGAGGGTCAGTACTGAGGGAGTGCTGCACTGTCAGAGGGTCAGTACTGAGGGAGTGCCGCACTGTCAGAGGGTCAGTTCTGAGGGAGTGCCGCACTGTCAGAGGGTCAGTACTGAGGGAGTGCCGCACTGTCAGAGGGTCAGTTCTGAGGGAGTGCTGCAGTGTCATCTTCCCAATGCCCCCTCTTGGGTGGAAGTGAACAAAGAAAAGTACAGCACTGGAACAGGCCCTTTGGCCCTCCAAGCCTTTGCCGACCATGATGCGCTGACTAACTACGATCAAATGGTACTACTCAAAGTAGAGCTGGGGCGTTATTTTGAACCAATATTAAACCGGCAAGCAACATTGCTAAAAGTGTTGACCTAGTCATCGTCACATTGTTGTTGGGGGATTTGCTCTGTTTAATTCACTTCCCTTTTAAAAGAGTACTTCATTGGTTGTAATGCTTTTGGAGGTCCTGAGTTTGTGAAAGGTGCTGTAGATGTTCAGGCTCATCGATTTTCAAATTTGAATACTTTGTATTGTTTTTCTGAATCCTAAAGCCAAAAAAGATAATGGGACAGGCCAACAAAAGTTTGGTTCAGTGGCTTTAAGGAGGATATTAAATAAGGAGAGAGAGAGGTGGGGAGGTTTTTGTGATGGAATTTCAGACCTTTGAACCCAGGAGCTCATGAGGACCCAGCTGTCAGTTGATGCACCATTTAACCTGACCATCCGGTATTGGTTTCCCAGGGGGCCCACTCACCATCACCGATGCCAACCTTTGCCTCGGGAGACTGTTGCCAGATTATTTCCCCAAAATCTTTGGAGCCACGGAGGACCAGCCGCTGTGGAGAGAAGGGGCTCTCGAGGGGTTCCAGAAGGTTGCGGAACAGGTCAACACCTTCCTCCATGACCAATCGGAGGGTGGTGAGGAGAAGGGCTCTGGCCAATCGCAGATGACCGTGGAAGAAGTTGCCCTGGGGTTCGTCCGGGTGGCCAATGAATCAATGTGTCGACCAATCAGAGCTCTTACTCAGGTATATCATGAATCATTTGGATGATGGTGGAGCAAGTTCAGGTATACTGGCATAGTGGGTAAAACAGCTGTACAGGTACATCAATACAGATTGGTTACAGGTATACTCATGCAGGTATATGCAAAGATACAGCTGTACAGGTACATTTACAACTAGTTAGTAATGTAAGTAAATTTGCTAACTGCTGGTACAGATAAGTTACATTCGAGACACGTAAGTGCCAGGCAATGACCATCTCCTACAAGAGAAGATCTAACCACCGCCCCATGACAGTCAATGGCATCACCATCGCTGAATCCCCACAATCAACATCCTGGGGGGGTTACCATTGATCAGAAACGGAACTGGGCTAGCCACATTAATACTGTGCCCCCCCCCCCCCCCCCCATTCCCCGGTCCACAATCTACAAGGCACAAGTCAGGATTGTAATGGAAAACTCTCCACTTGCCAGGATGAGTGCAGCTCCAACAACACTAAAGCTCGACACCATCCAGGACAAAGGAACCCACTTGATTGCACAAACATTCAGACCCTGCACCACAGGCAAACAGTGGTAGCTGTGTGTACCATCTACAAGATGCACTGCAGTAACTCATCAAGGTTCCTTCAACAGCACCTTCCAAACCCAAGACCACTACCATCTAGAAGGACAAGGGCAGCAGATACCTGGAAACCCCACCACCTGGAGGTTCCGCTCCAAGTCATTCACCACCCTGACTTGGGAATATATCGCCGTTCCTTCACTGTCACTGGGGCAAAATCCTGGAATTCCCTCCCTAACAGCACAGTGGGTGTACCTACACCTTGAGGACTGCAGCGGTTCAAGAGAGCAACTAGGGATAGGCAATAAATGCTGGCCTAACCAGCGACGCCCACATCCCGTAAATGAATTTCGAAAAATTACTGCGTGATTTATTTCACAAACCTCATTGCCAAAGGGGCTCTCCGTTGCTCTGTTCAACCAATGTTCATATTGTAACACATACTTTTAAATTGATCCTTGGCAAATTCTCCCCCATTGTCAATTAGGAATTTAGCCAGTGCTCCCAGTCCAACTCATCTGTTTTTCCATTATCTTGTTCATAATTACCTTTTTATCTTTGCTATATATTACTGTCAACTAAATCTAGTGCCATGTCTATCAAGTGTAAGAGAAAAATGTTCTTGTCCTTATCCCATACTTCCAAGCCCATTGCTACAACTTCATGTCTCTTGCCAATGACAGATCACTATGGGGCGTAATAGTGTCCATAGAATCATAAAATCTCTACAAGTGCCGAAGGAGGCCATTCGGCCCATCAAGTCTGCACCGAGGCCTGCTTCCCCCAACCGATCTCCGTAACCCCACCTAACTGCCGGTGCAGACTCGATGGGCCGAATGGCCTCCTTCTGCACTGTAAATTCTATGATTCTAACTTGCACATCCCTGGACACTTAAGGGGCAATTTTAGCACGGCCAATCCACCTAACTTGCACATCTTTGGACTGTGCACCTTGATCAGGTCGTCTCTCAGTTTTCCCTGCTCCAGCGAAAACAACCCAAGCCTCTCCAAGCTCTGTTCAGAACTTAAGTGAACTTCAGATCCCAGGCAACATGCTGGTGAATCTTCTCTGCACCTCCTCCAGTGCAATTACAGTCTTCCTCTAATGTGGCGACCAGATCTGTACACTGCACTCCAGCTGTGGCCTCTCAAAGTTCCATACAACTCCAACAGAACCTCCCTGCTTTTGTAATCTGTGCCTCAATTGATAAAGGCAAGTGTCCCATATGCCTCACCATCCTATTAACTTTCCCTTCTACTTCAGAAATCTATGGACAAACGTGTCAAGGTCCCTTTGTTCCTCAGAACTTCCTAGTGTCATGCCATTCATTGAATACTTCCTTGTCAAATTACTCCTTCCAAAGTGTATCACCTCACACTTTCAGGGTTAAATTCTATCTGCCACTTACCTGGCCATTTGACCATCCCGTTGATATCTTCCTGTAACCCAAGAAACTCAACCTCACTGTCAACCACCCGGCCAATCTTTGTATCATCCGCAAATTTACTGATCCTATCCCCCACATTGTCATCTATGTCATTTATATAAATGACAAATAATAGTGGATCCAGTACGCCACTGGACACTGGTTTCCAGTCACTAAAGCAGCCGTCTGGCATCACCTTCTGTTTCCTACAGCTAAACCAATTTTTAATTCACTGTATCAAGGTTCCCTGTATCCCATGTGCATTTGCCTTTTTTTTTTATAAGTCTCCCATGTGGGACGTTGTTAAAAGTGTGACATTATACAAGTGTACAGCGTGTGAAGAGTTAATGTTATGCTAAACCTAGCCATTGGAGGGAGTGAAGGAACAGTACTATAAATTGCACTGGCTCTTTGGGAAGGAGATTGGACTGGAGCTGAAGAAGGTCAGATTCATAGTGTATTGCAGAGTCAGTTAAGATATAATAGTTATAATTAGTAGATAGAGATAATGTTAGTGTTGTTTAATTCTTACATGTGTGTTTGCTATTCAGAATAAGTGTCGACCTCAAATTTAGTAGTGTTAATAAAATTATAGAATTTTATAGAATTTACAGTGCAGGAGGAGGCCATTCGGCCCATCGGGTCTGCACCGGCCCTTACAATGATCACCCTACTGAAGCCCACGTATCTACCCTATCCCTGTAACCCAACAACCCCCACTTAACCTTTTTAGGACACTAAGGGCAATTTAGCATGGCCAATCCACCTAACCCGCACATCTTTGGACTGTGGGAGGAAACCAGAGCACCCGGAGGAAACCCACGCAGACACAGGGAGAACTCCACACAGGCAGTGACCCAGCCGGGAATCGAACCTGGGACCCTGGAGCTGTGAAGCAATTGTGCTAATCACTATGCTACCGTGCTGCCCTAATAATAATCGCTTATTGTCACAAGTCGGCTTCAATGAAGTTACTGTGAAAAGCCCCTAGTCGCCACATTCCAGCGCCTGTTCGGGGAGACCGGTACGGGAATTGCACCAGCGCTGCTGGCATTGTTTAGCATTACAAGCCAACTGTTTAGCCCACTGTGCTAAACCAGCCCCCAATATGTAAATAACCTTTATTGTCACAAGTAAATTTACATTAACACTGCAATGAAGTTACTGTGAAAAGCCCCTAGTCGCCACATTCCGGCACCTGTTTGGGTACACAGAGGGAGAATTCTCAACTGGTACGGGAATTGAACCTGTGCTGCTGGCCTTGTTTTGCATCACACACCAGCTGTCTAGCCCACTGAGCTAAACAAGCCACTAAATTAGTGCTTCAAAAGAGCTTTGTGTATCTTTGTGATCACTACCCCTTCCATCCTGGAAACCCCTCACAAAGATCACCACAAAGAACTTTGCTGAAATCCATGTAAACTACATCAACTGCACTACCCTCATCTACACACCTGGCCACCTCAAAACACTCAATCAAATTTGTTAGGTATGAGCCCCCTCTGACAAAGCCGTGCTTACTTTTCCTAATCAAACTGTGCCTCTTCAAGTGGCGACAGAGTCTCTCCTTCAGAACTTTCTCCAATAGATTCCCTAGACATGAGACAGGTCCCCTGACTGTTCTCCACAACCTTTCTTAAATAGTGGGACCACATTAGCTGCTCTCCAGTCCTCTGGCACCTCCCCCATAGCCAGAGAGGAATGAAACATTTGGGTCAGAGCCCCGGCAATCTCCTCCCTCGCCTCCCCCAGCACCTGGGACACAATTCATCCGGACCTGGAGATTTGTCCACTTTTAATCCTGCCACCACCTCCAATACCTTTTCACTCCCTATGTCAATTTGTTCAAGAACCTCACAGTCTCTCTTCCCCAAGTTCCATACCCACATCCTCATTCCCTTGGGTGAAGACGGATGTGAAATATTCGTTTCAACACCATACAATGTCCTCTGGCTCCATCCACAGATTCCCCCCCTTGCTCCCTAATGGGCCCTACTATTTTCCTGATTATCCACTTCCCATTGATATACTTATTTTTGGGATTTTCCCTACTTTTACCAGCCAGAGCTTTCTCATATTATTTTCTTTCCTGTTACTCAGCCAACTTTATACCCATGTTCCAACTGTACCTTTTATTCCATGTTCCAACTGTACCTTTTATTCCATGTTCCAACTGTACCTTTTATTCCATGTTCCAACTGTACCTTTTATTCCATGTTCCAACTGTACCTTTTATTCCATGTTCCAACTGTACCTTTGATTCCATGTTCCAACTGTACCTTTGATTCCATGTTTCAACTGTACCTTTTATTCCATGTTCCAACTGTACCTTTTATTCCATGTTCCAATTGTACCTTTTATTCCATGTTCCAATTGTACCTTTTATTCCATGTTCCAATTGTACCTTTTATTCCATGAGCTATGACTCTTCTCACAAGTGGCACTCTATTAATTGCAATTTGAAGAGTGGACATGGAGAGAGAAGAAGAGATGGGTGGGGATGAGCAGGTATAGGGTGTCACACAGAGAGGGGACAGGGTATGTTGGACATATATTCCGCTCTGGGTTAGTGTCCACCACCTCACCGATTTATTGCATTCGCTGATATCAAACCATTTGTTTTCCTCCACCCTATCATAGGCCAAAGGTCATGATACCTCGCGACACATTCTGGCATGTTTCGGCGGTGCTGGAGGGCAGCATGCCTGTGCTATTGCCAGGTCACTGGGCATGAAAACAGTCTTCATTCACAAGTAGGTGCTGGATTCAAGCAGTGTGGCTGTGATTAGTTTCTCTCCCATCACTGGGCAGTGAAAAACTGAACTGATTGTATCAACTCTCACTCTGTCCTTCTACTTCGCTCTCCCTGCCTCGCTCCCTGCCTCGCTCCCTGCCACGCTCCCTGCCTCTCTCCCTGCCTCGCTCTCCCTGCCTCGCTCCCTGCCTCGCTCCCTCTGCCTCGCTCCCTGCCTCGCTCCCTGCCACGCTCTCCCTGCCTCTCTCCCTGCCTCTCTCCCTGCCTCTCTCCCTGCCTCACTCTCCCTGCCTCACTCTCCCTGCCACGCTCTCCCTGCCTCTCTCCCTGCCTCTCTCCCTGCCTCTCTCCCTGCCTCACTCTCCCTGCCTCACTCTCCCTGCCACGCTCTCCCTGCCTCTCTCCCTGCCTCGCTCCCTGCCACGCTCTCCCTGCCTCTCTCCCTGCCTCTCTCCCTGCCTCTCTCCCTGCCTCACTCTCCCTGCCTCACTCTCCCTGCCACGCTCTCCCTGCCTCGCTCTCCCTGCCTCGCTCCCTGCCTCGCTCCCTGCCTCGCTCTCCCTGCCTCGCTCTCCCTGCCTCGCTCTCCCTGCCTCGCTCTCCCTGCCTCGCTCCCTGCCTCGCTCCCTGCCTCGCTCCCTGCCTCGCTCTCCCTGCCTCGCTCTCCCTGCCTCGCTCCCTGCCTCGCTCCCTGCCTCGCTCCCTGCCTCGCTCCCTGCCACGCTCTCCCTGCCTCGCTCCCTGCCACGCTCTCCCTGCCACGCTCTCCCTGCCTCGCTCTCCCTGCCTCGCTCTCCCCTGCCTCACTCTCCCTGCCTCGCTCCCTGCCTCGCTCTCCCTGCCTCGCTCCCTGCCTCGCTCTCCCTGCCTCACTCTCCCTGCCTCACTCTCCCTGCCTCGCTCTCCCTGCCTCGCTCTCCCTGCCTCGCTCTCCCTGCCTCGCTCTCCCTGCCTCGCTCTCCCTGCCTCGCTCTCTCTGTCTCGCTCTCCCAGCCTCGCTCTCCCTGCCTCGCTCCCTGCCTCGCTCCCTGCCTCGCTCTCCCTGCCGCTCTCCCTGCCTCACTCTCCCTGCCTCGCTCTCCCTGCCTCGCTCTCCCTGCCTCGCTCTCCCTGCCTCGCTCTCCCTGCCTCGCTCTCTCTGTCTCGCTCTCCCAGCCTCGCTCTCCCTGCCTCGCTCCCTGCCACGCTCTCCCTGCCTCGCTCTTCATTACTCCATGTCTGGCTATTGTTTCTTTCACATTATCCATCTCTCGCTCTCTCTGTTGTGTACTTTGTCACATTCTCAGGCAATCTCTCATCTTAATCTCGCTATCAGAACTTGGCTCCTGTTTATATATCTTTATCTCTCTCTCTGACTCCGTCTCACTGACTCTGTCTCACTTCTTCTCTCACTGTCTCCGTCTAACACTCTGCCTTTCGCTGTCTCTCTTTCCCTCTCCTGTCTCACCCTCCCTCTCTCCCTCACTCACTGTCTCACCCTCCCTCTGTCCCTCACTCACTGTCTCACCCTCCCCCTCTCCCTCACTCACTGTCTCACCCTCTCGCTGTCCCTCACTCACTGTCTCACCCTCTCTCTGTCCCTCACTCACTGTCTCACCCTCTCTCTGTCCCTCACTCACTGTCTCACCCTCCCTCTCTCCCTCACTCACTGTCTCACCCTCTCTCTGTCCCTCACTCACTGTCTCACCCTCCCTCTCTCCCTCACTCACTGTCTCACCCTCTCGCTGTCCCTCACTCACTGTCTCACCCTCCGTCTGTCCCTCACTCACAGTCTCGCCCTCTCTCTTTCCCTCTCATGTCTCACCCTCCCTCTCTCACTCACTCACTGTCTCACCCTCTCTCTGTCCGTCACTCACTGTCTCACCCTCCCTCTTTCCCTCACTCACTGTCTCACCCTCTCTCTGTCCCTCACTCACTGTCTCACCCTCCCTCTCTGTCCCTCACTCACTGTCTCTCCCTCTCTCTCAGGTACAGCAGTATACTATCGGCCTATGGGATGGCCTTGGCGGATGTAGTCCATGAAGCGCAGGAACCATGCAGTGCGGTTTATGAAGCAGAGTCCTATTCTTTGCTGGATGATAGGGTAGCAGTGCTGGAGGAGCAGTGTGTGGCCGCACTCTGTGCTCAGGGATTTCACAGGTACCTGCTGATTACCTTTGCCTCGGTTAACCACATGACAAAGTTGAACCATCCCAGTCAAAACCCTGATAAAATTAGCTCCCGATTCAGCTCGGTGTCACGTTTATTTGATCATGTTTTGTTGTGCTGAAGGGACTATGTAATTATATGTATCTACATTCTATTTCTATTGTTGCATTTAAGTTGTCAGCAATCAGAATGAGCCCCAAGGAGCTTCTGGATGTGGATGTTGTGTAAACCTTTGCGTTCAATTGTTTAACTGATTCATTAAACTTGATGACTCTGACCACAAGGATCCTTTCATGGACTTTATTAAAAGTTCAGTTATTTAATCGTGCGGGGGGGTAATCAGAGAAAGATTACTACACAGAGGGTGCTCATTGTGGATGGGGAGGGTCAGTACTGAGGGAACGCTGCACTGTCAGAGGGTCAGTACTGAGGGAACGCCGCACTGTCAGAGGGTCAGTACTGAGGGAGCGCTGCACTGTCAGAGGGTCAGTACTGAGGGAGAGCCGCACTGTCAGAGGGTCAGTACTGAGGGAGTGCTGCACTGTCAGAGGGTCAGTACTGAGGGAGTGCTGCACTGTCAGAGGGTCAGTACTGAGGGAGTGCTGCACTGTCAGAGGGTCAGTACTGAGGGAGTGCTGCACTGTCAGAGGGTCAGTACTGAGGGAGTGCCGCACTGTCAGAGGGTCAGTACTGAGGGAGTGCCGCACTGTCAGAGGGTCAGTACTGAGGGAGTGCTGCACTGTCAGAGGGTCAGTACTGAGGGAGCCCTGCACTGTCAGAGGGTCAGTACTGAGGGAGTGCTGCACTGTCAGAGGGTCAGTACTGAGGGAGCGCTGCACTGTCAGAGGGTCGGTATTGAGGGAGAGCTGCACTGTCAGAGGGTCAGTACTGAGGGAGTGCTGCACTGTCTGAGGGTCAGTACTGCGGGAGTGCTGCACTGGCAGAGGGTCAGTACTGATGGAGTGCCGCACTGTCAGAGGGTCAGTACTGAGGGAGTGCTGCACTGTCAGAGAGTCAGTACTGAGGGAGTGCTGCACTGTCAGAGGGTCAGTACTGAGGGAGTGCTGTACTGTCAGAGGGTCAGTACTGAGGGAGTGCCGCACTGTCAGAGGGTCAGTACTGAGGGAGTGCCGCACTGTCAGAGGGTCAGTACGGAGGGAGTGCTGCACTGTCAGAGGGTCAGTACCGAGGCAGTGCTGCACTGTCAGAGGGTCAGTACCGAGGCAGTGCTGCACTGTCAGAGGGTCAGTACCGAGGCAGTGCTGCACTGTCAGGGGGCAGAAAGGAATGCTGGTGGACAGAAATCTGTTCTCCGTAATAGTGACCATAAAGCTACCAGATTGGGATCAAAACCCAATTGCTTCACTGATGTTTCAGGGGAGGAAGTCTGTTGTCTTCCCCCTTTCTGGGCTGTTGTGTGTTCAACACCTGCTGTCTGACAGGTCCATTCATTCTACTTAAAGTGGTGGCTAAAGCCGAATTGCTCGCACCACCTTCTCAAGGCGCCTGAGATGCACAGGGCAAAAAAATCCTGTCCTGCTGGTTACCCTCACATACTGGAAATATTTGGGGAAATGATTGTTTGATTAGTCTGTGCTTGCCGTGGTTTTCAGGTGTCAGATTAGCACCGAGGCGTTCCTCCACCTGCGATACGACCGTACCGACTGTGCCCTCATGTGCTCTGCCAATGGTTACCCTGCCCACCAGGATTCTGACTCCTGTCGCTATGGAGACTTTCGGGCTGCCTTCACTAGCAGGTTAGAAAATTCTGCATCAGTTGGGATTCCGAGTTCTGCTACGGATCGGTGGGTCGGGAGTTTGGGATTAATTTCTATGCCATTTGATTGAAATTTACACGATAGAATTTATTCCCTTTTATCCCCAGAGCATCCTGAGGATGCACATCCCATTCTCATCACCACATTATGGATTTGGAAGAATCAGACCGGGTCCATCTGTGTTTCCAGAATTCTACAGGAATGGACGCTGATTTTATTAAAAAATGCCACCTTAAAACCTTATAGAGTCACGCAGTCATAGATGTTTACAGTATGGAAACAGGCCCTTCGGCCCAGCTTGTCCATGCTGCCCAGTTTCTATCACAAAGCTAATCCCACTTGCCGGCATTTGGCCCATATCCCTCTATACCCACCCTGCCCATGTAAGTGTCTAACTGTTTTTTAAAAGACAAAATTGTACCCACATCTACCACTGCCTCTGGCAGCTCGTTCCCGATGCTCACCACCCTCTGTGTGAATAAATGTCACCTTTGCTCTCTTTTGTATCTCTCTCCTCTCGCCTTAAACTTTTGCCGTCATGGGGCACCCATCCAGTAACCTTTCACCTTAAAACCCCATGGGGAACATAGGAACTTCGCAATCAGGAGCAGAAGGGGGCAATTCACCCGTTCGCGCCCGCTCCCCCATTCAATCAGATCACGGCTGATCTCTTCCTGGTCTCAAACCTGCTTATAGGAGGGACGTCCCACTTTTCACCTTAAAACCCTATCATTCGATACTGAGACCTTTCGCCCTGAATTCCGTGGATCATCCCATATTGTGGCCCTTCACCCTGCTACCCCATGTTTGATCCCACACTCTGACTATTGCTTGGTACCACAGCCTGTTAGCCCTTGTAACCCTAAATCATGATACACCAAGGGGGTGCGGGATTGTAACCTTTCCAATGAACTTTGATTCGGGAGCTATGAGGAGCAGGCAGGAAGCGAGTAAAGGCAATAATCAGATCAGTTGGCAATGATATTGAATGGCAGAGATTGGTCATTGCAGGGGACGGGAGGTGTAAGGGACTTGCTGGTGTTGGTAGATTGTGTGTGGGAGGGTGGGTGTCAGTACATTGTGTGGGGGGGGTCGGATTCGGGAGATTATATGGGGGGGTGTCAGTAGATTGTGTGGGGGGTGGGTGTCGGTTGTGATTGTGTGGGGGGTGGGTGTCGGTTGTGTGTGTGTGGGGGTGGGTGTCGGGAGATTGTGTGTGGGGGTGGGTGTCGGGAGATTGTGTGGGGGGTGGGTGTCGGTAGATTGTGTGGGGGGGTCGGAGTCGGGAGATTATATGGGGGGGTGTCAGTAGATTGTGTGGGGGGTGGGTGTCGGGAGATTGTGTGTGGGGGTGGGTGTCAGTAGATTGTGTGGGGGGTGGGTGTCGGGAGATTGTGTGTGGGGGTGGGTGTCGGGAGATTGTGTGTGGGGGTGGGTGTCGGGAGATTGTGAGTGGGGTGTTGGTAGATTGTGTGGAGGGTGCGTGTCGGGAGATTGCGTGGGGGTGAGTGGGTGTCGGGAGATTGCGTGGGGGGGGTGGGTGTCGGGAGATTGCGTGGGGGGGGGTGGGTGTCGGGAGATTGCGTGGGGGGGGTGGGTGTCGGGAGATTGCGTGCGGGGGGTGGGTGGCGGGAGATTGTGAGTGGGGTGTTGGTAGATTGTGTGGAGGGTGCGTGTCGGGAGATTGCGTGGGGGTGAGTGGGTGTCGGGAGATTGTGTGTGGGGGGGTGGGTGTCGGGAGATTGCGTGGGGGGGGTGGGTGGCGGGAGATTGTGTGTAGGGAGAGTGGTTGTCGGGAGATTGCGTGGGGGGGTGGGTGCTGGGAGATTGTGTGTGGGAGGGTGGGTGTCGGGAGATTGTCTGTGGGGTGGGTGGGTGTCGGGAGATTGTCTGTGGGAGGGTGGGTGTCGGGAGATTGTCTGTGGGGTGGGTGGGTGTCGGGAGATTGTCTGTGGGGGGGTGGGTGTCGGGAGATTGTGTGTAGGGGGATGGGTGTCGGGAGATTGCGTGGGGGGGGGTGGTTGTCGGTAGATTTTGTGTAGGGGGATGGGTGTCGGGAGATTGCGTGGGGGGGTGGGTGTCGGGAGATTGTCTGTGGGGGGGTGGGTGTCGGGAGATTGTGTGTGTGGGGGTGGGTGTCGGGAGATTGTGTGTGGCGGAGTGGGTGTCGGTAGATTGTGTGTAGGGGGATGGGTGTTGGGAGATTGCGTGGGGGGGGTCGGTGTCGGGAGATTGTGTGAGGGGGGGGTCGGTGTCGGGAGATTGTGTGGGGGGTGGGTATCGGTAGATTGGGTGTGGTGGGGGTGGGTGTCGGGAGTTTTGTGTGGGGGGGAGATTGTGTGGGGGGAGGTGGGTGTTGGGAGACTGTGTGGGGGTTGTGGGTGACTGGAGATTGTGTGGGAGGGGGTCGTGAGATTGTGTGTGGGGGGTATCGGGTGTCGGAAGATTCGGTGGGGGGGTCAGTGTCGGGAGATTGGGTGGGGTCAGTGTCGGGCGATTGTGTGTGTGGGGGGTGCCATGTGATTGTGTGTGGGGGGTTGGTGTCGATAGATTGTGTGGGTGGATCGTGAGGTGGGGTCAGTGTCGGGAGATCGTGAGGTGGGGCCAGTGTCGGGAGATTGTGTGGGGGGGTGGGTGTCGGGAGACTGTGTGGGGGGGGTGGGTGTCGGGAGACTGTGTGTGGGGGGGTGTCGGGAGATTGTGTAGGAGGGGGTCGGGAGATTGTGTGGAGGGGTCGGGTGTCGAGAGATTGGGTGGGGGGTTCAGTGTCGGTAGATTGGGTAGGTGGGTCTGTATCGGGAGATTGTGTGGGATCATGGGAGTCGGTAGATTGGGTGGGGGGGTGGGTGTCGGGTTATTGAGTGGGGGGTCAGTGTTGGGAGATTGTGTGGGGGGGGTCAGTGTCGGTAGTGTCATGAGAATGTTGCTTTAAGAAATGTTTGACTGCTCATGTTACTGCAGTGATGTCAGAGTGTGGGTGGAGCTGAGCTCTGGCTCTGCTTTTTAGTTTCTCTTTGAAAAAAGGTTGGGTGTGTCTGTGTCTTTTTGGTTTTGTTTTCAGTGTTGGAGCTGAAGCCAGACCAAGCAGGTGTACTGCTGTTCTCTCTGCCATCAAAAGACTATCTCTTGATCATTTGGTGAATTCAGAATTCTAAATGTTTTCAGTAGTGAATGTAAACCTGATGTGCTTCAGTTAAAAGGTATTTATTTTATCTCCTGGATGTTGTTTGGGAAGATATTAGGAATACTTAGTGTTGTATTCTTTGGGGGTTGTATTTGAATTAATGGTTGCTAAGATGTTCACTATGTTTTGAAAAGGTTAACTTGAGTTCATAGAATAAACATTGTTTTGTTTGAAAATATACTTTTCCATTTCTGCTGTACCACACCTGTAGAGTGGGCCATGTGCTCCCCATACCACAATCTATTAAACGTTGTGGGTCAGGTGAACTCCATGATACACTTTGGGCTTCTCTAAACCTTGGCCCATAACAGTAGACTGTGTGTGGGGGGGGTGGGTGTCGGGAGTTTGTGTGGGGGTGATCAGTGTCGGTAGATTGGGTGGGGTGATCAGTGTCGGGAATTTGTGTGGGGGTGATCAGTGTCGGTAGATTGGGTGGGGTGATCAGTGTCGGGAATTTGTGTGGGGGTGATCAGTGTCGGGAGTTTGTGTGGGGTGATCAGTGTCGGGAGTTTGTGTGGGGGTAATCAGTGTCGGGAGTTTGTGTGGGGTGATCAGGGTCGGTAGATTGGGTGGGAGAGGTCAGTGTCGGGAGTTTGTGTGGGGGTGATCAGTGTCGGGAGTTTGTGTGGGGGTGATCAGTGTCGGGAGTTTGTGTGGGGTGATCAGTGTCGGTAGATTGGGTGGGAGAGGTCAGTGTCGGGAGTTTGTGTGGGGGGGTGGTGGGTGTCGGTAGGTTGTGTGGGGAGGTGATCAGTGATGGTAAAGTATTGAGTCTAACGGGATGTGTGGGAATTTGCAGCTCCGATTCTGACACCATGCTGTATTGCCAGGTACATGAAGGAGTTTGGCTTCGTAATACCGGAACGGCCAATCATTGTGGACGACATTCGTGTGCGTGGCAGCGCCAAGTCAGGCATCCATTCAGAAGAGAAAATGAAGCCTAGTGGGAGAGAAGCTGGTGTGGAAACTGTACGTGGGTTACTGGCACAAGTGTTAACCCATTAGCCCAGTGGGCTTTGACAAAGGGTCATCTGGACTCGAAACGTCAGCTCCTTTCCCTCCCTACAGATGCTGCCAGACCTGCTGAGATTTTCCAGCATTTTCTCTTTGGTCACTGACTAAACCCGGTCTCTATTCATTAACCCGGTCTCTTCATTAACCCAGTCACTGACTAAACCCGGTCTCTATTCATTAACCCGGTCTCTTCATTAACCCAGTCACTGACTAAACCCGGTCTCTATTCATTAACCCGGTCTCTTCATTAACCCAGTCACTGACTAAACCTGGTCTCTATTCATTAACCCAGTCACTGACTAAACCCGGTCTCTATTCATTAACCCGGTCTCTTCATTAACCCAGTCACTGACTAAACCCGGTCTCTTCATTAACCCAGTCACTGACTAAACCTGGTCTCTATTCATTAACCCGGTCTCTTCATTAACCCAGTCACTGACTAAACCTGGTCTCTATTCATTAACCCAGTCACTGACTAAACCTGGTCTCTATTCATTAACCCAGTCACTGACTAAACCTGGTATCTATTCATTAACCCAGTCACTGACTAAACCTGGTATCTATTCATTAACCCGGTCTCTTCTTTAACCCAGTCACTGACTAAACCTGGTCTCTATTCATTAACCCAGTCACTGACTAAACCTGGTCTCTATTCATTAACCCGGTCTCTTCATTAACCCAGTCACTGACTAAACCTGGTCTCTATTCATTAACCCAGTCACCGACTGACACTGGCCGTATGGTCGATAGAGCCGAGGATTACTGTGGACTCCAGGAAGGTATCAATGGACTGGTCAGGTGGGCCGAAAAGTGGCAAATGTAATTCAGTCTGCAAAAGAGTGAGATGATGCAACTATGGAGGTCAAACAAGGTTAAGGATTGTACAATGAATGGGAAAATAGTGAAAGGTGTTGAGAAGTGAAGGATCTTCGGGTAACTATCCTCAAATTCCTGAGTAACTATGATTCTCTTGGACGGGTCTCACTCTCGCGTCATCTCTGGATAGTTACCCTTGTGGTGTTAGTACGTGTTTTTGTCACCATGTTGAATGCTTTGCCTCCCCACTGGCCCCGCTGGTTAACTCAATAGTAGGAACGGACTATTAAGGGACGAAACTGCTGAGAAAGAACACGAGACAGCTGTGATCTGCGTAGATGTGATATCTGTGTGATATTGCCTTGCAATAAAATATTATTCTGGAGATGCTATCGATGATAGATGAGACTGCTTGGGATGCGTCCCGGAAGACAAACCTCCCCGCAAGTCTCAGTGCTGCACATGTTCTAGCCAGTCTGCCAGGCTAGTAACAGCGTCCACCTCAACCCAGACGGAAGAGGAGACCAAACAGACGATATTATGTTCCCTATTGGGAGCTGGATCTGGGTCCAGACCACAAAGACCAGCATCTCCAATAGTCAATGCCACAATCACTGCTATAGAAGAACGGCTGGCCCACCTGGCAGGACAAGTAGTAACTCTGGAAACCCAGACCCAGATGGTAAGAAATACCTGAAAGGGAACTTGGGAAAGGTGACTGAAACCAATCTGGGTGTGCAATAAGCGAAGAAACATCCGATTCGACCACCTTCATGGAAGGGGTCGTTATCGAGCCCAGCTACGACGGGACAGCAGTTAAAGAAGTGACGATCCACTATCCCATCCATGGGTTGTTCTGCAGACTATGTAATACCCCAACATGGGATTGTTTAACAATCATATGACCAAGAAACATCAGATTTAAACCATCAGAACCAAATGCTAACGATGCAGCAAACCGGGCGAGTACCATGCTATCGCCTGCCTCGATGCAAAGGGGAAAGGCAGCCGGTTCCGGCCGGTGCCTTCGGCTGCAGCATTTGTGAGAAAAGGTTCACGACCAAAATAGTCCTCGCGCAACACGAGCACCCAGCTCTGCGGAATGAGAAAAGGTTCCAGCCCTCCAAAGACTTATCCAGGCCGGGGAGGAGTGACCACAAGTGGTCCTCAGAGGAGGTTTCAATCTTGAGGGAACTAGTGGTTAGATTTGAAGGACATCGGTGCATCAATAAAGAGATTGCCAGCGTCCTGAAAACGAAGCCTGCGAAACAAATCGCGGTCACACGCAGAATTCTGCAGAACACCCAAACGGAGGCCCCAGTGGTAACAGCGGGCAATCTTGCAGAATCCAAGCCTGAGGGGGAGACGAGGAACCCCAGTACGTCAAACCAATGCCCAAAGAGAGCGATCAGACCACCGACACCTGTCCCACAACACAGGGACGTGGATGATCAGCTCACAAAAGCTGAACAGTTACGGGGCGTGAGGAATGACCCCGACAGCTGGGCTCTGGGTATTGGGATAACAGAGAGCATCACTGACTTGCTGCTGGAAGGGCCTCACAAAGGTCAGATAAGAAGGAACAAGAAGGAGAAGTGCAAAGCTAATAACGGCGCATGCAAAAGATGGGCCACCTGGAAATCAGTCTTTCGAGCGACCCAAATGCTCTACAAGACCAATAGGCTCCGGCTGGCTAGACAGATTATTGGCGCCCCATCCACATCCACCTGTCCTCTACCGAAAGAGGAGCTCGAACGTTGCTTTCGAGAGAAGCCCTCAAAACCCAATAACAAGGCGAACTTGAGCAAATTCGCCACCTTCGAAGGCAGTACCAATAATTGGGAGTTGATAAAACCAATTGAAGGAGAAGAAGTAACAAAGGCAATCAAGGGCATAGACGAGGAAAGCGCATCCGGCCTGGATGACATGAAATCGATAGACATCCAGGACATGCGCGACAAGGACAAAACACGACTACCTCGGCTCGTCTCCCTTTGGTTAAAATCAGCGTCAATCCCTGAATCACTCAAAAAGAGTAGAACGGTCTTGATTCCTAAGTGCGAGGATCAAGAACGCCTGAATGACATAGACAACTGGCGCCCAATTACCATCGGTCCTATGCTGCTTCATCTGTTCACTAATGACATGTGAGAGTACCTTTTTAAGAAGTGGATGTTTATTGAATAGCTGCAGTGTTGTCAGAGTGTGGGTGGAGCTGGGCTGTCTGTCTTTCACTTTTGTTTTTGAGCAGGCAGCTACAGTGTGCTTAGTTTCGTTTTGAGAGCTGGATAGCTGCAGGAAAAGCAAGCGGCTGTATAAGGATCTCTCTGCAATCTAAAGACTGTTTCCAGGTCATTTGAGGATTTCAAAGTGATAACTGCTCTCAGTAGAGAATGTAAACCTGATCTCTGTGTTTAAAAGGGTCTTTTGTCTTATGGATAGTGTAGGGAAAGATTAAGGGTTACTTATAGAGTACTGTATTCTTTGGGGGGAGTATTTTAGGTGATAGTTGCTAAGATGTTTACTATGTGTGTTTAAAAAATGTTAATGGGATTCGTAGAATAAACATTGTTTTTGTTTTAAAAATACCTTTAGCTCTCTGTTGCACCCCACACCTGCAAAGTGGGCCCTTGTGCTGCCCAATCTATTAAAGGTTGTGGGTCAGGTGAACTCCATGGTACACTTTGGTGTTCTCTAAACCCTGGCCCATAACAAATTGGGGGCTCGTCCGGGATAAAAGTTGATCTATTGGGTTGGCTTTGTGAACTTAAAAGAGAGTGAGGGATGAGCATATTGTGGTTCCTTTTCAGGTGCGGTATACTAGTTTAAGTGGGGAATGTGTTGTGGTGAATGGCTCTTTCAGAGGCTCTGTAGTTTTTGGGGGTGGAGACGGTCACACGCAGTACCTTAAGAACAGAGACTAAAAATAGGGTTTTAGATTTGGCAAAAACATGACAGTTAACATTACCTGACAGAATGCGAAAAGAAGAGGGACTTACGGTGCTAGCTGAGCACTTTAAATTGCCTGAGATACAGTCTGACTCGTTAGAAACGGCAAAAATACAGTTATAAATCAAGCAACTTTGAACATGAAAAATAATTAAAGCAGCTTGAATACGCAATGAGAGAAAAAGAAAGAGAAAGGGAGATACAGATCAAGGGGGAAAGAAAAAGGGAGGAAAAAGAAAAGGAGAGAGATGAAAGAAACAAAGAAAGAATAGCCCTAGCAGAACAAAAAAAGAGATAGGGAGGTATAGATCAGGGAAAAAGAGAGAGGAAAGGGGAAAAGAGAGTTTGAACTTCAGAAAATGGCCATGAAACATGACAGTCAGTTAAAATTGGCGCATGTAAAGGGAAATGTACAGTTGGAGGATAGTGATGAGGATAAAGTGAAAGAGCGACATAGTTGAAGGCTTGGTGGGGATCTATTTAAATATGTCCAAGCATTGCCAAGGATTGATGAGAAGGAGGCAGAAGCCTTTTTCATTTCATTTGAGAAGGTGGCTAAGCAAATGAAATGTCCACAGGACATGTGGGTATTACTGATTCAAACAAAGCTGGTAGGTAGGGCTAGTGAAGTGTTTGCATCGCTACCGGAGAGGGAGGTATGAGGAGGTGAAAAAACGCATCTTGGGTGCATATGAACTAGTGCCTGAAGCCTACAGACAAAGGTTTAGAAATTTACCAGGAAGGAACCTGGTTAAACACACATGGAGTTTATACAAGGATCAAACAGAGTAATTTTGATAGGTGGATAAGGGCTTTGAAAATAGACCAAATTCTCTTAGAGAAATTATGCTTTTGGGGGAGTTTAAAAATTCAATTCCTGATATAGTGAGAACTCGTGTGGAAGAGCAAATGGTTAAAACTGCGAGGTTAGCAGCAGAAATGGCAGATGATTATGAATTAGTTCAGAAATCACAGCTTGGTTTCCGACATCAGTTTCAGCCTGTGACGGCTAGAAACTGGGGAAAAGAGAAATACTCAAGTGGTAAAGGTAAAGTGACCTGATGGGAGATAATAAGGAGAGTGTACCTCAGATTAAAAATGAAATCCAGGAGGGTGGAAGAAAAATGAAAAGTTGCAAATGTTTTCACTGTAATAAACTAGGCCATGTAAAGTCACAGTGTTGGTGGTTGAAGAAAAGCACTGGGAAGGCTGATGTGGTAAAACAGGATAAAACATTGGGGTTTGTTAAAGTGGTAAAGGAAAGCCCAAGGGAAGCGAAGGAGGTGCAAACGATTGTACAGCCTGATCAAGAGGTGATTGATAAGAAGGTGCCGGATGTCTTTAAAGAATTTACTTGTGTGGGTAAAGTTTACTCATGTGTACCAGAAGGAGCAGGTAAAGAAGTCACAATTTTAAGAGATACAGGAGCTAGTCAATCTTTAATGGTAAGAGATGAGGAGTTATGTAGTTTGGGAGAATATTGCCAGAAAAGGTGGTAATACGTGGAATTCAGGGTGAGAAGAGTAATGTTGAATTATATAAGGTAAGGTTGGAAAGTCCAGTGAAGAGTGGTGAAGTGGTAGTAGGAGTAATAGAGAAATTATCTTGTCCAGGAATACAGTTTATCTTGGGTAATGATATCGCTGGATCGCAGGTGGGAGTGATTAATACTGTGGTTGATAAGCCAGTGGAAAATCAGACAACTGAAGTGTTGAAGGACGAATATCCTGTGATTTTTTTGGATTGTGTAGGTCGCAAAGTCACAGGTTAAGACAAGAAGAGAAATCAGAGAGTGAAGATAAAGTTGACGTTCAATTATCAGAAATGATTTTTGATCAGATGGTTGAAAAAGAAAAGGTGGAGGATGAGGCAGATATTTTTAGTTCAGGAAAATTGACGGAGTTACAACAGAACGATATAGAAATAAAACGGATGTATCAGAAAGCATACATGGAAGAGGAATCTGCGTGTATACCAGAAAGTAATGACCGTAAAAATTATGTCTTGATGAGAAAATGGAGAACTTTACATATACAGGTGGATGAAAAGTGGGCAGAAGTTCATCAAGTGGTATTGCCGGTAGGGTATAGAAAGGAGGTGTTGCGCGTTACACATGAGGTGGTAAGGAAAACTCAAGCTAAAATTCAAAAACATTTTTATTGGCCTGGACTGCATAAAGATGTAGTTAAATTTTGTTGATCATGTCATACATGCCAAGTGATAGGGAAACCCCAAGCAGTGATAAAACCAGCGCCCTTAATACCCATTCCAGCATTTGAGAACCTTTTTCAAGGGTCTTAATTGATTACGTAGGACCGCTTCCTAAAACGAAAAGTGGAATCAATATCTTTTAACAATAATGGATGTGTCAACTAGGTTTCCAGAGGCCATTCCAGTACGTAATATTACAGCTAAAAGGATTGTGGAGGAGTTACTTAAATTCTTTACTAGATATGGACTACCCACAGAAATACAATCAGATTAAGGGTCAAATTTTTACCTCAAGGTTATTCAAAGAAGTTATGGATATAAAACAATTTAAATCAACTGCATACCATCCAGAATGGCAGGGAGCGTTAGAAAGGTGGCATCAGACATTAAAGACAATGTTGAGGGCTTATTGTCAAGATTATCCAGAGGATTGGGATAAAGGAATTCCATTCGTATTGTTTGCAATTAGGGATGCACCTAATGATTCAACCAAATTCTGTCCTTTTGAACTAATTTTTGGTCATGAGGTAAGAGGGCCACTTAAATTGATTCAGTAAAAATAGGTGAGTGAGAAATCGGAACTTACATTATTGGATTACGTGTCAAATTTTAGGGAACGATAATATAGAGCAGGTGAATTGGCAAAACAGCATTTAAAAGTTGCACAAAATGTGATGAAACAGGTAGCGGACAAGAAATCTAAAGTTCGTAGTTTTGCCAGTGGAGATAAAGTTTTAGTATTGCTACCAGTGGTAGGTGAACCTTTGAAAGCAAGGTTTTGTGGATCAGATTGAAAGAAAATTAAGTGAGGTGAATTATGTGGTAAGAACGCCGGATAGAAGGAAAACTCACCATGTGTGTCATGCGAATATGCTTAAAAGGTACTTTGAAAGGGAAGGAGAGCAAATGGAGGAGGTTTTAATGATTCTAACTCAAAGTGAACAACCAAATCCAGATTACTTTGAATTTGACATACCTCAAATTAAATTGGAAAACAAGGATGTTCTTAAAAATTGGGATAAATTGTTCAGTAACCTTCCAGAGGAAAAATAAACTGACCTGAAAGAGTTATTGATATCACATGGGCAAGTTTGTGGAGATAAGTTGGGAAGCACTAAAATGGCTATACATGATGTAGATGTGGGAAATGTTGTTGCAATTAAACAACATCCATATAAAATTGGGACAGGTTAACAAAGAAATTGAGAATGCTTAAAAATGGCAGAATTGAAGTGAGTTGCAGCCAATGGAGCTCACCCATAGTGATGGTACCTAAACCCGACGGTACCCAACGGTTGTATTTGAACTATAGAAAAGTTAATGCAGTTACAAGAACGGACTCTTATCCTATCCCACGTTTGGAGGATTGCATTGAGAAAGTGGGACAATCAGCTTTTATTTCCAAACTGGATTTACTTAAAGGTTACTGGCAGGTACCTTTAGCCGAAAGGGCGAAGGAAATTTCAGCTTTTGTGACTCCAGATGGTAAATACCAATTCAAAGTTATGCCATTTGGCATGAAAAACGCCCCAGCCACATTTCAATGGTTAACTAACAAAGTCGTTTCAGGATTACCCAATTGTGCGATATACATCGACGATCTGGTAATTTTCAGCCAGACATGGAAAGAACATTTAAAACATCTGATGGAGTTATTCGATCGACTTCAGGAGGCGGGTTTGGTGGTAAACCTAGCCAAAAGTGAATTTGGAAAAGCCCAAGTCACTTTCCTTGGCCATACAATCGGACAGGGTCGAATGGTCCCACGGGATGTGAAAACAAAAGTTATTGGGGAGTTTCCAAAACCCTTGACACAAAGGGAAATAATGCAATTTCCTGGCATGAGTGTATTCTCCCGGAAATATGTGCTTTATTTTAGTAGTGTGGTTGCTCCACCGATGGACTTGCTGAGGAAACGTCGAAAATTTCTGTGGACAGCAGAGTTTCAACAGGCATTTGACTGCCTGAAAGCTGTGATAACCAATGCTCCTGTGTTGGAGAATTACAAGGGACTCTGATCAGATTGAACTAAAGTATCTGACTTTAAAGAGAAAGGCCAAGACATAGAGAAATGGATGGATCGTGCAGAGACCTTCTTGTTCAATGAGACTGTCAATCGAGAAGGATTCCAGTTGGAGGAAGAAGAACTAAAATGGACTATGTTGTTATAAATGTTTGCGTGTTTTGTTTTGTTAAAAAAAACGTATATTCACTGTCCACCTGTGCTGGTCATGATGCCCTAACTAAAATAAAACCCTTCTGCCCGTACTCAGTCTACATCCCTCTATTTCCTCCCTATTCATCTACCCATCCAGATGCCTCTTAAATGTGGCTAATGTGCCGGCTTCCACCACATCCTCTAGCAGCGCGTTCCAGGCACCCACCACTCTCTGCGTGAAAAGCGTACCCCGCACATCCAGACATAGGAACAGCTTCTTCCCCACAGCTACAAGACTCCTCAACGACTCCCCCTTGGACTGATCTGTTCCCTGTAAGAACACTATTCATGACGCCCTGTGCTGCTCTTGCGCATGTATTTGCTTTGTTTGGCCCCTTGTCCCGCACTGTAACCAATCACTGTTTGTTGATGTGCCATTTGTCAATGTTCTCTGTTGATTATTCTTTTGTCTACCATATACGTACTGGGTTACGTTCCCTCGGACACAGAAAATACTTTTCACTGAACTTTGGTACATGTGACAATAAATCAAATCAATCAATAAATCTCCCTTAAACTTTCCCCCTCTCATCTTGAACCTGTGCCCTGTGTAATTGACACTTCCATCCTTGGAAAAAGCATCTATCCACCCTGCCTGTGCCTCTCATAATTTTGTTGACCTCTGTCAGGTCTCCCCTCAGCCTCCATCTTTCTAGTGAAAATAATCCTAGTTTATTCAACCTCTCCTCATAACCAACACCCTCGAGACCAGGTAACATCCTGGTGAATCTTCTTTGCTCTCTCTCCAAAGCTTCCACGTCCTTCTGATAATGTGGTGACAAGAACTGCACGCAATACTCCAAATGCAGCCTAACCAGGGTTTTATATAGCTGCAACATGATTTCCCAACTCCTGTACTCAATCCCCTGGCTGATGAAGATAAGCATGCCATATAAGAACATAAGAACTAGGAGAAGGTGTAGCCATCTGGCCCCTCGAGCCTGCTCCGCCATTCAATGAGATCATGGCTGATCTTTTGTGGACTCAGCTCCACTTTCCGGCCTGAACACCATAACCCTTAATCCCTTTATTCTTCAAAAAAACTTTCTATCTTTATCTTGAAAACATTTAATGAAGGAGCCTCAACTGCTTCACTGGGCAAGGAATTCCATAGATTCACAACCCTTTGGGTGAAGAAGTTCCTCCTAAACTCAGTCCTAAATCTACTTCCCCTTATTTTGAGGCTATGCCCCCTAGTTCTGCTTTCACCCGCCAGTGGAAACAACCTGCCCGCATCGATCCTATCTATTCCCTTCCTAATTTTATGTTTCTATAAGATCCCCCCGCATCCTTCTAGAGAGAGGAGGCCTTCAATCTCTATAGTTTAACTAAAGCCTCGGTCAGGGTGTATGTTAACTGGTAGCCCAGCGTGTAAAGTTGTTCCTCAACTCCCCTGATCAGGTCCTGAAGGTCCTGAGCATATTCCAATATTCAGACAGCACTCCAGAGTTTGAAATCACAATACAATGACCTCTGCTGTAGGTTGAAACCTTTTCTTTCTTTACTGGTCGGCAGGTGGTAAAGTGTTACTTTGATGATGGTTATCTAGATACCCCTGTATACCTACTGGAGGAGCTGTCGTGTGATAACACCATTCCTGGACCTGCAATCATCATTGATAAAAACAGGTAGGAAGCTGTGTGTGTGTATGTGCGTGTTCATGTTCATGTGAGAGTGTACGTATTTGGCTGTGTGTCCATTTGAGTGCATGTGTGTATCTGAAAAACTGGGCAGGGTATTACCCAGACAGACTGGGCAGGGTATTACTCTGACAAACTGGGCAGGGTATTACCCAGACAGACTGGGCAGGGTATTACTCTGACAAACGGGGCAGGGTATTACTCTGACAAACTGGGCAGGGTATTACTCTGACAGACTGGGCAGGGTATTACTCTGACAAACTGGGCAGGGTATTACCCAGACAAACTGGGCAGGGTATTACTCTGACAGACTGGGCAGGGTATTACCCAGACAGACTGGGCAGGGTATTACTCTGGCAAACTGGGCAGGGTATTACCCAGACAAACTGGGCAGGGTATTACTCTGACAGACTGGGCAGGGTATTACCCAGACAGACTGGGCAGGGTATTACTCTGACAGACTGGGCAGGGTATTACTCTGACAAACTGGGCAGGGTATTACACAGACAAACTGGGCAGGGTATTACTCTGACAAACTGGGCAGGGTATTAACCAGACAGACTGGGCAGGGTATTACTCTGACAAACTGGGCAGGGTATTACCCAGACAGACTGGGCAGGGTATTACCCAGACACACTGGGCAGGGTATTACTCTGACAAACTGGACAGGGTATTACCCAGACAGACTGGGCAGGGTATTACTCTGACAAACTGGGCAGGGTATTACTCTGACAGACTGGGCAGGGTATTACTCTGACAAACTGGGCAGGGTATTACCCAGACAAACGGGGCAGGGTATTACCCAGACAAACTGGGCAGGGTATTACTCTGACAAACTGGGCAGGGTATTACTCTGACAGACTGGGCAGGGTATTACTCTGACAAACTGGGCAGGGTATTACCCAGACAAACGGGGCAGGGTATTACCCAGACAAACTGGGCAGGGTATTACTCTGACAAACTGGGCAGGGTATTACTCTGACAGACTGGGCAGGGTATTACTCTGACAGACTGGGCAGGGTATTACCCAGACAAACGGGGCAGGGTATTACTCTTGACAAACTGGGCAGGGTATTACCCAGACAGACTGGGCAGGGTATTACTCTGACAAACTAGGCAGGGTATTACTCTGACAAACTGGGCAGGGTATTACCCAGACAGACTGGGCAGGGTATTACTCTGACAAACTGGGCAGGGTATTACTCTGACAAACTGGGCAGGGTATTACTCTGACAAACTGGGCAGGGTATTACCCAGACAAACTGGGCAGGGTATTACACAGACAAACTGGGCAGGGTATTACACAGACAAACTGGGCAGGGTATTACTCTGACAAACTGGGCAGGGTATTACCCAGACAAACTGGGCAGGGTATTACTCTGACAAACTGGGCAGGGTATTACCCAGACAAACTGGGCAGGGTATTACTCTGACAAACTGGGCAGGGTATTACTCTGACAAACTGGGCAGGGTATTACTCTGACAAACTGGGCAGGGTATTACTCTGACAAACTGGGCAGGGTATTACCCAGACAGACTGGGCAGGGTATTACCCAGACAAACTGGGCAGGGTATTACTCTGACAAACTGGGCAGGGTATTACCCAGACAAACTGGGCAGGGTATTACTCTGACAAACTGGGCAGGGTATTACCCAGACAAACTGGGCAGGGTATTACCCAGACAGACTGGGCAGGGTATTACCCAGACAGACTGGGCAGGGTTTTACCCAGACAGACTGGGCAGGGTATTACTCTGACAAACTGGGCAGGGTATTACTCTGACAAACTGGGCAGGGCATTACCCAGACAAACTGGGCAGGGTATTACTCTGACAGACTGGGCAGGGTATTACTCTGACAAACTGGGCAGGGTATTACTCTGACAAACTGGGCAGGGTATTACTCTGACAGACTGGGCAGGGTATTACTCTGACAAACTGGGCAGGGTATTAACCAGACAGACTGGGCAGGGTATTACTCTGACAAACTGGGCAGGGTATTACTCTGACAAACTGGGCAGGGTATTACTCTGACATACTGGGCAGGGTATTACTCTGACAGACTGGGCAGGGTATTACTCTGACAGACTGGGCAGGGTATTACTCGGACAAACTGGGCAGGGTATTACTCTGACAAACTGGGCAGGGTATTACCCAGACAAACTGGGCAGGGTATTACCCAGACAAACTGGGCAGGGTATTACTCTGACAAACTGGGCAGGGTATTACCCAGACAAACTGGGCAGGGTATTACTCTGACAAACTGGGCAGGGTATTACCCAGACAGACTGGGCAGGGTATTACTCTGACAAACTGGGCAGGGTATTACCCAGACAAACTGGGCAGGGTGTTACTCTGACAAACTGGGCAGGGTATTACGCTGACAAACTGGGCAGGGTATTACCCAGACAGACTGGGCAGGGTATTACTCTGACAGACTGGGCAGGGTATTACCCAGACAAACTGGGCAGGGTATTACCCAGACAGACTGGGCAGGGTATTACTCTGACAAACTGAGGGTGGGTCAGATTAAGAATGAGCAACTAAAGGGCAGTACGGTGGCACAGTGGTTAGCATTGCTGCCTATGGCGCTGAGGACCCGGGTTCGAATCCCGGCTCTGGGTCCGTGTGGAGTTTGCACATTCTCCCCGTGTTTGCGTGGGTTTCACCCCCACAACCCAAAGATGTGCAGGATAGGTAGATTGGCCACTCTAAATTGCCCCTTAATTGGAAAAAATAATTGGGTACTCTAAATTTAAAAAAAAAAGAATGAGCAACTATTCATCTCACTCTCTTTCTCTCTCATACCCATCCCTTTTTGGGTTATCTTCCCTGTATCTGTCACCCTGACTATCTCTCTCATTCTTTGTGCCTCAGATTCATTTTGCTCCAATTTTCATTCTCTTATTATCAGTCTGACTGCGTGTCAGAGGTTGTGGGTTTCAGGTCCACTCCAGTGAGTTGGGCACGAAATCCAGGCTGACACCCGCAGTGGGACTTGATGGAACATAGAACAGTACAGCACAGAACAGGCCCTTTGGCCCTCTATGCTGTGCCGAGCATTGTCCGAAACCAAGATCAAGCTATCCCACTCCCTGTCATTCTGGTGTGCACCATGTGCCTATCCAATAACCGCTTGAAAGTTCCTAAAGTGTCCGTCTCCACTATCACGGCAGGCAGTCCATTCCACACTCTAACCACTCTCTGAGTAAAGAACCTACCTCGGATATCCCTCAAAGTTAATGGAGTTCTGCACTGTCAGAGGTTCCATCTTTTGGATATTTGGATGGGATATTAAACTGAAGCCCCATTTGCCCCTCCCTCAGGTGATTGTAAAAGATCCCACAGCTGCTGTTTCGAAGGGAAGCTGGCCAATCCAGGTTATCCATCAACAAATGCCAATAAAACAGATGATCTGATGTTATCGCATTGCTGCCTGTGCGACCTTGTGGTGGCGATCTATGTAAGAGCCATTGCTCCCATCTCCACACCTCACAGTCCTGTGCTTATCACTTCGATTTGCTCCTACGAGCCTCTCGTTATCAATTTTAGTGCTCAGTGTGATTCAGGAGCAGAATACCTGAGATAATTCCCTGTAGCCTCCCTCATATGTGTTTAAATAAACACCAATCCTCCTCCTGTGGGACCCACCACCTGTAAGCAGCTGTTGTCCCTCAGGATTTGAGCTCTCACGCCATCACCATGGGAAATTCGAGGGTTCTATTGTTGCCTGTGACCCTGAATGTGGAATGCCTACCTGGGCCCGGGGCAACTCTCAGAAGGGCAGGGACGGCCATCGCCCCGAGGTCTCAAATGGCTCAGCTGGGTAGGATCTTACTGTGGCACAAGTTAGCTGCTCTGCCTCCCACAACAGTGGCAGCACTCGAGAAGAGCTTTCATCAACTCTGGATCTTTGGGATGTCCTGTGGTTGAGAGGTGCTATATAATTGCAAACTTACCCGGGCTTCTGATCCAGCAGTCCCTCGATTTATTTTTTTTAAAATTTGTAAGCCTGTTTTCAAATTCCTCCGTGGCCTTTCCCCTTAATGCCTCTGAAACCTCTTCTGTCCCAAGAACTCTCCGAGGCATCAGCGCTCCTGTAATTGTAACCTCTTTCTTCCATCCTCCATTGGTGGAGCCAAGGCCCTAATCTCCCATCCCTAATCCTAATGGCTCCGCATGCGGCTTGGTGTCGGTGTTTATAGAGTCACAGAAGCTGACAGCACAGAAAAGGCCCTTCGGCCCATCACATCTGCGCCAGTCATAGAATCTTTTACAGTGCAGAAGGAGGCCATTCAGCCCATCGAGTCTGCACCGGCTCCCGGAAAGAGCACCCCACTCAAGGTCAACACCTCCACCCTATCTTCACAACCCAGTAACCCCACCCAACCCTAGGGCAAGTTTTGACATTATGGGCAATTTAGCATGGCCAGTCCACCTAACCTGCACATCTTTGGACTGTGGGAGGAAACCGGAGCACCCGAAGGAAACCCACGCACACACGGGGAGGAAGTGCAGACTCCGCACAGACAGTGACCCAAGCCGGGAATCGAACCTGGGACCCTGGAGCTGTGAAGCAATTGTGCTATCCACAATGCTACCGTGCTGCCCCAGTCAAAAACAACCACCTAACCGTTCTAATCCCATTTCCCAGCACTTGGCCCATCGCTTTCGCATCGCAAGTGGACATCTAAATACTTCTTAAATATTATGTGATAATGCTCCTGTGGAGTGCCTTGGGGTATTTCACTCCATTAAAGGCACTATACAAATGAAACTTTTGACATCAGTTCTTCTCCCTTTTACTCCACAGCACCATCCTAATTGAACCAGACTGTACCGCTGACATCACCCAGCACGGTGACATCAAAATAACCATCGGCAGTGGCAAGGTGCACGCTATTGGGCCCAAACTGGACACAATCCAGCTCTCTATCTTCTCACACCGCTTCATGAGCATCGCAGGTACGAATAACAGGAGTTTGGAGGAAGCAGACAATTGGATTGTAGCATGCTGTCCATTGTCCTTCAGTGAGGCACCGGAGGACATTGTTATTCGCCAGTTTGAGGACTGAGACAGATTGAAATATCTGGTTACTTCTGTTTAACTCAAGTCAACGGGAATAAACTAGTAAGGTTATTAGGGGGGGTTGACCGAGTCGGTGTACACAGTGCCTATGAGACACATCAATGCCACCCGCCACTGTGATTAAAGCTGGACTGGTACAAGTGTGACCCACTGAAGTGTGAATTTAGCTGAATGTTATATCATTCTATGCAATGCTGTCTAGTTTATTTGATAATCGAGACGTCATTCCTCGCTCTTCTACAGACTAATCTGAGAACATAGTAAATAGGAGCAGGAGGAGGCCATTCAGCCCCTCGAGCCTGCTCCGCCATTCAGGAAGATCATGGCTGATCTGACTGTGTCTTCAACTCCTGCCCATTCTCCATCGCCCTTGGCTCCCTTGTCGAACAGAACACTGTATAACTCCACCTTGAATTTGGTCAATGACCCCCCCCCCAACCTCCATCGCCCGCCGGGCTGGAGAAGTCCAAAGATTAGCCACTCTCTGAAAGAAGCTCAGTTGGCTAGACAGCTGGTTTGTGATGCGGAGCAAGGCCAACAGCGCGGGCCCGAATCCCCCTACCTGAGGTTATTCATGTAGGCCCCACCTTCTCAACCTTGCCCCTTGCCTGATGTGTGAGGACCTTCCGGTTAAATCACCGCCAGTCAGCTCTCTCTCAAAAGGGATTATGGCGACATTTATGTTTTTTTTTACTCTTCCAATCCACTCCTAGCTGGTTCCCCACATTCTGCATAAACTTTACAAAGCTTAATGTCTTTATTCGCACCCACCGCCTTTCCTCTACCCCCACCCACCGCCTTTCCTCTACCCCCACCCACCGTGCTCTCTGATCTATACTGGCTCCTAGTCAAATGATGTCTTGCTTTTCAAGTTCCCGTCCTTGTTTGACAAACCCCTCCAGGCCTCACCCATTCCCTAACTCTGTAATCTCCTCCAGCTCCACAGCCCTCCCCAAAGGATGTTCACTCCTCTAATTCTAGCCTCTTGCTCATCCTCCATTTTAATTGTTCCACCGCTGGCAGCCGTGCCTTCACCTCCTTGGGGGCCAGAAACTCTGGAATTCCCTCCCTACACCTCTTTCCTCACTCTACCTCGTTTTTCCTCCTTCAAGACTCTTCCTATCTCTGTAACCAGGTTTTTGGGACCTCCTCTAATATCTCTTTGAGGTTCAATGAGTTTGCTTCATCGGAGCCCTGTGCAGCACTTTGGGATGTTGTAAGAGCGGTTTCAAGACCTGTGTATTGAGTCAGCTTCCACGTGGGATTCTTCCTTGTGGCTCTACTCAGTACAGAGAACAACAGACACATCAGCAATCTGGATAAAATGGTTTATTTATTAATCCAAGCTTGGTTATGTGTATACGGAGCTGAGATCTGAATAATGCCAAGATCTATCTACTAAACACGGATAAAACCACATCAATTGTGCAATTTCCAAAAACCAATAGCCTACCCCAGTTGGACTCAATCCAATCCCTGAAAAAAGCTTGACGTCAATCTTAGCATCCTAAGTTGTTTTTTCCCCATCTCTTCATCCTGCACACCCATTGTTCATGAGGGCCAGGATGGTAGAACTGGCATCCTCTTTACTTCATGGATTCTTTCCGAAAGCCAGGATATCAAAAGTGACTTCCTTTTCGCTTCCAGAGGATATCGGAGGCCACTGATAAAAACTTGTGTTTACTAGTAATTTGCTGATCACACATCACCTGTGTCTCAAAAACATGGTCAAGTTGGCTAGCCTAAATCCCATCATGCATTGTGGCCACTGCTTGTAGCCAGAGTTTGATTACTTATTACTGCTATGTCCTAAAAATACAGGTTTAATGGTTAATAATGATTACTCAGTACACTTCCTATAATTAATCTCAATCCTTAATAAACTAACTTATGTAAAACTACTTTAGCGGCATCCTAGCTATTCAGTTTTAAGAGGTCTCACCCCCTTCAGATGTGTTATTATATTAAAGGCGCGATATAAATGCAAGTTATTGTTGATGTTGATCTTGGTCTTGCCTCTCCAATAAACATGGGACTTCATTGTCTGAGAAATCGTGAGGCAGCGAAAGGCACTATAGAGATATAAATCGTCTCCCCCACTTCATTGTCCTCTCTCCCTACAGAGCAGATGGGCCGTATACTGCAGCGAACCGCTATCTCCACCAACATCAAGGAGCGACTGGACTTCTCGTGTGCTCTGTTTGGTCCCGCGGGTGGTCTGGTGTCCAATGCCCCCCACATCCCTGTGCATCTGGGAGCTATGCAGGAAACCGTGCAGTTCCAGGTAAGGTTCAGCTAAGGTGGCACAGTGGTTAGCACAGCTGCCTCACAGCCAGGGACCCGTGTTCAATTCCAGCCTTGGGCTCTCTCTTTGTGTGGAGCTTGCCCATTCTCCTGTCTGCGTGGGTTTCCTCCGGGTGCTCTGGTTTCCTCCCTACTAAATTGCCTCTTGGTGTCCAAAGATGGGCAGGTTAGATCGGGTTATGGGGATAGGGCAGGGCAGTGGGCCTAGGTCGGGTGCTATTTCGAAGGGGCGGGTGCAGACTCGATGGGCCGAATGGCCTCCTTCTGCACTGTAGGAATTCCATGGGATTCTATTCTATGGAGGTCAGAGTTCAGGAAGGAACTCTGGGCAGGTGATCTGCATCCTGAATGAGGGGAGGGGGCAGTAACTGCATCATACTCCCACCTCCTCCAGTGGGACACGTGGGGTGGGGGGAGGGGGGACTTTATTCAGGTTTGACAGGAGGAAGCAGAAGCTGATCCTGGAGCGCAGGGTGGGTGGGGGTGCGTTCGGTGTACTGAATATGGTGATCAGTGGGACTGGTGCTATCCGGTCTTTCTGCAAATGTCCTCATGCCTGGAACCACTCCAGTAAACCTCCACTGCGAGGTGTGTCAGACACAACATTGCAGCCTAACTGGTATTCTAAAATAATTTCACATAACTTCCTTGGATCTCGTTATAAAGCCAAGAATTGCAGATGCCTTTTTAACAGCCTTTTCTCAACCACATAACCATACTTTCTTGAAAGCCCCATCCCCTACTCCTGCACTCTTTGTGCGGTCAGGGTGAGCAGAGGGCTAGGGTCAGCTGTGACGCCCTCTGTAGTTGAGCAGCCGAGCTGGTTGGCGGGACCGCAAAGAAGGATTTCAAGTGTCAGAATTACGTTTGATTTCTGTGTGCACTCTCTTCCCCCCCCAACAGATTAACCACTTGGGGGATGACCTCGAAGAAGGTGATGTCATCCTCAGCAACCATCCCAGTGCAGGAGGCAGCCATCTTCCTGACCTGACTGCCATCACGCCGGTAAGATCCACTATACTGCCCAGTACTGTACCAGCCACCGAGAAGCACAAGGGCAGCAGATAGCTGGGAACCCCACCACCTGGAGGTTCTCCTTCCAAGTCCGTCTCCACCCTGACTTGGAATATATCAGCCGTTCCTTCACTGTCGCTGTTGCAACATCCTGAAACTCCCTCCCTAACAGCAGAGTGAGTGTACCTGCACCACATGGATTGCGTGGGGTTCAAGAAGACAGCTCACCACCACCTTCTCAAGGGGCAACGGGGGATAGATAATAAACTCTGGCCTAACTGGCGACGCCCACATCCTGTGAAACAAATAAAACAAAATAAATAGGAAGTGCAGAAGGCCCGTTAGACTCTCCAGCCGTCTTTAGGTGAATTTATTGATCGTCGAGATGGTGGGTGTTAGTCCCGGGGGAAGACATAACTTCGTCTTTAGCAAATAGGCCTGGGTAGACGGAAACTATTTTTGAGGATTGGGGAGTCTAGGACGAGAAGGGTAACTGGCAGTTCTTGCAGGAGTGAGATTGGGAAACGGCGCTACACACAGGGGTTCTCTCGAAGCTGTGCTGGTCCGTGGCTGTGCGACACTCCGGAATGTGCAGGGAACCAACAGGCCTGACACCAACAGCGATTTCAGGCATACGCTCCTGCGCAGCCTGGTGTCCAGTCTTAAAGAGACTGCGCAGTGGAACAAGCTGGCTGCCATGGCAAACAGAGAAGTTAGACAGAATATTTATGGAAGAAGTCTGGAACTGTCTTCTGTAAATTGGCAATGCTGCTAGATCAACAGTTCAGTTTTTAAAAAAAATTAATTTACGGGATGTGGACGTCGTTGGTTAGGCCAGCATTTATAGCAACATCCCTAGTTGCCCTGCAGAAGGTGTGGTGGTGAGCTGCCTTCTTGAACCGCTGCATTCCCTGAGGTGTAGGTACACCCACTGTGCTGTTAGGGAGGGAGTTCCAGGACTATGACCCAGCGACTGGTCCCACCTCTCCCAGAAGCGATCCCAATGCCCCAGGAATCTGAAATCTCTCCCCCCCCCCCCCCCCCCCCCCACACCGTCTCTTCAGCCACATGTTCATCTTGCATATCCTGCTGTTTCTACTCTGAATAGCACGTGGCACTGGTAGTAATCCTGAGATCACTACTTTTTGAGGTCCGACTTTTCAACTTTCTTCCTAACTCCCTATATTCCGCTTTTAGGCCCTCATCCCTTTTTTTTTATACCTAAGCCGTTGGTACCGATGTGTATACAGGCTGTTCACCCTCCCCCTCCAGAATGTCCTGTAACTACTCCGAGACATCCTTGACCCTAGCACCAGGGAGGCAACATCCCATCCTGGAGTTTCTCTTGCGGCCACAGAAGTGCCTATCAATTCCCCTCACAATTGAATCCCCTATGACTATCGCATTTCTGTGTCTTTTGCTCCTCTTCTGCGCAGCAGAACCAACCCGTGGTGCAACAAATTTGACTGCTGCTGTTATCCCCTGCGAGGCCATTCCCCTCAACAGTATCCAAAATGGTATATCTGTTTAGCAGGGGAATAGCAGAGGGAGTTGCTCTTGCAGAGAGCACGATACCCTATAGGCCTTACCCTTCCGTGCCAAAATTATCCTCTGAATCTATGATCTGATTATGATCACTTTGGTATTTGGGACCTTGCTGTGCACAGAGTTGGCGGCCGCGTTTTCTGCATTAAAACAGTGACTACGCTTCGTCAGTACCTCATTGGCTGCAAAGTGGCCGAGAACATCCTGAGGTTGTACAAGGCACTATATAAATGCAAGCCATTTCTTTCCTTGTTTATCTGGACGATCCACTTGATTATTCTCTCCCGCAGGTTTTCCGAAAGGGCGTTTCCCGCGCCGTGTTTTTTGTAGCGAGCCGGGGGCATCACGCTGACATCGGAGGCATCACCCCTGGGTCCATGCCACCTCACTCCAAATCATTGCAGGAGGAAGGAGCCGTCTTCATTTCATTCAAACTGGTGAAGGATGGAGTCTTCCAGGAGGAGGGTGAGTGTGGGCTTTGGCACGCCACCTATTGGACAGTTGATGCATTCGCCCCACTGAGCTTTGCCCCAATCGATTCGAGTGACCGGGCTTGGTGAGGGCCCTGATGGTACCATCAATTCACTAGACACGTGCTTTAAGATCTGAACAGTGGTTTTAATCTACTTACAACAGAGCCAGCCTGTTCCGCATTGAACTTTCGATGAACTGAACGACTGGCTCTGAGCATTGGTATTTATACAGCAGTCCAGGGGGAGAAGTCGTGGGCGGAGCCAAGGGTGGAGCCCTGTACAAACTCCTAAGCATTCCCAGCGCTACTCCCCCTAGTGGTCGGGCAACACAACTGCGCTTACAAATGCATGGTCTCATGTATATACAATACAGTGTGAATTGCGGAGTTACATTCACCACATTCACCCCCTACAAAAAAAATCAAGTCCGGCGGGGGTGGTGGTTCATAAATTGAGTCTGTCCGGTGGTCGGACTGTCTGCTGCGATCTGCGGAGCACCGGGGTTGCAGCCTCTTGCGGTGGCTGGACAGGTGTTGTGGGTTGGGGTACGATGGCGGACTCCAGGGAAGATCTCGTCCGAGCTCCATACCCGTCTGGTTCGACTGGGGACTGAGGGCGCTGGGGGTTAGCCGGTGTGGGCGCGCGGAACAGGTGGAGCGAGCTAGTGGGCTCTGTGAATAAGAGGGACCTAATAGCGTGGAGTGCGTCTGGGAGGACTTCCTGCCAATGGGAGACTTGGAGATTCCTAGACCGGAGGGTCAGTAGGACGGTCTTCCAGACCGTCGCATTCTCCCCCTCCACCTGCCCGTTCCCCCTGGGGTTGTAGCTGGTAGTCCTGCTCGAGGCGATGCCCTTGTCGAGCAGGTACTGACGCAGTTTGTCGCTCATGAAGGACGAACCCCTGTCACTGTGCACGTAGCTGGGGAAACCAAACAGGGTGAAGATGCTATGCAGGGCCCTAATGACTGTATGGGAGGTCATATCGGGGCACGGGATAGCAAATGGGAAGCGGGAGAACTCATCTATGACATTTAAGAAGTAAACGTTCCTGTTAGTTGAGGGGAGTGGCCCTTTGAAATCGATCGCGAGGCGTTCAAAGGGCCTAGAAGCCTTGACCAGGTGGGCCCTGTCTGGTCTATAGAAGTGCGGTTTGCACTCCGCACAGATCGGGCAGTCCCTGGTGACCGCTTTTACCTCCTCAGTGGAGAAAGGCAGATTTCGGGCTTTGATGTAGTGGGCGAGCCGGGTGACCCCCGGGTGGCAGAGGTCGTTGTGGATGACTTTCAGGTGGTCGATCTGCGCGCTGGCGCATGTCCCGCGGGACAGAGCATCTGGGGACTCGTTGAGCTTCCCCGGTCGATACTTAATATCGTAGCTATAGGTGGAGAGTTCGATCCTCCACCGCAGGATTTTATCGTTTTTAATTTTGCCCCTTTGCGAGTTGTCAAACATAAAGGCAACCGATCGTTGGTCGGTGATGAGGGTGAACCTCCTACCTGCGAGGTAGTGCCTCCAGTGACGAATAGCCTCCACAATGGCTTGTGCTTCTTTTTTGACTGCCGAGTGTCGGAGTTCCGAAGCGGAGAGGGTACGGGAGAAAAATGCAACTGGCCTTCCTGCCTGATTTAAGGTGGCTGCTAGAGCTACCTCTGAGAGGTTGCTCTCAACCTGAAAGGGGACGGATTCATCCACCGCCCGCATGGCCGCTTTGGCGATGTCCTCCTTGATGCAGCTGAAGGCCTGGCGCGCCTCAGCTGACAGGGGAAATAGTGTGGCCCTAAAGAGTGGGCGGGCTTTGTCCACATATTGAGGGACCCACTGGGCGAAGTAGGAAACGAAACCCAAGCACCGTTTGAGGGCCTTGGGACAATGAGGGAGGGGGAGTTCTACACGGTCCGTGTCTGGGCTCAGGACTCCGTTTTCCACGACATAGCCAAGGATGGCTAGTCTGGTTGTGCGGAAAACGCATGTCTCCTTGTTATAAGTGAGGTTTAATTTCTGTGCCGTCTGGAGAAAACGGTTGACGTCGTGGTCCTGCTTGTCATAGCCGCAGATGGTGACATTGTTCAAGTACGGAAACGTGGCCCGCAGCCCGTACTGGTCCACCATTCGGTCCATTGCTCGTTGGAACACCGAAACCCCGTTAGTGACGCCGAAGGGGACCCGGAGGAAATGGAAGAGGCGGCCATCGGCCTCGAATGCCGTGTAGTGGCGGTCCTCCGGGCGGATTGGGAGCTGGTGGTATGCAGACTTCAGATCCACCGTGGAAAAGAGCCGATACTGGGCAATCTGGTTTACCCTGTCTGCAATCCTGGGGAGGGGATACGCGTCAAGGAGCGTAAATCTATTTATGGTCTGACTATAGTCGACAACCATACGGAATTTTTCCTCAGTCTTCACGACCACCACCTGAGCTCTCCAGGGACTGTTGCTGGCCTCTATGATCCCCTCACTGAGAAACCGCCTGCTGCGAGTGGCTACGGGTCTACAGTCCTGTGTGAGATTGGCAAAGAGGGGAGGGGGGGAGATTTGCAGCGTGGTGAGGCTGCAGATAGTGAGTGGGGGCAGGGGTCCGCCGAAGCCGAGGGTGAGGCTCTTAAGGTTACATTGAAAATCTAGGCCTAATAAGAGTGGCGCGCAGAGTTCGGGCAAGACATAAAGTTGAAATTTTGCATAGCTAGCGCCTCGGATTGTGAGTGTCGCGGCGGTGCGCCCCTGGATCTGGACAGAGTGGGAGCCAGAAGCGAGAGAGAAAGTTTGCCGCAAGGGGAAAACGGGGAGCGAACAGCGTCTCACCAGATCTGGGTGTATGAAGCTCTCAGTACTCCCGGAGTCGAAAAGGCATGGCGTGCTGTACCCGTTGATTTGGACCTCTGTCATCGAGTTTCGCAGATGCTTCGGGCGCGATTGGTCCAGAGTGACTGCGCTGAGTTGCGGGTAGTCGGTGGCTCGATCAGCTGTGCTGGAGTGGCCCCGTGATGACTGCCCTCTGAGTTCGTAGTCGTCGAGGTGAGTTTCAGAGTTTGAAAGGGATGGATCCCAAGATGGCCGCCCCAATGAGTCGCACATGGCCGGCCGCATGGAGGAGTATTGCCAAGATGGCTGCCCCCATGAGTCGCACATGGCCGGCCGCATGGAGGAGGATTGCCAAGATGGCTGTCCCCATGAGTCGCACATGGCCGGCCGCATGGAGGAGTATTGCCAAGATGGCCGCCCCCATGAGTCACACATGGCCGGCCGCATGGAGGAGGATTGCCAAGATGGCTGTCCCCATGAGTCGCACATGTCGGGTGGGGGCAGAGTCGGCATACAGGCTGCAGCATTTCAGGGCCTGCGGGCCTGTGAATTCAGGGAACGAGTGCTTTGAGCCGTGGGAGGGTTAGAGGCTGGGGCCTTCTTCGCCAGACACACTCTGGCATAGTGTCCTTTTCGCCCGCAGCTGCTGCAGGTCGCATTGCGGGCCGGGCAGTGCTGCCGCGAGTGCTGATTCTGGCCGCAAAAGTGGCAGGCTGGGGCAGCATTGTGGCTGGGTGGCCGCATGGCGCAGGCCTGGGGGAGTCGCTGGTCGGGGGCCCATGACGGGGTCACGGGGTCCGCGGGGAACGAGGTGAGGCTGCGGAAGGAGACCTCCATAGTGGTAGCAAGGTCAACAGTCGCTTCAAGATTTAGGGCCCCCTTTTCCAGCAGTCGCTGGCGCACGTCATTTGACCTAAGGCCCGCAACAAAGGCATCACGTACAGCAAGTTCTCTATGTTCTGCCGCGGTAACCGCCTGGTAATTACAGTCACTAGATAAAGATTTAAGCTCTCTCAGGAATTCTGCGAGCGATTCCGTAGGCCGCTGGCGGTGAGTAGTGAACACGTGTCGTGCATAGACTTCATTTACAGGCCTCACATACGTTTTGTCGAGTAGCGCTAGGGCTTCAGTATACGAACCGGCACAGTTTAGTTGAGTAGAGATTCTGTGGCTCACCCTCGCGTGCAGTAGGCTCATTTTCTGCTCCTCCGTTGTTTCGGCTGTGATTGCTTCCGCCAGGTAGGCTTTAAAACACCGCAGCCAATGAGAAAAAAATTATTTTGCCTCTGCATCCTGCGGGTCGAGTTCCAGTCGCTCAGGCTTGAGGGCTGATTCCATGATTGATCCTGACTGTTTCTTTAGTAGATTAAATTGATGGAACCATCAATTCACTAGACATGTGCTTTCAGATATGAACAGTGGTTTTAATCTACTTACAACAGAGCCAGCCTGTTCCGCGTTGAACTCTCGATGAAATGAACAACTGGCTCTGAGCATTGGTATTTATACAGCAGTCCAGGGGGAGGAGTCGTGGGCGGAGCCAAGGATGGAGCCCTGTACAAACTCCTCAGCAATCCCAGCGCTACTCCCCCTAGTGGTCGGGCAACGCAACTGCGCTTACAAATGCATGGTCTCAGTATATACAATACAGTGTGAATTACGGAGTTACATTCACCACAGGCCCCTAGAATTGGGAGGGTCAGCCAGGGTTCGTCCCCATCGAGTGACCCCCCCCACCCCCTCCCATTTGCCTCACCACCCCCCCATCCCCGACTCCCACAGAGTGTGGATGTCTGATAAGCACTGCGAGATGACAATTGTGGGAATTTACTGAACCAATGATTGTCTACTGCTTTCTGTGTTTTTATAAATCGCGTTTGTGCTTGACACCTTGTAGTCAGAATTACTAATGCTTATTCTGTCTGAAATGCATTTACACAGTTAATGCCATCCTTTGTTTACCCTGTGTCTCTTGCAGCTGTTACTGAGGCACTCATGGCCCCAGCGCAGATCCCAGGCAGCAGCGGAACACGCAATCTCCATGACAACCTGTCAGACCTGCGAGCACAGGTAGCAGCCAATCAGAGGGGGATCCAGCTGGTGAATGAGTTGATCGATGTGTACGGGTTGGAGGTGGTCCAGGCTTACATGTTCCACATACAGGTAGGACTTCAGCAAAGCTGGCTGTTATAACCCGACCAGAGGCCACGGGCCCTGTGACCTCAGAGTTTGCACATTCTCCCCGTGTCTGCGTGGATCTCACCCCTACAACCCGAAGATGTGCAGGGTAGGTAGATTAGCCATGCTAAATTGACCCTTACTTGGAGAAAAAGAATTGGGTACTCTAAATTTATAAGTTTAAAAAAAATCCAGTTAACCTGATTTCCACTGCCTTCAACGTGATAAAGTGTTTCCTGATTTCCCCCCCAAATGTAAGATTGGCTAAGGTTAAAGACACCTAAGCAGCAGGGAGTGGAAATGTGGAAATCGGCGTGCTAAATACTTATTTTATTTCAGTCCTCACAACCAAGGATCAGCAGGAAGGATCAAAAATGCAAGGAACACAAAATATAACTCAAGGGGGTGGTATTCACAGAGAAAACAATCCAGACCATATTCTATTCTCTGCAATTATGCAGGTTGAAATTTATTAGTCTTAAGTATAAACTGTTGGTGTCACTCATGGTCCATATGGGTGTCAACACTTGTCTCTGAGTCAGACGGCTGTGGGTTCATGACCTGCACCAGAGACTTCCCCACAAGATTGAAGCTGACATTCTAGTCCAGGATTGCTGCTGTGTCAGAGGGTCGTCCTGAAGGAGTGCAGTATTGTCATTTTTTTTATAAATTTAGAGTACCCAATTCATTTTTTTTTTCAATTAAGGGGCAATTTAGCCTGGCCAATCCACCTACCCTGCACATCTTTTGGACCGTGGGGGTGAAACCCACACAAACACGGGGAGAATGTGCAAACTCCACACGGACAGTGACCCAGAGCCGGGATCGAACCTGGGACCTCGGCGCCGTGAGGCCGCAGTGCTAACCCACTGCGCCACCGTGCTGCATTGTCAGGAGCGGTTGGGTGGAGGGGGGGGGGGGGGGTGGAATATCTATTTCCGGGCAACACGGTGGCGCAGTGGTTAGCACTGCTGCCTCACAGCGCCGCGGTCCAAGGTTCGATCCCGGCTCTGGGTCACTGTCCGTGTGGAGTTTGCACATTCTCCCCGTGTCTGTGTGGGTTTCGCCCCCACAACCCAAAGATGTGCAGGCTAGGTGGATTGGCCACACTAAATTGCCCTTTAATTGGAAAAAATGAATTGTGTACTCTAAATTTTTAAAAAAATGTATGTAGCTGATAAAAATGCTTACTGTGTGTGTTTATAAAAATGTTAACTAAATTCGTCGAATAAACTTTGATTTTGATTAAAAGTTCTGAAGGCCTCTGTTGAATAACGCCTGAAAGGCAGACCCTTGTGCTCACCGTAACCAAAATCAATAAACAGTTGTCGGTTAGGTGAGCTCCATGATACACTTTGGAGTTTTCTAAACCCTGGCCCACAACAAATGCAATAGTAACGACACTTCATGAACGAACCGTGACTCTAAATGCTTTTCAACATCCTGAGGTTGTGATAGGTGCCGTAGGAAATCAAGTATTTCTATTATTTTCTTTCAATGTTTGACACGTTGGACATCTGGCAACCTGACAGAATAATGCCGAGATCGCTGTGAAGGAGATGCTGAGGGAGTTTGCCCGTCGGTGTAGCCGGCAGGCAGATGGACTGCTGGAGGTCGAATCCGAGGACCACATGGATGACGGAACTCCAATCAGATTAAAAGTGAAAATCAACGAGGCAGAGGTGAGATATGTTTGACTTGTCAGACCACCTCCTCTCCTCTGGGCGATCTCCTCTCGCGTCATCTCGGCGATCTCCTCTCGCGTCATCTCGGCGATCTCCTCTCGCGTCACAGGCTCTTGGCCTTGGTGCAATTATAGAATCAGCGATACAGAAGGAAACCATTCAGCCCATTCTGCCTGTGCTGGCCCTTTGTAAGAGGTATCAATTATTCCCACTCCCCGGCTCTGTCCCCGAGCCCTGCAATCCTTTTCCCCCTCAAGTATTTATCCAGTTCCTGTTTGAAAATTCCTACTGAATTTGCTGTTGCCTTCATGATCAGGAGAATTCACTGCGTAAAAATCATTCTCTTCATTGGCTGTTCGTATGAAATCGGTGTCCCTCTGGCTCCTGACCCTCCTGTCACTGGACACTATTTAGGTGAGTGGGTAAACACGTGGCAGGTGGAGTACAACATGGCTAAATGTGAAGTTATACACGTTGGTGTGAAAAACAGAAAGGAAGAGTAAGTAAAGTTGCCATAGTCCCAGGTGACCATAGGCTACTTTCCCCTTTGATGGCGAGAGCTGACTAGTGGTGATTTTTTTTCTTTTAGAAACATTTTATTAAAGCATTTGTAATTTTCACAGTTTAACACATTAAAATTTCTTAAACAACCGCCTGGGCCGACACATGTATAAAAAAACCTAACAAAAAACAATGTCCCCCACTGCCCGCGCCCTATTTCCTAATTACCCGTATACTGAGTTCACTGTCCTTATCTAACCCTGCCATGCCTCCTATTTTCTTCCCCTCCCCATCGCTCCCCCTCCCCCTTACTGCTGACATTCAATTTTCTTTGAAGAAGTCGCTGAAATCTCTGGGCGAACCCCTGAATTGACCCTCTCATGGCGAACTTGATCTTTTCCAGGCTGAGGAACCCGGCCATATCGCTGACCCACACCCCTGACTTTGGGGGCTCCGGGTCCCTCCACCCCAGCAAAATCCGTCTCCGGGTCACCAGGGAGGAGAAAGCCAGGACACCGGCCTCCCTCCCCCCCCTTGGCTCCCGGATCATCCAGTACCCCAAATATTGCCAGTTCTGGACTCGGGGTTACCCTCCCTTCCAGGATTCTGACATAACGTCTGCAAATCCCTGCCAGAATCCCCTCAACTTCGGACACGCCCAGAACATATGCACATGGTTCGCCGGGCTACCCCCCACACCGCCCACATCTATCCTCCACCTCCTCAAAGAACCTGCTCATCTGGGCCACCGTCATGTGGGCCCCGTCGACCACTTTGAACTGGATCAGGCTAAGTCTGGCACAGGACAAAGATGAATTGACTCGCTGCAAGGCTTTTTCCCACTTTTCCATTTCAAGCTCTCTTCCTAGCTCCTCTTCCCACTTCCGCTTCACCTCCCTGATCGGGGCTCCCTCCCACTCCCATCAACTTCTTGTATATCTCCGAAAACCTCCCCTCTCCAACCCCAGTTTTTGACATCACCTTATCCTGTAGTCCCCTCAGGGGGAGGCGAGGAAAGCTTGGAACCTGCCTTCGTAAAGTCAAAAGATATCAAAACCCATTCCCTCCCGGGAGCTCAACCTCATCCTCTAGTGCCTTCAAGGTCGGAAGGCCCTCCTGGATAAATAAATCCCTTAATCTCTCGATCCCTGCCTGCTGCCACCTCCTAAACTATGGGCTGGTTTAGCACACTGGGCTTCTCGTGACAATAAGCCCCCATCCAGCCTCCCCAGGACAAACCGGTGATTGTTACAAATCGGAGACCATACTGACGCCCCCTCCAATCCCATGTACTGTCTCCATTGCCCCCACACCCTAAGGGCTGCCACCACCACGGGTCCTGTAGAGTACCGAGCCAGCGCAAACGGCAGGGGCGCCATTAGTAAAGCCTCCAAACTCGTACCCTTACAGGATGCCGCTTCCAATCGCTCCCAGGCTGACCCCTCCCCCCACTACCCACTTCCTGACCATCGATATGTTGGCCGCCCAGCAATAATTAATAAAGCTCAGGAGGGCCAGGCCCCGCTCTCTCAGACCCTGCTCCAGGAGTGCCCTCTTTACTCTCGGGGTTTTCCCCGCCCACATAAAACCTGTAATCGCCACATTTATTTTTCTAAAAAAAAGCCTTTGGGACAAAAATTGGAAGGCATTGAAAAAAGAAAAGCAATCTTGGGAGGACTGTCATCTTCACCGCCTGGACCCTTCCCGCTAACGTCAGCGGGAGCATGTCCCATCTGTGGAAATCCCTTTTCGATTGGTCGACCGCTTTGCCCAGATTTAACTTGTGGAGCTGCCCCCACTCTTTAGCCACTTGAATCCCTAAATATCTAAAACTCCCCGACACCACTGTAAAAGGTAACTCTCTCAGTCTCCTTTCCTGTCCAGGTACCTGGATCACAAACATCTCGCTCTTTCCCATATTCAGCTTGAAGCCTGAAAATCGCCCAAATTCTCTCCGTGCCTCCATGATTTCGGCCATTCTCCCCCACCCCCCCCCAACCGAGTCTGTAACATAAACAGCAAGTCATCCGCTTAGAGAGAAACCCTGTGCTCCACCCCCTCCCCCCCTCATTATTCCCCGCCACGCACTCGATGCTCTAAGGCCATTGGTAAAGGCTCTCTGGACCAGGGCAAACAGTAATGGGGAGAGCGGACATCCCTGCCTTGTCCCTCTCCAGAGATTAAAATATTCTGACCGGGTTCGGTTGGTTCTCACATTTGCCACCGGGGCCTGCAGCAGCCGGACCCTGCCTGAACCCAAACCTGCCTAAAATATCCCATAGGTACTTCCACGCCACCTGGTCGAAAGCCTTCTCCACGTCCATGGCTACTACCACCTCAGCCTCACGCTCCTCGGCTGTCATCATTATAACATTAACAAGCCGTCTAATATTGGACGTCAGGTGCCTGCCCTTCACAAATCCCGTCTGATCCTCACCTATTATCTCTGGGAGACAGTCCTCTATTCTGGTGGCCAAGATCTTTGCCAGTAATTTAGCATCTACATTGAAAAGGGAAATTGGTCTGTACGATCCACAGCTCTCCGGGTCCTTGTCTCGCTTCAGGATGACAGAGTTTGATGCCTGTGATAGCGTTGGGGGAAGCACTCCCAACTCCTTGGATTAATTGAAAGCCTTGACTAACAGCGGTCCCACTAGCCCCGAAAACTTTTTATAAAATTCCACTGGGAATCCGTCAGGTCCCGGGGCCTTACCTGATTGCATTGCCCCAAATCCGTCTAACACTTCACCGAGACTTCCACCAGCTCCTCATCTACCTTCGGGAACTCTAGCCTCTCCAGGAATTGGTTCATTCCCTCCTCCCCCGCAGGGGGTTCCGACTTATATAAACGACTATAGAATTCACGGAACACGTCATTAACCTCCTCCGAGTCCCTCACTACTTTCCCTCTCACATCCTTAATTTTCCCTATCTCTCTCGCCGCCTCCTGCTTCCTCACCTGATGTGCCAACATCCTGCTAGCTTTCTCCCCATATTCGTACACTGTCCCTTTTGCCCTCCTCAGCTGTCCCCCCGCCTTGCCTGTGGAAAGGAGCCCAAATTCCATTTGAAGTCTCTGACGCTCCTTCAGGAGCTCCTCATTCAGAGACTCCGCATATCTCCGATCCACATGTAAGATTTCTCCTACTGTCCAGCTCCGCCCGTTCAGCCCTCTCCCTATGGGCCTGAATGAAATATAATCCTGTCTGATGACCGCTTTCAATGCCTCCCACACCACCCCAGTCTCTCCCGTGTAGTTGGTTTTCATATACCCCCAATTGCCTCCCTCACTCGCTCACATATCTTGTCGTCTGCTAACAGCCCCGCATCTAGCCTCCTGTGGCCGCTGAGAATTTCCCGTTTCATCTGTAGGTCTAGCCAATGTGGCGCATGGTCCGATACTACGATTGCTGAATACTCTGTGTCCACCACCCCCGCTAACAATGTTTTGTCCAATATTAAAAAATTGATCCTGGAGTACACCTTGTGCACACGAGAGTAGAATGAATATTCCCTGCTCCTTGGCTTCTCAAATCTCCACGGATCAACACCTCCCATGTGCTCCGTGGACCCTCGCAGCTCTTTCGCTATTACTGATACTTTCCCCGACCTGGAACTCGACCGGTCTATCCTAGGATCCAAGACCGTGTTAAAATCATCCCCCATAATCAAGTCGAGGTCCGGGATTTTTTCCAGCATCTTCCTAACAAACATATTTACCAGCACCACTGCCATTCCCTCCAGTTTCCCACTCACCATAATAAATCTGCCTCCCAGGTCTGTCTCCATTTTCCTCAAACGCCACCCTTTTGTTAATCAGGATGAAAATGAAAAAAATTAAAATCGCTTATTGTCACGAGTAGGCTTCAATGAAGTTACTGTGAAAAGCCCTAGTCGCCACATTCCAGCACCTGTTCGGGGAGGCTGGTACGGGAATTGAACCCGTGCTGCTGGCCTGACTTGGTCTGCTTTCAAAGCCAGCGATTTAGCCCAGTGTGCGAAACCAGCCCCTGATGGGATGGCCACCCCCCCCCCCTTGTTTTAAAGTCCAATCCTGAATGGAACACCTGTCTGACCCATCCCTTTTTCAGTCTAAATTGATCCCCCAGCTTCAAGTGCATCTCCTGTAACATGGCCACGTCCGCCTTTAACTGTCTCAAGCGTGCGAACGCACGGGCCCTCTTGACCGGCCCATTCAGGCCACGAATATTCCACGTAACCAGTCTGGCTGTGGGGGGCTCTATTTCCCCCCCCCCCCCCCCCCCGTCACTTTTCAGCTCACCCCCCACTTCACTTCCGTGGGGGGTTAGCCTTACCAGCTAGCCCAGCTGCTCCACCCCTGATGCCTAAACGTCTACCAGCTGCTGGATCTTTACCCCCCAACTCTTAACATAAGTTTTCAAAACAATATCACCGAGCACCGAAAGCAAACACACCATCCACTTAAGGTCTAAGCTCAAAGGCCCACCCCTCCCCCGTTACAACATCTTATCAATCCCATTACCTTCAAACAGAGCCCCAAACAAGGGAAGTGTAAACAAACAGGATAAATGGAGACACACAAAACATTATGCATGCAAAAACTCAAACAGATGTCTTTCCCTCCTAGAACATCTCAATTTGAGAACTTTTCTTCACCCCCCCCCCTTCATTTTTTCCCCCCCTTTTTCTTTTTTACAAACACAAAAAAGAGTTAGAAACTGTACCTCAGTACATACACTGAAAGGTAAAAGTTCAATAACTCTGAGAAATCCTTCTCTTCCCGGTCATCGCAACTCAACTTACCGTGTGCCACAGAACTTTTTGATTTAAATTGCTACTGACCAGTTTTCTCTTTATTAAGTCCTTATGGTTCCCCCAGGTTATTGCCTTTCATAAAGCCCGCCCCTTCTGGCGAGCCAAAATATAGTTCCCGTTCCTCATAGGTTACCTACAGACCAGCCGGGTAGAGCAGTCCAAATTCTATTCCCTTCGCATACAGGAACGCTTTAACTTTATTAAAACACGCCCTCCTCTTAGCAAGTTCTGCTCCCAAGTCCTGGTAAATCCGGATCTCGGCTTCTTCCCGTACGAACCATTTTGTCTCCCTTGCCCATCTCATGATGCGTTCCTTGTCCAGGAATCGATGCAGCCTCACCACCAACACTCTCAGGGGCTCGCGTATAAGTGCCCTGTGAGCCCGGTTCACCTCCAACGACCTGTCGAACGCCTCTGCCCCCATCATTCTCTCGAACATCTTCACAACATATGCACTGGCATTCGATCCTTCTTTTCTCTCCGGGAGACCGACGATCCGAACGTTCTGCCTGCGGGAACGATTCTCCAGGTCTTCCACCTTTTCCAGCAGCCTCTTTTCCGGATCCTGTAAAATGCCAATTTGCAGTGTCATCCCAGTGGACTGCTCCTCTTGCTCCGTCGCCTGCTCCAGTAGCATTTGGATCGACTGTCCCTGGGCCGTCACTGTCACCTCCATCCGGTCGACAGCCTCCTTAATCGAGGCTACCACCTTGGTCAGGTTCTCCGCACACTCCTTACGGTGCCGGGCAAACTTCTCATCCAGGTACGTCACCAACTGATCTGTCGACCATTTAGCCGACGGGGCTGGACCTCGCTTCTCTGCCATTTAAGCCACCAAGCTCAGATCCTCACCTCCAACCAGCTTTTGATTCCTTCTTTTGCGATTACTTTTCGAGCGTAATTCCATAGGATAGGGATCGCCTTCTCCTCCCCTCACCTTTATCCACTTATGTTAGAAAAGATTTCCACGAAAATCCAGCTTAAAAGCCGTCAAAAAACCACCAAGAGCGGGAGCTGCTACTGTTCACAGCATAGTCGCCACTGGAAGTCGTGACTGGTGGTCAGGATTTAACCTGAGGATCACCACACCTCAGACGAGGGGTGAGGTTGAGAAGGCGCGGCCTTCATGAATAACCTCAGCCAGTACGGGAATGGAACCCACACTGCTGGCCTCGCTCCGCATCACCAACCAGCCAACTGAGCTCAGGAAGAGTATTATTTAAATGGAAAGTGTGGATGTACAAAGGGATCTGGGTGTCATGGTACATCAGTCAATGAAAATGGAGAGGGAGGTGCAGTGAGCAATTGGCAAGGCAAATGGTAAGTTGGCCTTGATTGCAAGAGGATTTGAGTTCAGAAGTAGGGATGTCTTACTGCAGTTATAATAATAATCTTTTTAATAATCTTTATTTGTGTCACAAGTAGGCTTACATTAACACTGCAATGAAGTTATTGTGAAAAGCCCCTAGTCACCACATTCCGGCGCTTGTTCGAGGGAGAATTCGGAATGTCCAATTCATCTAACAGCACGTCTTTTGGGACTTTGGGAGGAAACGGGAGCGCCCGGAGGAAACCCACGCAGACATTGGGAGAACGTGCAGACTCCACACAGACGGTGACCCAGCAGGGAATCGAACCTGGATCCCTGACGCTGTGAAGGAACAGTGCTAACCACTGTTCTACCGTGCCGATACAGGGCCTTGGTGAGACCACACTTGGGAGTATTGCATGCAGGTTTGGCCTCCCTACCCAAGAAAGGATGTACTTGTCATAGAAGGAGTGCAGTGGAATTCGGAGGTTCACTAGGCTGATACCAGAGTTGACAGGACTGTTCTATCAGGAAAGATTGGTTCGACTGGACCTGTAGTCACTAGAGTTCAGAAGGATGAGAGGAAATCTGATTGAAACATAAAAAATTCTAACCAGGCAGGGCTGGACAAACTAGATGCAGGGAGGATGTTTTCCCTGGTTGGGGAATCAAGAAGCAGGGGACACAGTCTTGGATATGGGATAGACCATTTAGGAGTAAGGTGAGGAAAAGTTTCTTCATTCACGGTGGCACGGTGGTTAGCACTGCTGCCTCACAGCAACAGGAATCAGAGTTCAATTCCAACCTTGGGTGACTGTCTGTGTGGAGTTTGTACTTTCTCCCCGTGCCTGCGAGGGTTTCCTCCAGGTGCTCCGGTTTCCTCCCACAGTCCAAAGATGTGTAGGTTAGGTGGGGTTACAGGGATAGGGCAGAGGTGTGGGCCCAGGTAGGGTGCTCTTTCAGAGGCAGACTCGATGGGCTGAATGGCCTCCTTCTGCACTGCAAGGATTCTGTGATTCAAAGGGTAGCAAACCTGTGGAATTCTATACTACAGTGTTGTGGAGGCCAAGTTGCTGAATGTTTTCAAGAAAGCTTCCCCTGCTCTGAATCCTTGCATAGACCTCCCCCCCCCGCCCCGCCCCGCCATATTAGTTTAAACCCTTCCCCAACTGCCCTAGCAAGTACTCATTCACACTCTCATTATCACAAACTCACACACATTCTCACATACATTTTCATGCTCTCACACTCACTCACTCATTCGCACACAGTCACACTCACTCGCACACAGTCACTCGCACACGGTCACACTCACTCGCACACAGTCACACTCACTCGCACACAGTCACACTCACTCGCACACACTAGAAGGTGTAATAACTGAAGGGAAAATAGAGAACAAAAATAAGAGAAAAATATAGCCCTGTCTGTTCAAATGCAGAGGTTTGAAGTGTTTCAATGCCAGGTGTATAGTGGGTAAGGCAGATGAACTTGGAGCGCCTATCAGTTTTTGGAACAATGATGTTGTGGCTATCACAGAAACATGGTTAAAGGAAGGGCAGGATTGGCAGCTGAACGCTGGAGGATATAGATGCTTCAGGAGAGACAGAGGGGGATGTAAAAGGGGTGGGGGAGTTGCATTACTGGTTAAGGAGAATATTATAGCCATACTGTGTGAGGACATCTTGGAGGGCTCATACAATGAGGCAATCTGGGTAGAGCTTAGGAACAGGAAGGGGGCAGTCACAATGTTGGGGGTTTATTACAGGCCCCCCCAACTGCCAGCGAGAGATAGAACAGCAGATAGGTAGAGAGATTTTGGACAGGTGCAAAAGTAACAGGGTTGTTGTGGTGGGGGATTTTAATTTCCCCTATATTGACTGGGACTCACTTAGTGCTGGGGGTTTGGATGGGGCAGAGTTTTTAAGGTGCATCCAGGAAGCCTTCTTGATGCAATATGTAAATAGTCCAACTAGGGAAGGGGCAGTACTGGACCTGGTATTGGGGAATGAGCCTGGACAGGTGGCTGAGGTTTCAGTAGGGGAACATTTTGAGAGAAATGACCACAATTCTGTAAGTTTTAGGGTATTTTGGATCGGGTTGAGGGTAACCTTCGCGTTAAGGTACTAAACTGGGGAAAGGCAAATTACGATAACATTAGACAGGAATTGAAGAATTTGGATTGGGTGCGGCTGTTGGAGGGTAAATCAGCATCAGACATTTGGGAGTCTTTCAAGCAACAGTTGATTAGGATTCAGCAACATTCCTGAGAGAATGAAGGATAAGTATGGGAAGTTTAGGGAGCCTTGGATAATGAGGGATATTGTGAGCCTTGTCAAAAAGAAAAAGGAGACTTTTGTACGGTCCAGAAGGGTGGGGACAGTCAAAACCCTTGAGGAGTATAAAGAAAGTAGGAAAGTACTGAAGCGGGAAGTTAGGAGGCCTAGGAGGGGTCCTGAAAAGTCTTTGGCAAGGAGGATTAAGGTGAATCCCAAAGCTTTTTATTCATGTGTAAAAAGCAAGAGGGTGGCCAGGGAAAGGATTGGACCACTTAAGGATAGTGGGGGGGAATCTATGTGTTGAGCCAGAGGTAATGGGTGAGGTACTAAATGAGTGCTTTGCATCAGTGTTCACCAAAGAAAAGGATTCTTGGGTAGGGTGTGTGGACAGTGTGGATCATGTTAGCATCGAAAAGGAGGAGGTATTTGGTCTTTTAAAAGATATTAAGGTAGATAATTTTCCTGGGCCGGATGGGATTTACCCCAGAATACTGAGGGAAGCAAGTTAGGAAATTGCTGTGGCCTTGACTGACATCTTTGTATCCTCATTGGCTACAGGTGAGATCACAGAGGATTGGAGAATAGCTAATGTGGTAGTCTTTGGAGAGGGTGCAGAGGAGGTTAACCAGGATGTTGTCTGGTCTGGGGGGTGTTAGCTATGCGGAGAGGCTGAATAGACGCGGACTGTTTTCATTAGAAAGATGGAGGTTGACCGGTGACCTGATAGAGGTCTACAAGATTATGAGGGGCATGGATAGAGTGGCTGGGCAGGCACTCTTTCCCAGGGTGGAGGGGTCAGTCTCCAGGGGGCATAGGGTTAAGGTCTGTGGGGCAAAGTTTAGAGATGTGCGAGAGAGTTTTTTTACGCAGAGGGTGGTGAGTGCCTGGAACGTGTTGCCAGGGGAGATTGTGGAAGCAGATACATTAACGGCGTTCAAAAGGCATCTTGACAAACACATGGATAGGATGGGTATAGAGGGATACGGCACAAGGAAGTGCTGAGGGTTTTGGCAAAGGTTGGTATCATGACCGGTACAGGCTTGGAGGGCAGAAGGGCCTGTTCCTGTGCTGTATTGTTATTTGTTCACACAGTCACACTCATTCACACACATACAGTCACACTCACTCACATACAGTCACACTCACTCACATACAGTCACACTCACTCACATACAGTCACACTCATTCACACACATACAGTCACACTCACTCACATACAGTCACACTCACTCACATACAGTCACACTCATTCACTCACTCACACACAGTCACACTCACTCACACACAGTCACACTCACTCACATACAGTCACACTCACTCACATACAGTCACACTCACTCACATACAGTCACACTCACTCACATACAGTCACACTCACTCACATACAGTCACACTCACTCACATACAGTCACACTCACTCACATACAGTCACACTCACTCACATACAGTCACACTCATTCACACACAGTCACACTCACTCACATACAGTCACACTCACTCACATACAGTCACACTCACTCTCATACAGTCACACTCATTCACTCACTCACACACAGTTACACTCACTCACATACACATTCACACTCACACACACACACACACACACGCAGTCACACTCACTCACACGCAGTCACACTCACTCACACACAGTCACACTCACTCACACACAGTCACACTCATTCACTCACTCACACACAGTCACACTCACTCACACACAGTCACACTCACTCGCATACAGTCACACTCACTCACATACAGTCACACTCACTCACATACAGTCACACTCACTCACATACAGTCACACTCACTCACATACAGTCACACTCATTCACACACAGTCACACTCACTCACATACAGTCACACTCACTCACATACAGTCACACTCACTCTCATACAGTCACACTCATTCACTCACTCACACACAGTTACACTCACTCACATACACATTCACACTCACACACACACACACACACACACACACACGCAGTCACACTCACTCACATACAGTCACACTCACTCACATACACAGTCACACTCACTCACATACACAGTCACACTCACTCACATACACAGTCACACTCACTCACATACACAGTCACACTCACTCACATACACAGTCACACTCACTCACACACAGTCACACTCACTCACATACAGTCACACTCACTCACATACAGTCACACTCACTCACATACAGTCACACTCACTCACATACAGTCACACTCACTCACACACAGTCACACTCACTCACATACAGTCAAACTCACTCACATACAGTCAAACTCACTCACATACAAAGACACACTCACTCACACACGCAGTCACACTAACACACACACGCAGTCACACTCACTCACAGTCACAATCAATTTCACACTTGCTCACAGTCACACTCACACACACAGTCACACTCACTCGCACACAGTCACACTCACTCGCACACAGTCACACTCACTCGCACACAGTCACACTCACTCGCACACAGTCACACTCACTCGCACACAGTTACACTCACTCACACGCAGTCACACTCACACACAGTCACACACACACACGCACAGTCACACACACACAAGCAGTCACACTCACTCACACACAGTCACACTCACACACACACGCAGTCACACTCACGCACGCACACTCACTCGCACGCAGTCACACTCACTTTCACAGTCACACTCACTCACACATGCAGTCACACTCTCGCACGCAGTCACACTCCCACACGCATGCAGTCACACTCACTCACACATGCAGTCACACTCACACATGCCGCAGTCACACTCACACACGTCGCAGTCACACTCACACACGCCGCAGTCACACTCACTCACACAGTCACACTCACTCACACACATGCAGTCACACTCACTCACACACACACAGTCACACTCTCGCATGCAGTCACACTCACTCACACATGCAGTCACTCACACACGCCGCAGTCACACTCACTCACACTCACACACGCAGTCACACTCACACATGCCGCAGTCACACTCACACACGCCGCAGTCACACTCACACACGCCGCAGTCACACTCACACACGCCGCAGTCACACTCACACACGCCGCAGTCACACTCACTCACACAGTCACACTCACACACGCCGCAGTCACACTCACACACGCCGCAGTCACACTCACTCACACAGTCACACTCACTCACACAGTCACACTCACTCACAGTCACATTCACACGTGCAGTCACACTCACTCTCACGCAGTCACACTCACTCACGCAGTCACACTCACTCACGCAGTCACACTCACTCACGCAGTCACACTCACTCACGCAGTCACACTCACTCACGTAGTCACACTCACTCACGCAGTCACACTCACTCACGCAGTCACACTCACTCACGCAGTCACACTCACTCACGCAGCCACTCTCACACGCAATCTCACTCACTCACACAGTCACACTCATGCGCAGTCACAGTTACACTCACATACACAGTCACACTCACTCACACACAGTCACACTCACTCACACACATGCTTACACAGTTACAGTTACTCATACAGACGGGCAGCATGGTAGCACAGTGGTCAGCACTGTTGCTTCACAGCTCCAGGGTCCCAGGTTCGATTCCCGGCTTGGGTCACTATCTGTGTGGAGTCTGCACGTTCTCCCCGTGTCTGTGTGGGTTTCCTCCGGGTGCTCCGGTTTCCTCCCACAAGTCCGGAAAAACGTGCTTGTAATGTTAATTTAGACATTCTGAATTCTCCCTCGGTGTACCCGAACAGATGATGGAATGTGGCAACCAGGGTCTTTTCACAGTAACTTCATTGCAGTGTTAATTTAACGTAAGCGTACTTGTGACAATAATAAAAATGATGATTATTTTTACTAACTCCCACCCCGTGCTCTTAAACACACACTTTGTTCACACACAATAACATACAGGCACACTGGGTGGCATTCTTACCCCCCCCCCCCCCCCCCCCCCCCCCCCCCCCCCCCCCGCCCACAACGCCGGGTGGGAGAATCGCTGGCGGGCCGCGCGAATCACACCACGCCGCCCCGACCCCCGTACGCGATTCTCCCACCCCCCTAAACCAGTGCCGCACGTAAGAAGTTTCTCGCGCATGCGCAGGAATGAGCTGCCCCAACTGTGCATGCGCGGGTTTGCACGGCGCCCATTTGGCGCCACGTAGGGACGCTGGAGTGGCGTGAAGCACTCCACCGCCACGCTGGCCCCTACAGGGGGCCAGAATAGGTCGTGCCCGGGACCTGTACGCGCTGCCGTGAAATGCGACGGCGTTCACGATGGTGCGGGCACTTAGTCCCGGGAGCGGAGAATACCGCCCACTGTGTTCATATACTCTCACTCACTGATACTGTGCTCAGACATGGACATTCTCACACACACTGCTCACTACCACACACACACTGCTCACTACCACACACACACTGCACCCATACACTTAGTCAATGGTCATTCAATCACTCACTTCAGTCTCACCATCTAACACACTCTCTGCACACCAAAAAATGTGACTTCTTCAAAACTCATATCTCTTTAACTTTGTTGGGGGGAGATGGTGTCATGTGGGCGGCAGACGGGTGAGGGGGAGAAGTGTAGTGGTGATGTCACGGGACGAGTGAGCCAGTAGCCCAGGCTAATACTCTGGAGACATGGGTTCAATACCCACCAGAGCAGCTGGTTGAATTTAAATTCAATGAATAAATCTGGAATTTAAACCAGGAAATCTGCCATCCTTACCTGGTCTGGCCTACAGTCAGATCCACAGTAATGCGGTCGACACTTCACTGTCCTCTGAAATAGCTGAGCAAGATGGTCAGTTCAAGGGTAATAAATGCTGGGCCAGCCAGCGACGCACAAATCCCATCAATGAAATATTTCTCACTATCCCTCTCCCTCCTCCATCTCTCACAGGGGACCGCTGTGTTTGATTTCACGGGTACCGGACCAGAGGTATTTGGGAATTGCAATGCCCCTCGGGCAATTACCCTCTCTGCCCTCATCTACTGCCTGAGGTGCATGGTGGGTCAGGATATACCGCTCAACCAGGTGGGTACTACTGGACATGACTGGGGCAGGGGTGAATGAGTGTTTGTATGAGTGATTGTGAGGGTCAGTTAATGGGGAATGAACCCAGTGAGGGCCTGTTAATGTGGAATGAAACCAGTGAGAGCCTGTTAATGGGGAATGATCCGAGTGAGGGTCTGTTAATGGGGAATGATCCGAGCGAGGGTCTGTTAATGGGGAATGATCCGAGTGAGGGTCTGTTAATGGGGAATGATCCGAGCGAGGGTCTGTTAATGGGGAATGATCCGAGTGAGGGTCTGTTAATGTGGAATGAAACCAGTGAGAGCCTGTTAATGGGGAATGATCCGAGTGAGGGTCTGTTAATGGGGAATGATCCGAGCGAGGGTCTGTTAATGGGGAATGATCCGAGTGAGGGTCTGTTAATGGGGAATGATCCGAGCGAGGGTCTGTTAATGGGGAATGATCCGAGTGAGGGTCTGTTAATGTGGAATGAAACCAGTGAGAGCCTGTTAATGGGGAATGATCCGAGTGAGGGTCTGTTAATGGGGAATGCACCCAGTGAGGGCCTGTTAATGGGGAATGATCCGAGCGAGGGTCTGTTAATGGGGAATGATCCGAGTGAGGGTCTGTTAATGGGGAATGATCCGAGCGAGGGTCTGTTAATGGGGAATGATCCGAGTGAGGGTCTGTTAATGTGGAATGAAACCAGTGAGAGCCTGTTAATGGGGAATGATCCGAGTGAGGGTCTGTTAATGGGGAATGATCCGAGTGAGGGTCTGTTAATGGGGAATGCACCCAGTGAGGGCCTGTTAATGGGGAATGATCCAAGCAAGGGTCTGTTAATGGGGAATGCACCCAGTGAGGGCCTGTTAATGGGGAATGAAACCAGTGAGGGTCTGTTAATGGGGAATGAACCGAGCGACGGTCTGTTAATGGGGAATGAACCGAGCGAGGGTCTGTTAATGGGGAATGAACCGAGCGATGCTCTGTTAATGGGGAATGCACCCAGTGACGGTCTGTTAATGGGGAATGAACCCAGTGAGGGTCTGTTAATGGGGAATGCACCCAGTGAGGGTCTGTTAATGGGGAATGCACCCAGTGACGGTCTGTTAATGGGGAATGAACCGAGCGAGGGTCTGTTAATGGGGAATGCACCCAGTGACGGTCTGTTAATGGGGAATGAACCCAGTGAGGGTCTGTTAATTGGGAAAGTACCCAGTCAGTGCCTGTTAATGGGGAATGATCTGAGCGAGGGTCTGTTAATGGGGAATGATCCGAGTGAGTCTCTGTTAATGGGGAATGATCCAAGCAAGGGTCTGTGTTATCGGGGCAGTATGTTTTATCTGTGTGAGTTATAGGGGCAGGATGTGTTATCGGGGCAGGATGTGTTATCGGGGCAGGATGTGTTATCGGGGCAGGATGTGTTATTGGGGCAGGATGTGTTATCGGGGCAGCGTGTGTTATCGGGGCAGCGTGTGTTATCGGGGCAGGATGTGTTATCGGGGCAGGATGTGTTATCGGGGCAGGGTGTGTTATCGGGGCAGGATGTGTTATTGGGGCAGGATGTGTTATTGGGGCAGGATGTGTTATCGGGGCAGGGTGTGTTATCGGGGCAGGATGTGTTATCGGGGCAGGATGTGTTATCGGGGCAGGATGTGTTATCGGGGCAGGATGTGTTATCGTGTATGTGTTATTGGGGCAGGGTGTGTTATCGGGGCAGGGTGTGTTATCGGGGCAGGATGTGTTATCGGGGCAGGATGTGTTATCGGGGCAGGATGTGTTATCGGGGCAGGATGTGTTATCGGGGCAGGATGTGTTATCGGGGCAGGATGTGTTATCGGGGCAGGATGTGTTATCGGGGCAGGATGTGTTATCGGGGCAGGATGTGTTATCGGGGCAGGATGTGTTATCGGGGCAGGATGTGTTATGGGGGCAGGATGTGTTATCGGGGCAGGATGTGTTATGGGGGCAGGATGTGTTATCGGGGCAGGATGTGTTATTGGGGCAGGATGTGTTATCGGGGCAGGATGTGTTATCGGGTGTGTGTTATTGGGGCAGGATGTGTTATCGGGTGTGTGTTATTGGGGCAGGATGTGTTAGAACATAGAACATAGAACAGTACAGCACAGAACAGGCCCTTCGGCCCTCGATGTTGTGCCGAGCAATGATCGCCCCACTTAAACCCACGTTACCCGTAACCCAACAATCCCCCCATTAACCTTACACTACGGGCAATTTAGCATGGCCAATCCACCTAACCCGCACATCTTTGGACTGTGGGAGGAAACCGGAGCACCCGGGGGAAACCCACGCACACACGGGGAGGACGTGCAGACTCCACACAGACAGTGATCCAGCCGGGAATCGAACCTGGGACCCTGGAGCTGTGAAGCATGGCTGCTAACCACCATGCTACCGTGAGGCCCAAATTAAGGATGTGGGCAGGATGTGTTATCGTGTATGTGTTATTGGGGCAGGGTGTGTTATCGGGGCAGGGTGTGTTATCGGGGCAGGATGTGTTATCGGGGCAGGGTGTGTTATCGGGGCAGGATGTGTTATCGGGGCAGGATGTGTTATCGGGGCAGGATGTGTTATCGGGGCAGGGTGTGTTATCGGGGCAGGGTGTGTTATCGGGGCAGGATGTGTTATCGGGGCAGGATGTGTTATCGGGGCAGGATGTGTTATCGGGACAGGATGTGTTATCGGGGCAGGATGTGTTATCGGGGCAGGATGTGTTATCGGGGCAGGGTGTGTTATCGGGGCAGGGTGTGTTATCGGGGCAGGATGTGTTATCGGGGCAGGATGTGTTATCGGGGCAGGATGTGTTATCGGGGCAGGATGTGTTATCGGGGCAGGATGTGTTATCGGGGCAGGATGTGTTATCGGGGCAGGATGTGTTATCGGGGCAGGATGTGTTATCGGGGCAGGATGTGTTATCGGGGCAGGATGTGTTATCGGGGCAGGATGTGTTATCGGGTGTGTGTTATCGGGGCAGGATGTGTTATCGGGGCAGGATGTGTTATTGGGGCAGGATGTGTTATCGGGGCAGGATGTGTTATCGGGGCAGGATGTGTTATCGGGGCAGGATGTGTTATCGGGGCAGGATGTGTTATCGGGGCAGGATGTGTTATCGGGGCAGGATGTGTTATCGGGGCAGGATGTGTTATCGGGGCAGGATGTGTTATCGGGGCAGGATGTGTTATCGGGGCAGGATGTGTTATCGGGGCAGGATGTGTTATCGGGGCAGGATGTGTTATCGGGGCAGGATGTGTTATCGGGGCAGGATGTGTTATCGTGTATGTGTTATTGGGGCAGGGTGTGTTATCGGGGCAGGATGTGTTATTGGGGCAGGATGTGTTATTGGGGCAGGATGTGTTATTGGGGCAGGATGTGTTATCGTGTATGTGTTATTGGGGCAGGATGTGTTATCGTGTATGTGTTATCGGGGCAGGATGTGTTATTGGGGCAGGATGTGTTATCGGGGCAGGATGTGTTATCGGGGCAGGATGTGTTATCGGGGCAGGATGTGTTATCGGGGCAGGATGTGTTATCGGGGCAGGATGTGTTATCGGGGCAGGATGTGTTATTGGGGCAGAATGTGTTATTGGGGCAGGATGTGGTAACGTGTGTGGGTGACTTTAGCTAAGTTGAAAGACTCGGTCCAACCAGGACCATTGACCTGCGATGTCATTGATAGGGTTGCCTGGCTCCAGTGAAGATCATAGTTCCGAGGGAATCCATCCTGGACCCATCAGCGGGAGCTGCAGTTGTGGGTGGTAATGTGCTGACATCACAGCGAGTCGTTGATGTTATATTCAAGGCGTTTGAGGTCTGTGCAGCCTCCCAGGTGAGCGACAGTAAACGTACTGTGACATTGTGGGCACAAGACGAGATTGCGTGTGTTTTCTGGGAGATTGACACACCCTGACCTGCATGCACATGGTGAAGCTAACAGTGAGATGCCAACTTTACTCTGTATCCTGTGGCACGTGTCACTTGATCCTGTTGATGGGTGGTGAAGGGAATTCTGAGGGGGATACAGCTAATGGTGGGCTCCAGTCTGGGCCCCATGCCACCACTGGACACTGTTGCCTTTGGCATGGACTTCCCATGGTCTGTCTATCATTTGCATCATTTTGGAACATCTCCTGTGCAGAGAATTGAAAACCAAAGGCAAATATTGAAGCCCTCAAGCTTGTCCTGCGATTGAATTCAAACATGGCTCATCAGAATCTCAAACCAACTCACCCGTCTTTTCTCCATATCCCCTGCTGCTCCTGCGCAATACGAATCCAGCAATCACAACGCTGGAGGCTTCAGTTTCATTTGTTTGTGGGATACTGGTGTCATTGGCAAGACCAGCATTTATAGAACATAGAACAGTACAGCACCGAACAGGCCCTTCGGCCCTCAATGTTGTGCCGAGCCATGATCACCCTACTCAAACCCACGTATCCACCCTATACCCGTAACCCAACAACCCCCCCCCTTAACCTTACTTTTATTAGGACACTACGGGCAATTTAGCATGGCCAATCCACCTAACCTGCACATCTTTGGACTGTGGGAGGAAACCGGAGCACCCGGAGGAAACCCACGCAAACAGGGGGAGGACGTGCAGACTCCACACAGACAGTGACCCAGCCGGGAATCGAACCTGGGACCCTGGAGCTGTGAAGCATTTATGCTAACCACCATGCTACCCTGCTGCCCCTGATTTATTGCCCATCCGAATGGATCGCTGAGTCAAAGTCCTTGAATTCCCTCCCTAACAGCACAGTGGGTGCACCTACACCTCCTCTACTGCTGCGATTCAAGGAGGCGGCTCACCACCACCTTCAATGGCAATTAGGGATGGGTAACAAATGCTGGCCTCGCCAGCCCTCCGTCAGTACTGACCCTGTGACAGTGCGGCACTCCCTCTGACCCTCTGACAGTGCAGCATTGCCTCAGTACTGACTCTCTGACAGTGCAGCACTCCCTCAGTACTGACCCTGTGACAGTGCGGCACTCCCTCAGTACTGACCCTCTGACAGTGCGGCACTCCCTCAGTACTGACCCTCTGACAGTGCAGCACTCCCTCAGTACTGACCCTCTGACAGTGCAGCACTCCCTCAGTACTGACCCTCTGACAGTGCGGCACTCCCTCAGCACTGACCCTCTGACAGTGCAGCACTCCCTCAGTACTGACCCTCTGACATTGCGGCACTCCCTCAGTACTGACCCTCTGACAGTGCGGCACTCCCTCAGTACTGACCCTCTGACTGTGCAGCACTCCCTCAGTACTGACCCTCTGACAGTGCAGCACTCCCTCAGTACTGACCCTCTGACAGTGCAGCACTCCCTCAGTACTGACCCTCTGACAGTGCAGCACTCCCTCAGTACTGACCCTCTGACATTGCGGCACTCCCTCAGTACTGACCCTCTGACAGTGCGGCACTCCCTCAGTACTGACCCTCTGACTGTGCAGCACTCCCTCAGTACTGACCCTCTGACAGTGCAGCACTCCCTCAGTACTGACCCTCTGACAGTGCAGCACTCCCTCAGTACTGACCCTCTGACAGTGCGGCACTCCCTCAGTACTGACCCTCTGACAGTGCAGCACTCCCTCAGTACTGACCCTCTGACAGTGCAGCTCTCCCTCAGTACTGACCCTCTGACAGTGCAGCTCTCCCTCAGTACTGACCTTCTGACAGTGCGGCACTCCCTCAGTACTGACCCTCTGACAGTGCAGCGCTCCCTCAGTACTGATCCCCTGACAATGCAGCGCTCCCTCAGTACTGACCCTATGTCAGTGCAGCACTCCCTCAGTACTGACCCTCTGACAGTGCGGCACTCCCTCAGTACTGACCCTCTGACAGTGCAGCGCTCCCTCAGTACTGACCCTCTGACAGTGCGGCACTCCCTCAGTACTGACCCTCTGACAGTGCGGCACTCCCTCAGCACTGACCCTCTGACAGTGCAGCACTCCCTCAGTACTGACCCTCTGACATTGCGGCACTCCCTCAGTACTGACCCTCTGACTGTGCAGCACTCCCTCAGTACTGACCCTCTGACAGTGCAGCACTCCCTCAGTACTGACCCTCTGACAGTGCAGCACTCCCTCAGTACTGACCCTCTGACAGTGCAGCACTCCCTCAGTACTGACCCTCTGACATTGCGGCACTCCCTCAGTACTGACCCTCTGACAGTGCGGCACTCCCTCAGTACTGACCCTCTGACAGTGCAGCACTCCCTCAGTACTGACCCTCTGACAGTGCGGCACTCCCTCAGTACTGACCCTCTGACAGTGCAGCGCTCCCTCAGTACTGACCCTCTGACAGTGCAGCACTCCCTCAGTACTGACCCTCTGACAGTGCAGCGCTCCCTCAGTACTGACCCTCTGACAGTGCAGCACTCCCTCAGTACTGACCCTCTGACAGTGCAGCACTCCCTCAGTACTGACCCTCTGACAGTGCAGCACTCCCTCAGTACTGACCCTCTGACAGTGCGGCACTCCCTCAGTACTGACCCTCTGACAGTGCGGCACTCCCTCAGTACTGACCCTCTGACAGTGCGGCACCAGTGTTCTAACAGTATAACAATGTGTCCATTGTGGGAAGGTGGTGGCACAGAGGTAATTTTACTGGACGAGCAATCAGGAGGCCCAGATTGTGTCCTAGTGACAGGGGTTCAAATCCCACTCTAACGTGTGTCGCCTCGTTGGAGGGTCAGTGTGGAGTTATTTCTTTTCAAATCCTAGGGAATACTAACTGGGTTTATGCAACCTAGTCCTGTAATTTAACCCTTGTCAGCCTGTTGTAATCTGTGCAGAACCTTCTTGAAGACCAATATATCTCTGCTTCTACCCTGTGGGTCTCAGTAACCACCCCCCCTCTCTCTCTGCCTGCCGTTTCCAGGGCTGTATGAACAACATCACCTTTGGTAATGATCGAGTGGGATACTACGAGACAGTGGCTGGAGGCTCTGGAGCGGGTCCTCGATGGAATGGGCGGGGAGGAGTTCACACCCACATGACCAACACACGCATCACAGACCCCGAAATCCTGGAGAAAAGGTACAGCTCCCAAAATGCAAACGCAGCGAGGAACCACAGAATCACCAGAATACTACAGTGCAGACGAGGCCCATCGGCCCATCGAGGTCTGCATGAAAGGCCCTGACCTGCCCACCTCTCCCACCAACACATGGCCCATAGCCTTGATGTTATGACGTGCCAAGTACTCATCCAGGTACTTTTTAATGGATGTGAGGCAACCCGCCCCCTCCCAGGCAGTGCATTCCAGACCCTCACCCTGCCTCTCCCACCCTCCCAGGCAGTGCATTCCAGACCCTCACCCTGCCTCTCCCACCTTCCCAGGCAGTGCATTCCAGATCGTCACCACCCTCTGGGCAAAAACATTGTTCCTCAAATCCTCCCTAAATCTCCCACCCCTCACTTTGAACTTGTGTCTCCTCGTAACTGACCCTTCAACTGAGGGGAACAGCTGCTCCCTATCCACCCTGTCCATGCCCCTCATAATCTTGTTCACCTCGATCAGGTCATCCCTCAGTCTTCTCTGCTCCAGAGAAAACAACCCCAAGCCTATCCCACCTCTCCTCATAACTGAAATGTTCCATCCCAGACAACATCCTGGTGAATCTCCTCTGCACCCCCTCCAGTACAATCACATCCTCCCTATAATGTGGCGACCAGAATTGCACACAGTGCTCCAGCTGTGGCCTCACCAAAGTTCTACACAGCTCCATCATGACCTTCCTGCTTTTGTAATCTATGCCTCGATTGATAAAAGCGAGTGTCCCAAATACCTTCTCTGCCTCCCTATTAACCTGCCCTTCTGCCTTCAGAGATCTGTGGACAAACTCGCCAAGGTCCCTTTGTTCCTCGGAACTTCCCAGTATCAGATCTTTCATAGTATACGTCCTTGTTAAATTACTCCTTCCAAAGTGTATCAGCTCCCACTTCTCAGGGTAAAATTCCGTCTGCCACTTATCTGCCTATTTGACCATCCCGTCGATACCTTCCTGTAACGCAAGACACTCGACCTCACTGTCAACCACCCGGCCAATCTGTGTCATCCACAAACTTACTGATCCTATCCCCCACATAGTCATCTATGTCATTTATATAAATGACAAACAATAGGGGCCCAGCAGCAGCCGTCTATCCAACAACCCAGTCCAGGCCATATTGTAACCTTATGGTGGTCACCGCCTTTATTCCATTTCTTTCAGAATCTAATTCAAATTGTTGGACATCCCTGGTGGGATTTCAACTCATGTTCTCTGGATTACTGGCCCAATAACAGAATCCCTTCATTGCCAGTTGCACACGTTCCTCCTGCCTTGTCAGTTTGAGAGCTTCATTATTCCTTTGTGGATTGATTCCCAGGTATCCTGTCGTCCTGAAGAGGTTTGAGCTGAACCGTGGATCCGGGGGCAAAGGCCGTCACCATGGCGGCGATGGGGTCATTCGGGAGCTGCTCTTCCGGGACAGGGTGGTCCTATCGGTGCTGACGGAACGGCGAGCCTTCCGTCCTTACGGCCTAAACGGTAACACATGGCAAAACCTGCTGAGTGAGTTCATGGGGAAGTGCATTGCAGTACACAGCAAGACATGGGTCAAGGGTCAGCTGCCTCGGTTTCTGGAGAAGTAAGGGATGGGGATGTATATACAAGATTAGCTGGGGAAGTAAGCTGTGAGCAAGACACAGAGGATGCAAGGGCATCTTGACCAGTTAGTGAGTGGGAAAGATGATGGTGGGTACAATACAGCGTGGGGGAAATGGGAGGTTAATCATTTCAGAAGGAAGGACAGAAATGCAGGAGACTTAGTAACATATCTCCCACCCAACAGTAGGGACTGTTTAGCACAGGGCTAAATTGCTGGCTTTGAAAGCAGACCAAGGCAGGCCAGCAGCACGGTTCGATTCCCGTAACAGCCTCCCCGAACAGGCGCCGGAATGTGGCGACTAGGGGCTTTTCACAGTAACTTAATTTGAAGCCTACTTGTGACAATAAGCGATTTTCATTTTTTCACCCCGAACCTTATAGTTATGTCCCCTTGTAACAGCTACATCCACCCGAGGAAATATTCTCTGAACGTCCACTCTATCTATCCCCCTCATCATCTTATAAACCTCTATTAAGTCGCCTCTCATCCTCCTCCGCTCCAAAGAGAAAAGCCCTAGCTCCCTCAATCTTTCCTCATAAGACCTACCTTCTAAACCAGGCAGCATCCTGACAAATCTCCTTTGCATCCTTTCCAATGCTTCCACATCCTTCCTATAGTGAGGTGACCAGAACTGCACACAATATTCCAAGTGTGGTCTCACTAGGGTCATGTACAGTTGCAGCATAACCAGGTAACCAGGGCCATACCATACCAGGGTAGCATGGTGGTTAGCATAAATGCTTCACAGCTCCAGGGTCCCAGGTTCGATTCCCGGCTGGGTCACTGTCTGTGCGGAGTCTGCACGTCCTCCCCGTGTGTGCGTGGGTTTCCTCCGGGTGCTCCGGTTTCCTCCCACAGTCCAAAGATGTGCGGGTTAGGTGGATTGGCCATGCTAAATTGCCCGTAGTGTCCTAAAAAGTAAGGTTTGGGGGGGGTGGTTGTTGGGTTACGGGTATAGGGTGGATACGTGGGTTTGAGTAGGGTGATCATTGCTCGGCACAACATCGAAGGCCGAAGGGCCTGTTCTGTGCTGTACTGTTCTATGTTCTATGTAACCTCACAGCTCTTAAACTCAAGCCCCCTGTTAATAAACGTTAACACACTATAGGCCTTCTTCACGGCTCTATCCACTTGAGTGGCAACCTTCAGAGATCTGTGGACATGAACACCAAGATCTCTCTGTTCCTCCACATTCCTCAGAACCCTGCCGTTGATCCTGTAATCCGCATTCAAATTTTTCCTACCAAAATGAATCACCTCGCACTTATCAGGGTTAAACTCCATCTGCCATTTTTCGGCCCAGCTCTGCATCCTATCAATATCTCTTTGTAGCCTACAACAGCCCTCCACCTCATCCACTACTCCACCAATCTTGGTGCCATCAGCAAATTTACTGACCCACCCTTCAGCCCCCTCCTCCAAGTCATTGATAAAAATCACAAATAGCAGAGGACCCAGCACTGATCCCTGTGGTAAACTGCTGATAACTGGTCTCCAGTCTGAAAATTTTCCATCCACCACCACCCTCTGTCTTCTATGTGATCGCCAGTTACTTATCCAATTGGCCAAATTTCCCTCTATCCCACACCTCCTTACTTTCTTCATGAGCCGACCATGGGGAACCTTATCGAACACCTTACTAAAACCCATGTATACATTAACTGCTCTACCTTCATCTACACACTTAGTTACCTCCTCAAAGAATTGAATCAAATTTGTGAGGCAAGATTTACCCTTCACAAATCCGCGTTGACTATCCCGGATTAAGCTGCATCTTTTCAAATGGTCATAAATCCTATCCTTCAGGACATTTTCCATTAACTTACCGACCACCGAAGTAAGACTAACTGGCCTATAATTACCAGGGTCATTCCTATTCCCTTTCTTGAACAGAGGAACAACATTCGCCACTCTCCAGTCCTCTGGCACTATTCCCGTGGACAGTGAGGACCCAAAGATCAAAGCCAAAGGCTCTGCAATCTCATCCCTTGCGTCCCAAAGAATCCTAGGATATATACCATCTGGCCCAGGGGACTTGTCGACCCTAAAGTTTTTCAAAATTGCAAATACATCCTCCCTCAGAACATCCACCTCCTCCAGCCTACCCGCCTGTATCACACTCTCATCCTCAAAAACATGGCCCCTCTCCTTGGTGAACACTGGAGAGGTATTCATTCAACGCCTCTCCTATTTCTTCTGACTCCATGCACAAGTTCCCACTACTGTCCTTGACCGGTCCTAACCTCACCCTGGTCATTCTTTTATTTCTCACATAAGAGTAAAAAGCCTTGAGGTTTTATCATGCCCCCCTCCTAGCTCTCCTAAGCCCTTTATTTTGCTCATTCCTTGCTACCTTGTAACCCTCAAGCGACCCAACTGAACCTTGTTTTCTCATCCTTACATACGCTTCCTTTTTCCTCTTGACAAGACATTCAACCTCTTTTGTGAACCATGGTTCCCTCACACGGCCATTTCCTCCCTGCCTGACAGGGACATACCTATCAAGGACACGCAGTATTTGTTCCTTGAACAAGCTCCACTTTTCATTTGTGCCTTTCCCTGACAGTTTCTGTTCCCATCTTATGCTCCCTAATTCTTGCCTAATCGCATCATAATTACCCCTCCCCCAATTATAAACCTTGCCCTGCTGTATGGCCCTATCTCTCTCCATTGCAATAGTGAAAGACACCGAATTATGGTCACTATCTCCAAAGTGCTCTCCCACAAACAAATCTGACACTTGGCCCGGTTCATTACCCAGTACCAAATCCAATGTGGCCCCCCCTCTTGTCGGCCTATCCACATATTGTGTCAGGAAACCCTCCTGCACACACTGTTCAAAAACTGCCCCATCCGAACTGTTTGACCTACAGAGGTTCCAATCAATATTTGGAAAGTTAAAGTCACCCATGACAACTACCCTGAGACCTCCACACCTATCCATAATCTGTTTTACAATTTCTTCCTCCACATCTCTATTACTATTTGGGGGTCTATAGAAAACTCCTAACAACGTGACCGCTCCTTTCCTATTTCTAACTCCAGCCCATATTACCTCAGTCGGCAGATCCCCTTTGAACTTTCTTTCTGCAGCCGTTAAACTATCCTTAATTAATAATGCTACTCCTCCACTTCTTTTACCACCTTCCCTACTCTTCCTGAAGCATTTGTACCCCGGAACTTCCAACAACCATACATGTCCCTGTTCTAACCATGTCTCCGTAATGGCCACAACATCGTAGTCCCAAGTACCAATCCACGCTCCAAGTTCACCTACCTTATTCCAGATGCTCCTTGCATTGAAGTAGACACACTTCAACCCACCTTCCTGTCTGCCAGTACACTCCTGCGACCTTGATACAATCCTCAGTACCTCACTACTCTCAACACTGGCTTCTGGACTACAGCTCGTTTTCCCATCCCCCTGACACATTAGTTTAAACCCCCCACCCCCCTCCCCCGAAGAGCCGTAGCAAATTTCCCTCCCAGGATATTGGTGCCCCTCTGGTTCAGGTGCAAACCGTCTTGTCTGTACAGATCCCACCTTCCCCAGAATGTGCTCCAATTATCCACGTAACTGAAACCCTCCCTCCTACACCATCCCTGCAGCCACATATTTATCTGTACTCTCTCCCTGTTCCTCAACTCGCTAGCACGTGGCACCGGCAACAAACCAGAGATGACAACATGGTTTGTCCTGGCTCTCAGCTTCCACCCTAGCTCCCTAAATTCCTGTTTTAAATTCCCGTACCTTCTCTTACCTATGTCGTTGGTACCGATGTGTACCACGACTTGTGACTGTTCCCCCTCCCCCTTAAGGATTCTGAAAATACGGTCCGAGACGTCACGGACCCTGGCACCCGGGAGGCAACATACCATCCGTGAGTCTCTTTCGTTGCCACAGAACCGTCTATCTGTCCCTCTAACTATCGAGTCCCCAATAACTATTGCTCTCCTGCTCTCCCTCCTTCCCTTCTGAGCCACAGGGACGGACTCAGTGCTGGAGATCCAGTCACCGTGGCTTACCCCTGGTAGGTCGTCCCCCTCAACTGTATCCAAAACGCTATACTTGTTACTGAGGGGAACGACCACAGAGGATCCCTCTACTGACTGCTTCCTCCCAGCCCCTCTCACCGTCATCCATCTATCTACATACTTCGGAGTAACTACATCCCTGAAGCTTCTATCTATGACCACCTCTGCCTCCCGAATGATCCAAAGTTCATCCAGCTCCAGCTCCAGTTCCCTAACGCGGTTTCTGAGGAGCTGGAGATGGGTGCCCTTCCCACAGGTGAAATCAGCAGGGACACTGACGGCGTCCCTCACCTCAAACATTCTGCAGGAGGAACATTGCACTGCCTTCCTTGCCATCCCCTCTAGATAACTTGCAGATAAAAGAAAGGAAGAGCTCACCTGATATTCACTCAACCCCTTAGGTTAGAGGAGGTGGAAGGGTGGGGGACACTAAAAGTGTAGTGTCTCGGATTTGGCAACTGTCCAACTTATATACAGGTAAAAATAAAACACGTAAGCACGTACCTGATTTCCAAGCTGCACTCCGGCTCCCTCTCTCTCCCGCTCCCGGAAAGCAGTCACTGGGAAATGTTCATATTCCAATGAATCTGGGTGTGCTTGCACATGAACAACAGAAGGTTCACATACAGCTACACAAACAATTAGGAAGGCAACTATAATCTGAGCCTTTATTGCATGGGGTTTGAGTACAGAGGTGTTGACATGGCTGCATTGTTTCTTGCTGGGTCAAAATCCTGGAACAGCCTCCCATAAGACCGTAAGATTTTCACAGTTACTTCAGTGCAGTGTTAATGTAAGCCTACTTGTGACAATAATCAAGATTATTATTATGACATAGGAGCAGAATTCGGCCTCTCGGCCCATCGAGTCTGCTCCGCCATTCAATCATGGCTGATATTTTTCTCATCCCCATTCGCCTGCCTTCTCCCCATAACCCCTGATCCCCTTATTGATCAAGAACCTATCTATCTCTGTCTTAAAGACACTCAGTGATTTAGCCTCCACAGCCTTCTGCGGCAAAGAGTTCCACAGATTCACCACCCTCTGGCTGAAGAAATTCCTCCTCATCTCTGTTTTTTAAAATAAATTTAGATTACCCAATTATTTTTTCCAATTAAGGGGCAATTTAATGTGGCTAATCCACCTATTCTGCACATCTTTGGGTTGTGGGGGCGAAATCCACGCAGACACGGGGAGAATGTGCAAACTCCACACGGACAGTGACCCAGAGCCATGATCGAACCTGGGACCTCAGCGCCGTGAGGCAGCTGTGCTAACCATTAGGCCACTGTGCTGCCCTGTCATCTCTGCTTTAAAGGATCGTCCCTTTAGCCTGAGATGGTGTGTTCTGGTTCTAGTTTTTCTGTCAAGTGGAAACATCCTCTCCTTGTCCACTCTGTCCAGGCCTCGCAGTATCCTGTAAGTTCATTCCCCCCTCATCCTTCTGAACTCCAATGGTACAGACCAGAGTACTCAACCGTTCCTCATATGACAAGATCTTCATTCCAGGGATCATTCTTGTGAACCACCTCTAGACCCTTTCTAAGGCCAGCACATCCTTCCTTAGATACGGGGCCCAAAACTGCTCACAATACTCCAAATGGGGTCTGACCAGAGCCTTATACAGCCTCAGAAGTATATCCCTGGTCTTGTATTCCAGCTCTCTCGACATGAATGCTAACATTTCATTTGCCTTCCTAACTGCCGACTGAACCTGCACATTAACCTTAAGAGAATCGTGAACAAGGACTCCCAAGTCCCTTTGTGCTTCTGATTTCCTCAGCATTTCCCCATTTAGAAAATAATCTCTGCCTCCATTCCTCCTTTCAAAGTGAATAACCTCACATAACCTTCCCGTAACAGCCTCCCCGAACAGGCGCCGGAATGTGGCGACTAGGGGCTTTTCACAGTAACTTCATTTGAAGCCTACTCGTGACAATAAGTGATTTTCATTTCATTTTCATTTCATTTTTCACTTTTCCACATTGTATTTCATCTGCCACTTCATTGCCCACTCTCCCAGCTTGTCCAAGTCCTTCTGCAGCCCCCTTGCTTCCTCAATACTACCTGTCCCTCTACAGATCTTTGTATCATCTGCAAACTTAGCAACAGTGCCTTCAGTTCCTTCTTCCAGATCATTAATGTATATTGTGAGAAGTTGTGGTCCCAGCACAGTCCCCTGAGGCACACCACTAGTCACCGGCTGCCATCCTGAAAAAGACCCCTTTACCCCCACTCTCTGCTTTCTGCCAGTCAGCCAATCCTGTATCCATGCCAGGATCGTACCCTGAACAACATGAGCTCTTAACTTATTTAACAGACACCTATGCGGCACCTTGTCAAAGGCCTTCTGGAAATCTAAATAAATCATGTCCACTGGTTCTCCTTTGTCTTACTTCCTTGTTACCTCCTCAAAGAACTGTAACAGATTTGTCAGACACGACCTCCCTTTGACAAAGCCACGCTGACTCAGTCCTATTTTACCATGCACTTCCAAGTACTCTGCGATCTCATGTTTAATAATAGACTCTAAAATCTTACCAATGACCAAAGTCAGGCTAACCGGCCTATAATTTCCCGTCTTCTGCCTCCTTCCCTTCTTAAACAGCGGTGTTACATTAGCCACTTTCCAGTCCTCTGGGACCCTTCCTGCCTCCAGTGATTCCTGAAAGATCATCACTAATGCCTCCACAATCTCCTCAGCTATCTCTTTTAGAATCCTGGGGTGTAGTCCATCCGGTCCAGGTTATTTATCCACCTTCAGACATTGCAGTTTCCCAAGAACCTTTTCCTTAGTAATGGCCACTGCACTCACCTCTGCCCCCTGGTTCTCCTGGAGCTCTGGCATCCCACTGGTGTCTCCCTAACTGCATTGTCTGTGCACCTACACCACATGGGCAGCACGGTAGCATTGTGGATAGCACAATTGCTTCACAGCTCCAGGGTCCCAGGTTCGATTCCGGCTTGAGTCACTTTCTGTGCGGAGCCTGCACGTTCTCCCCGTGTCTGCGTGGGTTTCCTCCGGGTGCTCCGGTTTCCTCCCACAGTCCAAAGATGTGCAGGTTAGGTGGATTGGCCATGATAAATTGCCCTTAGTGACCAAAATTGCCCTTAGTGTTGGGTGGGGTTACTGGGTTATGGGGATAGGGTGGAGGTGTTGACCTTGGGTTGGGTGCTCTTTCCAGGAACCGGTGCAGGCTCGATGGGCCGAATGGCCTCCTTCTGCACTGTAAATTCTATGATAATCTATCTATGGACTGCAGCGGTTCAAGAAAAGTACAGGCTCAAATTAGGGTGATATGTTGGAGCAGCAATGCCAGAGAACTCTGCATGTCTGGGAATATTCAGGACTGGATAAGAAATAAAAGAGAGCCTTTTAACAGGTACAAAGGGAGAGGATAACCAGGGAAAGAGTGGAGCCCATTATGGAACAAGAGGGAAAACTGCGTAGAGCCGGAGGACATTGGTCGGATGTTAAACGAGTTCTTCACATCTGTCTTCACTCGGGAGGAGGATGATGTAGGTACAGAATTCGGGGAGAGGAACTGAGGCTCTTGAATAGTTTGACACAAAGTGAGGAGGTTTTGGCGGGCTGAAAAGTGACAAATCTCCAGTTCCAGATAAGTTGTATCCCAGGCTGCCACAAAATAAAGGCCTTACAAACTGTAAGCGATAAAAGTAGTAAATACTGACCTGACATTACTCACCCAATCAGCTGCATCCACTTGTCCTGTGTCACCTTTGAATTACTTTTTTTTTAAGTTAGAGTACCCAATTATTTATTTTTTTCCAATTAAGGGGCAATTTAGTGTGGCCAATCCACCCACCCTGCACATCTTTGGGTTGTGGGGGTGAAACCCACGCAGACACGAGGAGAATGTGCAAACTCCACACGGACAGTGACCCAGGGCCGGGATTCGATCCCACGTCCTCAGCGCCGTAGGCAGCAATGCTAACCACTGTGCCACCGTGCCGCCTACCTTTGAATTCCTGATGTCACCACAGGAGCTCCAAACTCGTATGCCGATTTCGCCCTGCATTCTCACGCGGTTTTCAATCTATCAACTCTCACCATTGTAGTTTCTAATCCAGATTTATGTGCTGCCGACTGCCTGATCCAATATTGTCCTCTCACACTCTCCTCTAGGTGCTGACTGTCTGTCTCAGTGTCCTCCTCTCACACTCTCCTCTAGGTGCTGACTGTCTGTCTCAGTGTCCTCCTCTCACACTCTCCTCTGGGTGCTGCTGACTGTCTGTCCCAGTGTCTCCTCTCGCACTCTCCTCTAGGTGCTGACTGTCTATCCCAGTGTCTCCCTCTCACACTCTCCTCTAGGTGCTGACTGTCTGTCTCAGTGTCCTCCTCTCACACTCTCCTCTGGGTGCTGCTGACTGTCTATCCCAGTGCCCTCCTCTCGCTCTCTCCTCTAGGTGCTGACTGTCTATCCCAGTGTCCTCCTCTCACACTCTCCTCTAGGTGCTGACTGTCTGTCCCAGTGTCCTCCTCTCACACTCTCCTCTAGGTGCTGACTGTCTGTCCCAGTGTCTCCCTCTCACACTCTCCTCTAGGTGCTGACTGTCTGTCCCAGTGTCCTCCTCTCACACTCTCCTCTAGGGGCTGTCTGTCTGTCCCAGTGCCCTCCTCTCACACTCTCCTCTAGGGGCTGACTGTCTATCCCAGTGTCCTCCTCTCTCACTCCCCTCTAGGTGCTGACTGTCTGTCCCAGTGTCCCCCTCTCACACTCTCCTCTAGGTGCTGCTGACTGTCTGTCCCAGTGTCCCCCTCTCACACTCTCCTCTAGGTGCTGACTGTCTGTCCCAGTGTCTCCCTCTCACACTCTCCTCTAGGGGCTGACTGTCTGTCCCAGTGTCTCCCTCTCACACTCTCCTCTGGGTGCTGCTGACTGTCTATCCCAGTGCCCTCCTCTCACACTCTCCTCTAGGTGCTGACTGTCTATCCCAGTGCCCTCCTCTCACACTCTCCTCTGGGTGCTGCTGACTATCTGTCCCAGTGCCCTCCTCTCACACTCTCCTCTAGGGGCTGACTGTCTGACCCAGTGTCTCCCTCTCACTCTCCCCTCTAGGGGCTGACTGTCTGTCCCAGTGTCCCCCTCTCACACTCTCCTCTAGGTGCTGACTGTCTGTCCCAGTGTCCCCCTCTCACACTCTCCTCTAGGGGCTGTCTGACTGTCCCAGTGTCCTCCTCTCACACTCTCCTCTAGGTGCTGCTGACTGTCTATCCCAGTGCCCTCCTCTCACACTCTCCTCTAGGTGCTGACTGTCTATCCCAGTGCCCTCCTCTCACACTCTCCTCTAGGGGCTGACTGTCTGACCCAGTGTCTCCCTCTCACTCTCCCCTCTAGGGGCTGACTGTCTGTCCCAGTGTCCCCCTCTCACACTCTCCTCTAGGTGCTGACTGTCTGTCCCAGTGTCCCCCTCTCACACTCTCCTCTAGGGGCTGTCTGACTGTCCCAGTGTCCTCCTCTCACACTCTCCTCTAGGTGCTGCTGACTGTCCCAGTGTCCCCCTCTCACTTTCTCCTCTCGGTGCTGACTGTCTGTCCCAGTGTCCCTCTCACACTCTCCTCTAGGGGCTGACTGTCTGTCCCAGTGCCCTCCTCTCTCACTCTCCTCTAGATGCTGCTGACTGTCTGTCCCAGTGTCCCCCTCTCACACTCTCCTCTAGGTGCTGACTGTCTATCCCAGTGTCCCCCTCTCACACTCCCCTCTAGGTGCTGACTGTCTGTCCCAGTGTCTCCCTCTCACACTCTCCTCTAGGGGCTGACTGTCCCAGTGTCCCCCTCTCACACTCCCCTCTAGGGGCTGCTGACTGTCTGTCCCAGTGCCCCCCTCTCACACTCTCCTCTAGGGGCTGCTGACTGTCTGTCCCAGTGTCCCCCTCTCACACTCTCCTCTAGGTGCTGCTGTCTGTCTGTCCCAGTGTCCCCCTCTCACACTCTCCTCTAGGTGCTGACTGTCTGTCTCAGTGTCTCCCTCTCACACTCTCCTCTAGGTGCTGCTGACTGTCTGTCCCAGTGTCCTCCTCTCACACTCTCCTCTAGGGGCTGACTGTCTATCCCAGTGTCCCCCTCTCACACTCCCCTCTAGGTGCTGACTGTCTGTCCCAGTGTCTCCCTCTCACACTCTCCTCTAGGGGCTGACTGTCCCAGTGTCTCCCTCTCACACTCTCCTCTAGGGGCTGACTATCTGTCCCAGTGTCCCCCTCTCACACTCTCCTCTAGGGGCTGACTGTCTGTCCCAGTGTCCCCCTCTCACACTCTCCTCTAGGTGCTGACTGTCTATCCCAGTGTCCCCCTCTCACACTCCCCTCTAGGTGCTGACTGTCTGTCCCAGTGTCTCCCTCTCACACTCTCCTCTAGGGGCTGACTGTCCCAGTGCCCCCCTCTCACACTCTCCTCTAGGGGCTGCTGACTGTCTGTCCCAGTGTCCCCCTCTCACACTCTCCTCTAGGTGCTGCTGACTGTCTATCCCAGTGTCCTCCTCTCACACTCTCCTCTAGGGGCTGACTGTCTGTCCCAGTGTCCTCCTCTCACTCTCTCCTCTAGGGGCTGACTGTCTGACCCAGTGTCCCCCTCTCACACTCTCCTCTAGGTGCTGCTGACTGTCTGTCCCAGTGTCCTCCTCTCGCACTCTCCTCTAGATGCTGACTGTCTGTCCCAGTGTCCCCCTCTCACACTCTCCTCTAGATGCTGACTGTCTGTCCCAGTGTCCCCCTCTCACACTCTCCTCTAGGTGCTGCTGTCTGTCTGTCCCAGTGTCTCCCTCTCACACTCTCCTCTAGGGGCTGACTATCTGTCCCAGTGTCCCCCTCTCACACTCTCCTCTAGGGGCTGACTGTCTGTCCCAGTGTCTCCCTCTCACACTCTCCTCTAGGGGCTGACTATCTGTCCCAGTGTCCCCCTCTCACACTCTCCTCTATGTGCTGCTGACTGTCTGTCCCAGTGTCCCCCTCTCACACTCTCCTCTAGGTGCTGCTGTCTGTCTGTCCCAGTGTCTCCCTCTCACACTCTCCTCTAGGGGCTGACTGTCTGTCCCAGTGTTTCCCTCTCACACTCTCCTCTAGGTGCTGTCTGTCTGTCCCAGTGTCCTCCTCTCTCACTCCCCTCTAGGTGCTGACTGTCCTTATCCCAGTGTCCTCCTCTCACACTCTCCTCTCGGTGCTGACTGTCCCAGTGTCCCCCTCTCTCACTCTCCTCTAGGTGCTGACTGTCCTTATCCCAGTGTCCTCCTCTCACACTCTCCTCTAGGTGCTGCTGACTGTCCCAGTGTCCTCCTCTCACACTCTCCTCTAGGGGCTGTCTGTCTGTCTCAGTGTCCCCCTCTCACACTCTCCTCTAGGGGCTGACTGTCTGTCCCAGTGCCCTCCTCTCACACTCTCCTCTAGGGGCTGACTGTCTGACCCAGTGTCCCCCTCTCACACTCTCCTCTAGGGGCTGACTGTCTGTCTCAGTGTCCTCCTCTCACACTCTCCTCTAGGGGCTGACTGTCTGTCCCAGTGTCTCCCTCTCACACTCTCCTCTAGGTGCTGACTGTCTGTCTCAGTGTCCTCCTCTCACACTCTCCTCTAGGGGCTGACTGTCTATCCCAGTGTCCTCCTCTCACACTCTCCTCTAGGGGCTGACTGTCTATCCCAGTGTCCTCCTCTCACACTCTCCTCTAGGTGCTGACTGTCTGTCTCAGTGTCCTCCTCTCACACTCTCCTCTAGGGGCTGACTGTCTATCCCAGTGTCCTCCTCTCACACTCTCCTCTAGGTGCTGACTGTCTGTCTCAGTGTCCTCCTCTCACACTCTCCTCTAGGTGCTGACTGTCTGCCTCAGTGCCCTCCTCTCTCACTCTCCTCTAGGTGCTGCTGACTGTCTGTCCCAGTGTCCCCCTCTCACACTCTCCTCTAGGTGCTGCTGACTGTCTATCCCAGTGCCCTCCTCTCACACTCTCCTCTAGGGGCTGACTGCCTGCCCCAGTGTCCTCCTCTCACACTCTCCTCTAGGGGCTGACTGTCTATCCCAGTGTCCTCCTCTCACACTCTCCTCTAGGTGCTGACTGTCTGTCCCAGTGTCTCCCTCTCACACTCTCCTCTAGGTGCTGACTGTCTATCCCAGTGTCCTCCTCTCACACTCTCCTCTAGGTGCTGACTGTCTGTCCCAGTGTCCTCCTCTCACACTCTCCTCTAGGGGCTGACTGTCTATCCCAGTGTCTCCCTCTCACACTCTCCTCTAGATGCTGCTGACTGTCTGTCCCAGTGTCTCCCTCTCACACTCTCCTCTAGGTGCTGACTGTCTGTCTCAGTGTCCTCCTCTCACACTCTCCTCTAGGGGCTGACTGTCTATCCCAGTGTCCTCCTCTCACACTCTCCTCTAGGTGCTGACTGTCTGTCTCAGTGTCCTCCTCTCACACTCTCCTCTAGGTGCTGACTGTCTGCCTCAGTGCCCTCCTCTCTCACTCTCCTCTAGGTGCTGCTGACTGTCTGTCCCAGTGTCCCCCTCTCACACTCTCCTCTAGGTGCTGCTGACTGTCTATCCCAGTGCCCTCCTCTCACACTCTCCTCTAGGGGCTGACTGCCTGCCCCAGTGTCCTCCTCTCACACTCTCCTCTAGGGGCTGACTGTCTATCCCAGTGTCCTCCTCTCACACTCTCCTCTAGGTGCTGACTGTCTGTCCCAGTGTCTCCCTCTCACACTCTCCTCTAGGTGCTGACTGTCTATCCCAGTGTCCTCCTCTCACACTCTCCTCTAGGTGCTGACTGTCTGTCCCAGTGTCCTCCTCTCACACTCTCCTCTAGGGGCTGACTGTCTATCCCAGTGTCTCCCTCTCACACTCTCCTCTAGATGCTGCTGACTGTCTGTCCCAGTGTCTCCCTCTCACACTCTCCTCTAGGTGCTGACTGTCTGACCCAGTGCCCTCCTCTCACACTCTCCTCTAGGTGCTGACTGTCTATCCCAGTGTCTCCCTCTCACACTCTCCTCTAGGTGCTGACTGTCTATCCCAGTGTCTCCCTCCCACACTCTCCTCTAGGGGCTGTCTGTCTGTCCCAGTGTCCCTCTCACACTCTCCTCTAGGGGCTGCTGACTGCCTGACCCAGTGTTCACCTCTCACACTCTCCTCTAGGTGCTGCTGGCTATATGTCCCAGTGTCCTCCTCTCGCACTCTCCTCTAGGGGCTGACTGTCTATCCCAGTGCCCTCCTCTCACTCTCTCCTCTAGGTGCTGCTGACTGCCTGACCCAGTGTCCCCATCTCACACTCTCCTCTAGGGGCTGACTGTCTGTCCCAATGTCCTCCTCTCACACTCTCCTCTAGGTGCTGCTGGCTATATGTCCCAGCATCCTCCTCTCACACTCTCCTCTAGGGGCTGACTGTCTATCCCAGTGCCCTCCTCTCACTCTCTCCTCTAGGTGCTGCTGACTGCCTGACCCAGTGTCCTCCTCTCACACTCTCCTCTCGGTGCTGCTGACTGTCTGTCCCAATGTCCTCCTCTCGCACTCTCCTCTCGGTGCTGCTAGGAAGGTGGTTTCTGGACCGAAGCAGCAGCTTTTTCTGTAGTAGTAAATCTAGTTTCTGTTCACTGTGCAGGAGGGAAGCCAGGAGCTCGAGGGCTCAATCTGCTGGTCCGTGAAGATGGAAGGACCATCAATCTTGGAGCAAAGACATCTGTTGCTGTTGGGGCCGGGGTAAGAGGACAGTGATTGGCAACTGTAATCATTGTGGTCCAAAAACACTGCTCACACCCTGCCGGACACTGGACACTTCAATCTCTGTTCTATCTTCTCTCACACACACACACACACACACACACACACACACACACACACACAGTGCATAGTCTCACCCAGTCTAGTATCCCAAACACATACATACAGTGTTACAACACCCTGGGCTAGTGCACGGTCAATTCCAGCCCCACATGCCCTGGAGTTAAAACACAAGTGAATTAATCAATAATTCTTTTAAAAATACTCAAAGTCTTTGGCCTTTGTCTGCCCAATAATTACAGTCACAGGTTTGTAAATGTAAACATGATTACTGTTTATTTATACAGTAAATACAACTATTTAACGACAAGCTAATACCGAGTCCCCTCTTTAACTAACCCACCCTCTACCCACACACACGAGACAGACAAACACGGGTGGAAAGGGGTAAGAAACAATAAGGCTGACGGTCAAAAGATGAGTCTTTAGCACACTTTCCTCACAGCAAGCTTGTGGAGTAAAGTCTTTGGTTTGCAGCCCCAGTAATGGTTTTCTTTGTAGAGTCATTCATTAGGGGTCCCTGTAGTTTAGAAAATACAATACTCACAAGCAGCAGACTTTCTGGAGACACCTTATTTCATATCAAACTTGGCCTTCAGCTCGAAGTTCGGCCACTACTTTCTAGAAAGACACTTTATTTCACATCAAACCTTGTGGTTTGATTTCAGGTCTCTGCAGTCTCGAGAGAATATACACACACACACACACACGCACAGACACACACACAGACACACACAGACACACACGCACAGACACACACACAGACACACACACACAGACACACACACACACAGACACACACACACAGACACACACACACACAGACACACACAGACAGACACACACACACAGACACACACACACAGACACACACACACAGACACACACACACAGACACACACACACAGACACACACACAAACAGACACACAGACACACACACACACAGACACACACAGACACACACACACAGACACACACACACACACACAGACACACACACACAGACACACACAGACACAAGACACACACACACACAGACAGACACACACAGACAGACACACACACACACAGACACACACACACACACACACACACACACAGACACACACACACAGACACACACAGACACACACACACACACACACACACACACACACACACACACACACACACACAGACACACACATACACAGACACACACACACAGACACACACAGACACACACATGCGCAGACACAGACACACACATGCGCAGACACAGACACACGCGCAGACACATACACACAGACACATACACACAGACACACACACACAGACACATACACACACAGACACGCGCACACACACACACACACAGACACACACAGACACATACACACACAGACACATACACACACAGACACATACACACACAGACACACACACACACAGACACACACACACACAGACACACAGACACACACACACAGACACACACACAGACACATACACACGCGCAGACACATACACACACAGACACACACACAGACACACACACAGACACACACACACACACACACACACAGACACACAGACACACACACAGACACAGACAGACACACAGACACACACACAGACACATACACACGCGCAGACACATACACACACAGACACACACACACACACAGACACACACACACAGACACAGGCACACGCGCAGACACATACACACACACACGCAGACACATACAGACACATACACACACACTCACGCAGACACACACACACAGACACAGGCACACGCGCAGACACATACACACACACACGCAGACACATACACACACACTCACGCAGACACATACAGACACGCAGTCACACCCGCGCGTAGTCACACATTCGCGCGCAGTCACGCACAGACCGGCAAAGGCACATACACGTTACTCCCTCTCCGCAGTCTCCCTTGCCTGCTTCACATTCTCTCTATCTCTCTCATTCTCTCCCTCGCTCAGCTGACACAGGTTCACATTCGCTCTCTCTCTTCCTTTCTGTGATTCAGGACATCTTTCTGTTGCACACGCCTGGAGGTGGAGGTTGGGGCCAGGCTGAAGATGTGATGGAGAAACGTGAAGTTCTGCCAGGGTCGGCGAATCAGAAATCAGGAGTGACCTTTGTTGAACGGGGAAGTGTGTTCGAATACAAACAGACCCAAGAATCGGCATGATCAAGACCACTGGACACTCCAGCAAAAACTCTTTCCTCTTTCTTTTGGGTTCCTGGGCACTTAACGTAGAGGGCAGAGGTCACTGGACTGATTCTCTCACTCACCTTCGAGATCCCTGGCCAGCATATTCTGAGATCTGCGGATAGTCCCAGGTGTATTCGAGATCTTTCACTGTTCCTCCGCCATCCCCCCCACACGGGACACAAAGAAAGGAAAACCTCAGGACATCCCAAAGCACTTTACAGCCAGAGAAATACTTCCTATCGTGTCGTCATTATTGCCATGTAGGAAACACAGCGGCCAACGTACGCACAGCAAGATCCCACAGACGGCGGGGAAATAAGTGACCAGATCATTGTTTGCCGTTTTCTGTGGAGAGAGAGAAACAGAGTGAAACTTTCAGCTCTGTCAGAACCCAGGAAAGTTAGGTCCGCGATAGGGTGGAGGGTAGGAGAGATTAAATGACAAAAGGGTTCCTGGTGTAAAAGCTAAAAGGGAGAACGGGTAAAGAACAAAGAAAAATACAGCATAGGAACAGGCCCTTCGGCCCTCCAAGACTCTGCCAATCATGATTCCCTCACTTAAAAAAAAAACCTCCTGCCCTTACTCGGGCCGTATCCCTCTATTTCCTCCCTATTCATGTATCCATCCAGATGCCTCTTAATTTGGATTTGGATTTGTTTATTGTCATGTGTACCGAGGTACAGTGAAAAGTATTTTTCTGCGAGCAGATCATTAAGTACATGGAAATAAAAGAAAATACAAAATAGGGCAACACAGGGTACACAATGTACTACATAACGATGGTATCGGGTGAAGCATACAGGGGTGTAGTGTTAATGAGGTCCGTCCATAAGGGGGTCATTGTAATTGACACTTCCACCCTTGGAAAAAGCCTCTGACTATCCACCCTGTCTATGCCTCTTTGTCAGCCTAATCAAGGTTGTATATAGCTGTAACGTGATTTCCCAACTCCTGTACTCAATGCTGATGAAGGCAAGCATGCCTTGTGCCTTCTTAATCACCTTGGCCACCTGTGTTGCCACCTTGGGGGAACTGTGGACCTGCACGCCCAGATCACTGTATGTTAATGTTGCTAAGGGTTCTGCCATTTACAGTATAATTCACACCTAGATTTGATCCTCCAAAATGCATCACCTCACATTTGTCTGGATTAAACTGCATCTGTTATTTCTGTGCCCAAGTCTCCAATCTATCTTTATCCTGTAGTATCCTCTGACAATCCTCGGCACTATCAGCAACTCTGCCAATCTTCGTGTCATCCGCAAAGTAAAGAAACAAAAGATGCATCAGAATGAGATGTGAATAGCTGTCTGCCAGCTGCCAAAGGAAGAAACGAGATGAAACCAAACAAGCAAAAATAAACACAATACAAAATGGAGACGGGGGGGACTGGTCTGATATTGTTGAGCTCAGTGTTGAGTACAGAAGCTGTTGGAGTGCCATGTTGAAGTAGGAGTAGGCTATTTGGCCTCTCGAGCTTAGCTGAAATTTAATAAGAGCATTTCTGATTTTGGCCTGAACTCCACTTTCCTGTCTGCCTTTATAATTATTGACCCCCCTTGCCTAACAAAAATCTGTCTAACTCGGCCTTAAATGTACTCGATGACCCACAGCCTCCACCGCTCTCTGGGGAAAAGAATTCCACAGACTAACCAGCCTCAGAAAATAAATTCCTCCTCATCTCAGTCTTAAATGTGTGTAACCCCTCATCTTAAATGGTGTCCCCTATTTGTAGACTCGCCCACAAGGGGAAGTATTGCCTCAGCATTTACCCTGTAAAGCTCCCAACCCAGAATCCTCTATGTTTCAATAAGATCACCTCTCATTCTTTTAAACTCCAATGGGTATAGGCCCATGTGTAGCCAGCAGCGCGGGTTCAATTCCCATACCGGCTGAGGTTATTCGTGAAGCCTGAGGTGTGGTGACCCTCAGATTAAACCAACACCGGTCAGCTCTCCCTCTCAAAACAGGAAGCAGTCTGTGGTCATCTGGGACTATGACGACTTTACTTACTTTATCCCTACTTGGGTAAGGAGACCAAAACTGTACACAGTTCTCCAGATGTGGACTCACCAATGCCCTGTAGTCATGGCAAAACCTCTCTACTCCATCCCTTTGCAATAAAGACCAACATTCCATTTGAATGAATGAACGACCCCTTACCCTGAGAGTGTAACCCCCTATTCTAGATTCCCCCATGAATTGGAAACCTCTTCTCTGCAGCTCTCCTGTCAAAGCCTTTACATGCTTTCATTAGATCACCTTTCATTCCTCTCAATTCTAGTAAATATAGGTGAGGTGCCCCGGAGAGTAAATGCCTCCACCTCGTGCGCGAGGTTGGTGTGATACAGCTGAAGGCGGTATACAGAGCGCACCTCACAACGGTGAGGATGAGCCGATTCTTTGAAGGAGTAGAAGATGTGTGTGAACGTTGCGCGGGGGGGGGGGGGGGGGGGGGGGGGGGGTGCGCTAATCACGTTCCTATGTTTTGGTCCTGTCCAAAGCTGGAGGATGACTGGAAGGAGGTTTTTAGGGTAATTTCTAAAATGGTGCCCGTGAAACTGGACCCGGGCCCCCGGGAGGCCATATTCGGGGTGTCGGACCAGCCGGGGTTGGAAACGGGGGCGGAGGCAGCTATCGTAGCCCTCGCCTCGTTGGTCGCTCAAAGCCCTGCTGGGATGGAGAGCGGCCTCTCCACCCTGTGCCCTGGCGTGGCGGGGGGACCTGTTGGAATTCCTGACTCTTGAGAAGGATAAGTTTGGACTGAGGGGAAGGATGGAGGGGTTCTACAATTCATGGGCATTATTCATTATTTCAAGAACTGGATAACATCAAACATTAGTTGGGGCATGTGGATTGGGGGGAGGGGGGCAGTGTGTGTTAATGGTGACTGTGGGTGATTCCTGATTCCTTTTTGTTTATGTGAACATGCGGGCTAATGTTTGGGGGTTGGTGAGTGATGGAACCATCAATTCACGAGACACGTGCTTTAAGATATGAACAGTGGTTTTAATCTACTTACTACAGAGCCAGCCTGTTGCCCGTTGAACTCTCGATGAACTGCAGGCTGGCTCTGGACACGGTTATTTCTACAGCAGTCAAGGGGAAGGAGTCATGGGCGGAGCCAAGGGCGGAGCCCTGTACAAACTCCTGAGCATTCCCAGAGCTACTCCCCCTAGTGGTCGGATAACGCTACTGCGCTTACAATGGTATTGATAAATACAGTGTGAATTACTACGTTACATTCACCACAGTGAGAGGATGGCATCGTTATTGATATGGGGATTGACATATTTGGTACTGATTATTGTTTATTGTTGGTAGGTGTAAATTTGGGAGTAAATGTGAAAAAGGAGGAGAATAAAGAAATATTTAATAAAATATTCTAGTAAATGTGGAGCTGGTCCACTCCAGCTCTCCTCATCCGTCAGTCCCGTCTCCCTTTGGGGAAAGTATATTCTCCCTTGGGCGAAGGGACCAATGCTGCACAAAGTACTCCAGGTGTGGTCTCACCAAAACTCTATAGAATTGCAGTAAGACGTCTTTATTCTTATTCTTTTATGATCAAAGGCTAACCCACCATTTACTTTGCTGATTGTTTGCTGCACCTGCGGATTGACTTTCTGTCACTCGGATACAAGGATCAGGTACAAAGAGGCCCAGGTGCCTCTGAATGAAAATTACTTCCCAGTTATGAAATATCCCAACTTCACACTTTGCCACACGAGATTTCACCTGCCACGTTCTTGCCCACTCACCCAACATTGGAGCGTCACAGTGGTTAGCACTGCTGCCTCACAGCTCCAGGATCCCAGGTTCACTTCTGGCCTTGATTGATTGTGTGGAGTTTGCACGTTCTCCCCGTGTCTGCATGGGTTTCCTCCGGGTGCTCCGGTTTCCTCCCACAGTCCAAAGATGTGCAGGTTAGGTGGATTGGCCGTGATAAATTGCCCTTAGTGTCTAAAGGTTAATTGGGGTTTCTAGGAAGAGGGTGGAGAAGTGGGCCTTCCCTGTCAGTACAGACTCGATGGACTGAATGGCCTCCTTCTGCACTGTAGCTATTCTATGATGTCTCTGTCCCGTTGCAGTTTCTTTGCTTCCTCTTGTGTTAACTTTGCAACCAAACTTTGTGTTGTCAGCAAATCATTAACCTGGGTTATAAACAGCTGGGGCCCAAATACTGAAACTTGCAGAACCCCAATATTTACAGCTTGTTAACTGAAAAATGGCCCGTTTATTCCTTACTCTGTTACAATTTGTTTCCCAGTCCTCAAGGAGGTTACGTTTGACTTGTATGAGAGACTAGTTGGACCTGAGCTGGAGTATTGTTTGCAGTACTGGACGCTGCACTTTAGGAAGGATGTACAAGTGGAAAGATTCATGAGAATAATTCCAGGGATGCGAAGCTTCAGTTTTGTTGATAGATTGGAGAAGTTGGGGCTGTTTTCCTCTGAGGGGAGAAGGCTGAGAGGGAATTCAAAATCATGAGGGGTGTGTTCTGGACAGAGTAGATAGGGAGAGATTGTTCCCATTGGTAGAAGGATCGAGAACGAGAGGGTAGAGATTTAAGATAATTGCCAAAACAAGCTGAACCTTTTCACAGAGCCAGTGATTAGTCGGGTGTGAAATGCACTGGCAGACAGGGTGATGGAGGCAGATTCAATCCGGCCTTTCTGTCTGAAAAGGAGGAATGTGCAGGATTGATCCGTACTAGGTTGATCCTCCGATAAGGATTGGTCGAGTAGGTTGGGCCTGTACTCATTGGAGTTTAGAAGAATGAGAGGCAACCTTATTGAGACGTATCGGATTCTCAGGGGGTTTGACAGGGTCGATGCTGAGAGGATATTTCCTCTTGTGGGAGAGCCTAGGACCAGAGGGCACAATCTCAGGGTAAGGGGTTGCCCATTTCAGACGGGGTGATAGTGGCTACACTATCACCCCGCCAACCCCCCCCTTCCCCCCCTCTCTTTCTCCCCCCACCCCACACCGTTCTTTTCCATTTGATCTGTCTTTTCGAAACAGCGACTATCTTTGAGTAACCTTGGTCACTCAGCGCCCGCATCTCGGTAATGGCTATTAGTTCAAAACCCTTAATTCCACTAATTTATTTAACTTGATGCAAACACTCGTCAAGCAGATGTTCTCTGCCAGGGTGTCACACCTTGGAACACCGGTTTGTGGGGAGGTGTAGTTTACTTTTGTTTTGATGTGAGACCAGTGAAACCCCGGTGAGAATTATTAACACCTAGAACATAGAACAGTACAGCACAGAACAGGCCCTTCGGCCCTCGATGTTGTGCCGAGCCATGATCACCCTACTCAAACCCACGTATCCACCCTATAACAACCCCCCCCCCCTTAACCTTACATTTTAGGACACTACGGGCAATTTAGCATGGCCAATCCACCTAACCCGCACATCTTTGGACTGTGGGAGGAAACCGGAGCACCCGGAGGAAACCCACGCACACACGGGGAGGACGTGCAGACTCCACACAGACAGTGACCCAGCCGGGAACCTATTTATTAAAGTAAAGCAAATACACACAAACAGGGCGTCTCACAATTACGGTATATAAATCACCAGGCGCCATTCGGCAGATTTGGCCAATGTCCGCTGAATGGCTATTCGGCTGCACCTTGCCCCGGTGAGGAACTCCCTGTCCAGGTACGGAATAGGTCAGCTCGCCAATGCAGGAAGACCACTCGCGGACCGGGGAGCCATTTTTTAAAGGTAGCCCTGATCTTTCAGCCCCCTCAGGACCTCCCACTACCCAACTTGCCTCTTCCTGGGTTCTCAAGACCACCCCTGCCTCACCCCAGGTTGTAATTCGCTCTCCGGGCGGGAGGTGGCGCTGCTCGCTGTTTCCTGCGGGCTGTAATTCGCTCTCCGGGTGGCAGGTGGCGCTGCTCACTGTTTCCTGCGGGCTGTAATTCTCTCTCCGGGTGGCAGGTGGCGCTGCTGCCCGGTTCCTGGGGGCTGTAATTAGATCTCCGGGCGGGAGGTGGCGCTGCTGTCCGTTTCCTGCGGGCTGTAATTGGCACTCCTGGTGGCAGGTGGCGCTGCTTGCTGTTTCCTGCGGGCTGTAATTCGCTCTCCGGGTGGCAGGTGGCGCTGCTCGCTGTTTCCTGCGGGCTGTAATTCGCTCTCCTGGTGGCAGGTGGCGCTGCTCGCTGTTTCCTGCGGGCTGTAATTCGATCTCCGGGCGGGAGGTGGCGCTGCTCGCTGTTTCCTGCGGGCTGTAATTCGCTCTCCGGGTGGCAGGTGGCGCTGCTGCCCGGTTCCTGCGGGCTGTAATTCGATCTCCGGGTGGCAGGTGGCGCTGCTCGCTGTTTTCTGCGGGCTGTAATTCGCTCTCCGGGTGGCAGGTAGCGCTGCTCGCTGTTTCCTGCGGGCTGTAATTCGCTCTCCGGGTGGCAGGTGGTGCTGCTGCCCGGTTCCTGCGGGCTGTAATTAGATCTCCGGGCGGGAGGTGGCGCTGCTGTCCGTTTCCTGCGGGCTGTAATTGGCACTCCTGGTGGCAGGTGGCGCTGCTCGCTGTTTCCTGCGGGTTGTAATTCGCTCTCCGGGTGGCAGGTGGCGCTGCTCGCTGTTTCCTGCAGGCTGTAATTCGCTCTCCGGGTGGCAGGTGGCGCTGCTGCCCGGTTCCTGCGGGCTGTAATTCGCTCTCCGGGTGGCAGGTGGCGCTGCTGCCCGGTTCCTGCCGGCTGTAATTCGCTCTCCGGGTGGCAGGTGGCGCTGCTGCCCGGTTCCTGCGGGCTGTAATTCGCTCTCCGGGTGGCAGGTAGCGCTGCTGCCCGGTTCCTGCGGGCTGTAATTCGCTCTCCGGGTGGCAGGTGGCGCTGCTGCCCGGTTCCTGCCGGCTGTAATTCGCTGTCCGGTGCACTTGTTGGCGGGCCATTATTTCTAAGAGCGGGCGCGGGCGCACTGCATCTTTGCAGTCAGTTCTCCGGAGAGGTGGTGGCCGCCAATCGGTGAAGGTGACCCGGCGGGAGTTCAGGCTTGCCCTGAGCGCGGGTACTCGGTCCAGAAATTGGCCAGTGAGGAAGGCCCAGTTCCAGAGCCGGTGATGTTTCCTGCGGGCTGTAATTCTCTCTCCGGCTGGCAGGTGGCGCTGCTGTCCGGTTCCTGCCGGCTGTAATTCTCTCTCCGGCTGGCAGGTGGCGCTGCTGTCCGGGTCCTGCCGGCTGTAATTCTCTCTCCGGCTGGCAGGTGCCGCTGCTGTCTGGTTCCTGCCGGCTGTAATTCTCTCCGGGCGGGAGGTGAGCGCTGCTGCCCGGTTCCTGCAGGCTGTACTTCGCTCTCCGGGCGAGAGGTGGCGCTGCTGCCCGGTTCCTGCGGGCTGTACTTCGCTCTCCGGGCGAGAGGTGGCGCTGCTGCCCGGTTCCTGCGGGCTGTAATTCGCTCTGCGGGCAGGAGGTGGCGCTGCTGCCCGGTTCCTGCGGGCTGTAATTCGCTCTCCGGGCAGGAGGTGGCGCTGCTGCCCGGTTCCTGCGGGCTGTAATTCGCTCTGCGGGCAGGAGGTGGCGCGGCTGCCCGGTTCCTGCGGGCTGTAATTCGCTCTCCGGGCAGGAGGTGGCGCTGCTGCCCGGTTCCTGCGGGCTGTAATTCTCTCCGGACGATGCTGCTCGCCGTTTGCTGCAGGACCCTCCCGTCCCTAATTACCCCGGACCCTCCCGTCCCTAATTACCCGGACCCTCCCGTCCCTAATTGCCCCGGACCCTCCCGTCCCTAATTACCCCGGACCCTCCGTCCCTAATTACCCCGGACCCTCCCGTCCCTAATTACCCCGGACCCTCCCGTCCCTAATTACCCCGGACCCTCCCGTCCCTAATTACCCCAGACCCTCCGTCCCTAATTGCCCCAGACCCTCCGTCCCTAATTACCCCGGACCCTCCGTCCCTAATTGCCCCGGACCCTCCCGTCCCTAATTGCCCCGGACCCTCCCGTCCCTAATTACCCCGGACCCTCCCGTCCCTAATTACCCCGGACCCTCCCGTCCCTAATTACCCCGGACCCTCCCGTCCCTAATTACCCCGGACCCTCCCGTCCCTAATTACCCCGGACCCTCCCGTCCCTAATTACCCCGGACCCTCCCGTCCCTAATTACCCCGGACCCTCCCGTCCCTAATTACCCCGGACCCTCCCGTCCCTAATTACCCCGGACCCTCCCGTCCCTAATTACCCCGGACCCTCCCGTCCCTAATTACCCCGGACCCTCCCGTCCCTAATTACCCCGGACCCTCCCGTCCCTAATTACCCCGGACCCTCCCGTCCCTAATTACCCCGGACCCTCCCGTCCCTAATTACCCCGGACCCTCCCGTCCCTAATTACCCCGGACCCTCCCGTCCCTAATTACCCCAGACCCTCCCGTCCCTAATTACCCCAGACCCTCCCGTCCCTAATTACCCCAGACCCTCCCGTCCCTAATTACCCCAGACCCTCCCGTCCCTAATTACCCCAGACCCTCCGGTCCCTAATTACCCCAGACCCTCCGTCCCTAATTACCCCAGACCCTCCGTCCCTAATTACCCGGACCCTCCGTCCCTAATTGCCCCGGACCCTCCCGTCCCTAATTGCCTCGGACCCTCCCGTCCCTAATTGCCCCGGACCCTCCCGTCCCTAATTGCCCCGGACCCTCCCGTCCCTAATTGCCCCGGACCCTCCCGTCCCTAATTGCCCCGGACCCTCCCGTCCCTGATTGCCCCGGACCCTCCCGTCCCTGATTGCCCCGGACCCTCCCGTCCCTGATTGCCCCGGACCCTCCCGTCCCTGATTGCCCCCGACCCTCCCGTCCCTGATTGCCCCGGACCCTCCCGTCCCTGATTGCCCCGGACCCTCCCGTCCCTGATTGCCCCGGACCCTCCCGTCCCTGATTGCCCCGGACCCTCCCGTCCCTGATTGCCCCGGACCCTCCCGTCCCTGATTGCCCCGGACCCTCCCGCCCCTGATTGCCCCGGACCCTCCCGTCCCTGATTGCCCCGGACCCTCCCGTCCCTGATTGCCCCGGACCCTCCCGTCCCTGATTGCCCCGGACCCTCCCGTCCCTGATTGCTCCGGACCCTCCCGTCCCTGATTGCTCCGGACCCTCCCGTCCCTGATTACTCCGGACCCTCCCGTCCCTGATTACTCCGGACCCTCCCGTCCCTGATTCCTCCGGACCCTCCCGTCCCTGATTACTCCGGACCCTCCCGTCCCTGATTACTCCGGACCCTCCCGTCCCTGATTACTCCGGACCCTCCTATCGATAATTATCCCCAGACCCTCCTATCCCTGCTTGACAAATCTTCTGGAATTTTTTGAGGATGTGACCAGTAAGGTGGACAAGGGTGAACCAGTGGCTGTTGTGTATCTGGACTTTCAAAAGGCTTTTGACAGGGTCCCACACACAAGATTAGTGAGAAAAGTTAAAGCTCGTGGTATTCAGGGTAATGTATTGATGTGGATAGTGAACTGGTTGGCAGAAAGAAAGCAGAGTGGGAATAAACGAAGCAGAATGGCAGGCAGCGATTAGTGGGGTACCGCAGGGATCATGGCTGGGATCCTAGTAAGAAATCTTACAACACTGGGTTAAAGTCCAACAGGTTTGTTTCAAACACGAGCTTTCGGAGCGCAGCTCCTTCCTCAGGTGAATGGAGAGGTATGTTCCAGAAACATTTATATAGAAAAAGTCAGAGATGCCAGACAAGGCTTGGAATGCGAGCATTTGCGGGTAATCAAACCTGTTGAACTTTAACCTGGTGTTGTAAGACTTACTGTGGTCACCCCAGTCCAACGCTGGCATCTCCACATCATGGCTGGGATCCTAGCAGTTCACGATATACATTAATAATAACATCATAATCTTTATTAGTGTCACAAGTAGGCTTACATTAACACTGCAATGAAGTCACCGTGAAAAGCCTCTAGTCGCCACATTCCAGTGCCTGTTCGGGTACACAGAGGGAGAATTCAACATGTCCAAATTACCTACCCTGCACGTCTTTCGGGATTTGTGGGAGGAAACCGGAGCACCCGGAGGCAACCCATGCAGACAGGGAGTGAACGTGCAGACTCTGCACAGACAGTGACCCAAGCCGGGAATCGAACCTGGGACCCTGGTGCTGTGAAGCAACAGCGATAACCATTGTGCTACCGTGCGGACAAAGAAAATGCATGCAATATCTCCAAATTTGCAGACGGCACTAAGCTGGGTGGCAGTGTGGCTGTGAGGAGGATGCAAAGAGGCTGCAGGGTGGCTTGGACAGGCTGGCTGAGTGGGCAAATACTTGGCAAAAGCAATATAATGCGGGTAAATGTGAGGTTATCCATCTTGGTGGCAAAAAGAGGAAGGCAGATTATTATCTGCTGTTTAGGAAAAGGGGAAGTGCAACGAGGCCTGGGTGTCGTCGTGGAATGGTCGCTGAAGGTTGGCATGTAGGTACAGCAGGCGGCGAGGAAAGCTAATGGCATGTTGGCCTTCATAGCGAGAGGATTGGAGTATAGGGGTAGGGATGTCTTGCTGTAGTTATACAGGGCCTTAGTGAGGCCACACCTTGAGTATTGTGTGCAGTTTTGGTCTGCTAGTTTGCGGAAGGACATTCTTGCTATTGAGGGTGTCCGGCGAAGGTTCACCCTAATTCCCAGGATGGCAGGACTGACAGATGTCGAAAGACTGGATCGACTGGGCTTGTATTCTCTTGAGTTTAGAAGAATGAGAGGGGATCTCGTAGAAACATATAAAATCTGGGGCAACACGGTATCACAGTGGTTAGCACTGCTGCCTCACAGCGCCGAGGTCCCAGGTTCGATCCCGGCTCTGGGTCACTGTCAGTGTGGAGTTTGCACATTCTCCCCGTGTCTGCGTGGGTTTCGCCCCCACAACCCAAAGATGTGCAAGGTAGGTGGATTGGTCACGCTAAAGTGCCCCTTAATTGGGAAAAATTAATTGGGCACTCGATTTTTTTTTAAATGGAAGAAACATAAAATCCTGATGGGACTGGATAGGTTAGATGTGGGAAGAATGTTCCCGATGTTGGGGACGTCCAGAACTAGGGGTCACGGCCTAAGAATAAGGGGTCAGCCATTCAGGACTGAGATGAGGAAGAACCTCTTCTCTCAGAGAGTTGTGAGGTTGTGGAATTCTCTCCCACAGAAAGCTGTTGGGGGCAGTTTGTTGGATAGATTCAAGAGGGAGTCGGACGTGGCCCTTGCGGCTAAAGGGATCAAGGGATATGGAGAGAAAGTGGGAGTGGGATACTGATCAGCCATGATCATAATGAATGATGGTGCAGGCTCAAAGGGCCGAATGGCATACTCCTGCACCTATTTTCTATGTTTCTATCCCTAATTACCCCCTCAACCTCCTATTGATAATTACCCCCAGACCCTCCCATTCCTAATTACCCCCGGATCATCCCATCCCTAATTACCCCCGGATCCTCTGTCCCTAAATACCCCCGGACCCGCCCATCGATAATTACCCCCGGACCTGCCCATCGATAATTACCCCCGGACCCTCCCATCGATAATTACCCCCAGACCCTCCCATCGATAATTACCCCCAGACCCTCCCATCGATAATTACCCCCGGACCCTCCCATCGATAATTACCCCCGGACCCTCCCATCGATAATTACCCCCGGACCCTCCCATCGATAATTACCCCCGGACCCTCCCATCCCTAATTACCCCCGGACCCTCCCATCCCTAATTACCCCCGGACCCTCCCATCCCTAATTACCCCCGGACCCTCCCATCCCTAATTACCCCCGGACCCTCCCATTGATAATTATCCTGGACCCTCCCATCCCTAATTACCCCCGGACCCTCCCATCCCTAATTACCCCCAGACCCACCCATTGATAATTATCCCGGACCCTCCCATCGATAATTACCCCCGGACCCTCCCATCGATAATTACACCCGGACCCTCCCGTCCCTAATTACCCCCGGACTCTCCCATCCCTAATTACCCCCGGACCCTCCCGTCCCTAATTACCCCCGGACTCTCCCATCCCTAATTACCCCAGGACCCTCCCATTGATAATTACACCCGGACCCTCCCGTCCCTAATTACCCTGGACCCTCCCGTCCCTAATTACCCCCAAACCCTCCCATCCCTAATTACCCCCAGATCCTCCCCCCCCACCCCTAATTACCCCCAGATGCTCCCATTGATAATTACAAAGAACAAAGAAAAGTACAGCACAGGAACAGACCCTTCGGCCCTCCAAGCCCGTGCCGACCATGCTGCCCGACTAAACTACAATCTTCTACACTTCCAGGGTCCGTATCCCTCTATTCCCATCCTATTCATGTATTTATCAAGATGCCCCTTAAATGTCACTATCGTCCCTGCTTCCACCACCTCCTCCAGCAGCGAGTTCCAGGCACCCACTACCCTCTGTGTAAAAAAAAAAAAAAACCTGCCTCGTACATCTCCTCTAAACCTTGCCCCTCGCACCTTAAACCTATGCCCCCTAGTAATTGACCCCTCTACCCTGGGGAAAAGCCTCTGACTATCCACTCTGTCTATGCCCCTCATAATACTGTAAACCTCTATCGCGCCCCTCAACCTCCGTCGTTCCAGTGAGAACAAACCGAGTTTATTCAACCTCTCCTCATAGCTAATGCCCTCCATACCAGGCAACATCCTGGTAAATCTCTTCTGCACCCTCTCTAAATCCTCCACATTCTTCTGGTAGTGTGGCGACCAGAATTGAACACTATACTCCAAGCGTGGCCTAACTGAGGTTCTATACAGCTGCAACATGACTTGCCAATTCTTATACTCAATGCCCCGGCCAATGAAGGTAAGCATGCCGTATGCCTTCTTGACTACCTTCTCCACCTGAGTTGCCCCTTTCAGTGACCTGTGGACCTGTACACCTAGATCTCTATGACTTTCAATACTCTTGAGGGTTCTACCATTCACTGTATATTCCCTACCTGCATTAGACCTTCCAAAATGCATTACCTCACATTTGTCCAGATTAAACTACATCTGCCATCTCTCCGCCCAAGTCTCCAAACAATCTAAATCCTGCTGTATCCTCTGACAGTCCTCATCGCTAGCCGCAATTCCACCAACCTTTGTGTCGTCTGCAAACTTACTAATCAGACCAGTTACATTTTCCTCCAAATCATTTAAATATACTACAAACAGCAAAGGTCCCAGCACTGATCCCTGCTGAACACCACTAGTCACAGCCCTCTAATTAGAAAAGCACCCTTCCATTGCTACTCTCTGCCTTCTATGACCCAGCCAGTTCTGTATCACCTTGCCAGCTCACCCCTGATCCCATGTGACTTCACCTTTTGTACCAGTCTGCCATGAGGGACCTTGTCAAAGGCCTTACTGAAGTCCATACAGACAACATCCACTGCCCTACCTACATCAATCATCTTTGTGACCTCTTCGAAAAACTCTATCAAGTTAGTGAGACACGACCTCCCCTTCACAAAACCATGCTGCCTCTCACTAATACGTCCATTTGCTTCCAAATGGGAGTAGATCCTGTCTTGAAGAATTCTCTCCAGTAATTTCCCTACTACTGACGTAAGGCTCACCGGCCTGGAGTTCCCTGGATTATCCTTGCTACCCTTCTTAAACAAAGGAACAACATTGGCTATTCTCCAGTCCTCCGGGACATCACCTGAAGACAGTGAGGATGCAAAGATTTCTGTCAAGGCCTCAGCAATTTCCTCTCTTGCCTCCTTTGGTATTCTGGGGTAGATCCCATCAGGCCCTGGGGACTTATCTACCTTAATATTTTTCAAGACGCCCAACACCTCGTCTTTTTGGATCTCAATGTGACCCAGGCTATCTACACACCCTTCTCCAGACTCAACATCCACCAATTCCTTCTCTTTGGTGAATACTGATACAAAGTATTCATTTAGTACCTCGCCCATTTCCTCTGGCTCCACACATAAATTCCCTCCCCTGTCCTTCAGTGGGCCAAACCTTTCCCTGGCTACCCTCTTGCTTTTTATGTACGTGTAAAAAGCCTTGGGACTTTCCTTAACCCTATTTGCCAATGACTTTGTGACCCCTTCTAGCCCTCCTGACTCCTTGCTTAAGTTCCTTCCTACTTTCCTTATATTCCACACAGCATTCGTCTGTTCCCGGCCTTCTAGCCCTGACAAATGCCTCCTTTTTCTTTTTGATGAGGCCTACAATATCCAAGGTTCCTGAAATTTGCCGTATTTATCCTTCTTCCGCACAGGAACATGCCGGTCCTGAATTCCTTTCAACTGACACTTGAAAGCCTCCCACATGTCAGATGTTGATTTACCCTCAAACATCCGCCCCCAATCTAGGTTCTTCAGTTCCCGCCTAATATTGTTATAATTAGCCTTCCCCCAATTTAGCACATTCACCCTCGGATCACTCTTATCCTTGTCCATCAGCACTTTAAAACTTACTGAATTGTGGTCACTGTTCCCGAAATGCTCCCCTACTGAAATTTCTGCCACCTGGCCAGGCTCATTCCTCAATAGCAGGTCCAGTATAGCCCCTTCCCTAGTTGGGCTATCTACATATTGTTTTAAGAAGCCCTCCTGGATGCTCCTTACAAACTGCCCCATCCAAGACCCTAGCACTAAGTGAGTCCCAGTCAATATTGGGGAAGTTGCAATCTCCCATCACAACAACCCTGTTGTTTTTACTCTTTTCCAAAATCTGTCTACCTATCTGCTCTTCTATCTCCTGCTGGCTGTTGGGAGGTCTATAGTAAACCCCCGACATTGTGACTGCAGCCTTCTTATTCCTGATCTCTACCCATATAGCCTCACTGCCCTCTGAGGTGTCCTCCCGTAGTATAGCTCTGATATTCCCCCTAACCAGTAGCGCAACTCCTCCACCCCTTTTACATCCCCCTCTATCCCGCCTGAAACATCTAAATCCTGGAACGTTTAGCTGCCAATCCTGTCCTTCCCTCAGCCAGGTCTCTGTAATGGCAACAACATCATAGAGCTTGGATTAGTCCTTGGAACTAAGTTCATCTGCCTTACCTGTTATACTTCCTGCATTAAAACATATACAATTCAGGCCACCAGACCTGCTGTGTTCAGCAACATCTCCCTGTCTGCTCTTCCTCAGAGCCACACTGGCCCTATTCCCTAGTTCTCCTTCAATGCTTTCACTTTCTGACCTATTGCTCCGGTACCCATCCCCCTGCCATACTAGTTTAAACCCTCCCGTGTGACACTGCCCCAGGACCCTCCTATCGATAATTACCCCCAGACCCTCCCATTGATAATTACCCCCGGACCCTCCCATTGATAATTACCCCCGGACCCTCCCATTGATAATTACCCCCGGACCCTCCCATTGATAATTACCCCCGGACCCTCCCATTGATAATTACCCCCGGACCCTCCCATTGATAATTACCCCCGGACCCTCCCATTGATAATTACCCCCGGACCCTCCCATTGATAATTACCCTGGACCCCCCATTGATAATTACCCCCGGACCCTCCCATTGATAATTACCCCTGGACCCTCCCATAGATAATTACCCCCGGACCCTCCCATTGATAATTACCCCGCACCCTCCTGTCCGTAATTGCCCGTGGACCCTCTGTCCATGATTACCCCCGGACCCTCCCGTCCCTGATTACCCCCGGACCCTCCCGTCCCTGATTACACCGGACCCTCTGTCCCTGATTACCCCCGGACCCTCCCGTCCCTGATTACCCCCGGACCCTCCCGTCCCTGATTACCCCCGGACCCGCCCGTCCCTGATTACCCCCGGACCCTCCCGTCCCTGATTACCCCCGGACCCTCCCGTCCCTGATTACCCCCGGACCCTCCCGTCCCTGATTACCCCCGGACCCTCCCGTCCCTGATTACCCCCGGACCCTCCCGTCCCTGATTACCCCCGGACCCTCCCGTCCCTGATTACCCCCGGACCCTCCCGTCCCTGATTACCCCCGGACCCTCCCGTCCCTGATTACCCCCGGACCCTCCCGTCCCTGATTACCCCCGGACCCTCCCGTCCCTGATTACCCCCGGACCCTCCCGTCCCTGATTACCCCCGGACCCTCCCGTCCCTGATTACCCCCGGACCCTCCCGTCCCTGATTACCCCCGGACCCTCCCATCCCTGATTACCCCCGGACCCTCCCATCCCTGATTACACCCGGACCCTCCCATCCCTGATTACACCCGGACCCTCCGTCCCTGATTACCCCCGGACCCTCCCATCCCTGATTACACCCGGACCCTCCGTCCCTGATTACCCCCGGACCCTGTGTCCCTAATTACCCCCGGACCCTGTGTCCCTAATTATCCCTGGACTGAGTGACCTGCTCAGCTATTTTAATGGTCATCATTAGCATTTTGTTGAATACCCCAGGTTCCCTGGAGCATCACGCTGGGTCTCCACTCCAGTGACTATGTCACTCCCCCTCCACCCCTCTCCTCAGTCCATTCACCAGGGGCTGGTTTAGCTCACTGGGCTAAATCGCTGGCTTTTAAAGCAGACCAAGGCAGGCCAGCAGCACGGTTCAACTCCCATACCAGCCTCCCTGAACAGGCGCCGGAATGTGGCGACTAGGGGCTTTTCACAGTAACTTCATTGAAGCCTACTCGTGACAATAAAGCGATTTTCATTTCATTTCAGTTGGAAGAGTTTGTCCCTATCGATTATTGAAATGTCTGGGAAAATACTCTGGTCTTTCTTGGATTTGTGCAGTGTTCACCAATCTGAGCCTTTCTGTTTCTAGAATTCAGTGTTCGTGTTGTAATTATTGAAGGGGTGCCATCGACCATGGGGTGTGTGAAGCTGATATCTAAAGACAGGGAGTGGAGCCTGGTCATCACCAGCTCGCTGTTGTGTGCCGCAGCATTGACAGCGACTCACCGTACTCGTAAGGTAGGAGTCTTCACGGCACAATCAACGCCCTGGAATATGGCAGGAAGGATATGGTCACTCTGAGTGTACAAGAGAATAATCATAATCTTTATTGTCACAAGTAGGCTTATATTAACACTGCAATGAATTTACTGTGAAAAGCCCCTAGTCGCCACACTCCGCTGCCTGTTCGGGTACACAGAGGGAGAATTCAGAATGTCCAATTCACCTATGGGTGGCACAGTGGTTAGCACTGTTGCTCCATAAGACCAGGGTCCCAGGTTCGATTCCTGTCACTGTCCCTGTCTGTGCGGAGTCTGCACGTTCTCCCCGTGTCTGCGTGGGTTTCCTCCGGGTGCTCCGGTTTCCTCCCACAAGTCCCGAAAGACGTGCTGTTAGGTATATTGGACATTCGGAATTCTCCCTCCGTGTACCCGAACAGGCGCCGGAATGTGGCAACTAGGGGATTTTCACAGTAACTTCATTGCAGTGTTAATGTAAACCTACTTGTGACAATAAAGATTATTATAACAAGCACCTGTTTTGGGATTTGTTGGGAGGAAACTGGAGCACCCAGAGAAAAGCTGGAGAATTTTAACAATGCAAGATTGGATGAGCTAGGGTTGTTTGCCTTGGCACAGAGGAGGCTGAAGAGAGATTTAATCGAGGTATAAAATTCTCAGGGGTCGGGATTAGTGCTTCTCAAACTATTTTTTCCGCTGTGACCCCATTTCGCTCGTGGTGTGAGCAGAGGGGAAATGGGGGGGCGGTTGCAAACTCTATTTAAAGAGGCCTCATAGCCAATCCCCAGACAGAATGGACAGGAGGGTCCTAATCCTTTATGAACATACAAGTTAGGTGCTTTAGTAGACCGTTTGGCCTTGGAGCCTGCTCCAACATTCACTAAGATAGAAAGGTCAATAAAAGCTTTGGTTTGAGTCCAATATGAAGACAGTAACCTGATGAGAGCCAATAGTGATAACGTGAAGAGTGATTGTGCATTGACAGTGCCCCAGAATGTCTCCAATATCTTTGTGTTATTCCGCAGGTAAACTTGGGCTCTGCCGCTGGCTTCCTCATGCAGGCCTGCGCGGGAGCCGTCAGCGTCGTCCATTCGTACAGTGAGGAGCCGCCTGCTGTGCTCAGCACCAGCCTGCGGGAGGTGAGCTGGGTCTCCATGGTCATCGGACTGCCTCTTGTCTCTTTCGGTTTCCACTGGCTCAATGACGACTGGCTAGCGGCTAACTCCGCAATGGCTGGCGGGATCCTGGCCGCAGCCTGCTCCGGGAATCTGGCCGAGGAGGGTCGGGAGGCAGCAGTCAGGCTGGCCATAGCTGCTCCCATCCTCTCTGTCTTCACCGTCTGCCTCTTTACTGTCAATCTGTACGGCATTGTGGGCAGCCTTGCCATCTGCCTGGTGGGCGTGGTGTCGGAGTTGGAGCTGGGTGGGCTGTTGGGGCTGAAGAAAGTGGATGTCCAGAATGTCCTGCTGACCTCTGGGGTCGTGGCGTTGCAGCGGGCACTGGGAACACAGTACGGGGCAGAGTCAATGTGACCCTCACTCTGTCACCATGCAGGAATCGCCAAAGGGGATCAGAATGATCCTGACTCTTGACCTGACTGATATGAGGCCGAATACGCTGGACAAGTTGAACTTTACCTCCTAGGCTCTGACACCAGGATATTGTGCGGTCAGTTACAGACTGATCAGCAAACGCTCAGCTCTGTCAAAGAAAGGGGAGGAAGTGACCATTGGGCAGTGCGATGGACTCTCAGTCCCTGTGAGTTCCCAGCAACTCACCAGAGTTAGAGAGTCGCTAAGTTCACGTTAGGATCATCCAACAAAATTCACTGTCGAACGGCACAGTGGTTAGCACTACTGACTCTCAGCACCAGGCACCCAGGTTCAATTCTGGCCTTGGGTGACTGTGGAGTTTGCACTTTCACCCCGTGTCTGCGTTGGTTCCTCCGGGTGCTCCGGTTTCCTCCAACAAGTTGAGTGATGTGCAGGTTAGGTCAATGTTCAATTGCCCCTCGTGCCCAGGGATGTGCAGGTTAGGTCAATGGGGTTACAGGGATAGGGGAGAGGGGCATGGGCAGAGTGCTCATTTGAAGGGTCGGTGCAGACTCAATGGGCCGAATGGTCTCCTTCTGCACTGTAGGGATTCTATAGTCACTGTATTGTAATATTTAATTGGTTTCATTCCCCAATAACATTCTTGTATGTTTTGGTTTATCTGAATCTCTGATTTTCTGTTCCTGTCCTTCCCAATAGGTGTGGGTGGCACAAAGTGTGATTTCAGTCCCATGTTCCAGTCCCATTCCTAACTTACTTGCAAAATATTGGCATGGAAGACAGAGAGCAAATTGCTGGATGCAATTGTAGGTCAGAATGGCAGGAGCTTCACTCTGTATCTAACCCCGTGCTGTACCTATCCTGGGAGTGTTTGATGAGGACAGTGTAGAGGGAGCTTTACTCTGTATCTAACCCCGTGCTGCACCTGTCCTGGGAGTGTTTTATGGGGACAGTGTGGAGGGAGCTTTACTCTGTATCTAACCCCGTGCTGTACCTGTCCTGGGAGTGTTTGATGGGGACAGTGTAGAGGGAGCTTCACTCTGTATCTAACCCCGTGCTGTACCTGTTCTGGGAGTGTTTGATGGGGACAGTGTAGAGGGAGCTTTATTCTGTATCGAACCCCGTGCTGTACCTGCCCTGGGAGTGTTTGATGGGGACAGTGTGGGGGGAGCTTTACCCTGTATCTAACCCCGTGCTGTACCTGTCCTGGGAGTGTTTGATGGGGACAGTGTAGAGGGAGCTTTACTCTGTATCTAATCCCGTGCTGTACCTGTCCTGGGAGTGTTTGATGGGGACAGTGTAGAGGGAGCCTTACTCTGTATCTAATCCCGTGCTGTACCTGTCCTGGGAGTGTTTGATGAGGACAGTGTAGAGGGAGCTTTACTCTGTATCTAACCCCGTGCTGTACCTGTCCTGGGAGTGTTTGATGGGGACAGTGGCCATGGCTGAGAGTGTTAAACTGTTTACTGTGGTTTGTGCCACAACTCATTTTACTCTCATGACTTCCCCAAAGCTTGCCCTTGATGTAAGGTCCATAGAAACTCTGCAGTGCAGAAGGAGTACAGACAGTCACCTGAGGCCGGAATTAAACCCGGGTGCCTGGCGCTGTGAGGCAGCAGCGCGAACCTCTGTGCCACGGGAAACATTTACTCTGTTTTTCTCCCCAAAGATGCTGCCAGACGAGTGGGGCATTCCCAATGTTTTATGATTTCCTTTCTGGTTTCCAGAATCCCAGTTTTTTTTGTGGTATATTTTGGCGCATCCCTGATTTGTGTTGTATGTTACCAGCGGTATTCATCCTCTGCTTTTAAACGCTACCTAAAACCGGCCTCTTTAACCAGGTTTTTGATCACCTGCCCTACTTTACCCTTTGGCTCTGTGTCAGTTTCTGTCTGCACTCCTGTGAAATACTTTGCAACATTTTACTGTATCAAAGGTGTTATATCAATGTAGCCTTTCTGCCTCAATCCAAAACATTCAGCTGTCTGTCTTTCCTCTATTCAGTATCTGCACTGTTTATTTCTTTATCAATATTTCCCCATATGAATTGTAAACTGAACAGCAATAGTGAGAGGAAGCACATTGTCGCAATGCACTGTTCTTGTATAAATAAAAACCATTTGAAATTATCACACCAATCTGATGATTTGTTCAACTGTAACATTGTTGAATCGTCCATACCCATCATCCTGCAGCTCCATGTTTTAATCCTTCCAAACAGGTTTCCACCCGTCTCTAAGGAAAGATATACTGGAATAGGAGGCATTCAGAGAAGGTTCACTGGGTTGCTCCCGGGTATGGAGGGATTTTCTCAATGAGGAGAGGTTGAGCAGGTTAACAATAATCTTTATTATTCTCACAAGTTGACTTACATTAACATTGCAATAGAGGGCAGCACAGTGGTTAGCATTGCAGTCTCACGGCGCCGAGGTCCCAGGTTTGATCCCAGCTCTGGGACACTGCCCGTCTGGAGTTTGCACATTCTCCCCGTGCTTGCGTGGGTTTCACCCCTCACAACCCAAAAGATGTGCAGGATAGGTCGATTGGCCACGCTAAAATTGCCCCTTAATTGGGAAAAAAAAATGAGTTGGGTATTCCAAATTAAAAAGAAAAAATTAAACACTGCAATGAAGTTGCTGTGAAAAATCCCTAGTTGCCCCACTCCTGCGCCTGTTCGGGTATACTGAGGGAGAATTCAGAATGTCCAAATTACCTATTAGCATGTCTTTCGGGACTTGTGGGAGGAAACCCAAGCAGACACGGGGAGAACGTGCAGACTCCGCACAGACAGTGACGCAAGTCGGGACTCGAACCTGGTACCTGTGATGCAACAGTGCTAACCACTGTGCTACAGAGCCGCCCCTGTCCTCATTGCCGTTTCGAAGAATGAGATGTGACCTTGTTGAGACATATCGGATTCTCAGGGGCTTTGACAGGGTCGTGCTGAGAGATTGTTTCACCTTGTGGGAGAGTCTCGGACCAGAGGGCAGAATCTCAGAGTAAGGGGTCACCCATTTCAGACAGAGATGAGGAGGAATGTCTTCTGTCAGAGGGGAGTGAATCTGTGGAATTCATTACCACACAGAGCTGTAGCGGCTGGGTCGTTACCACACAGAGCTGTAGAGGCTGGGTCGTTAAGTATGTTCAAGGCTGAGAGATTTTTAATCAGTGAGGAAATCAAGGGAAATAAGGTGGGAAAGTGGAGTTGAAATTATCCAGATTAGTCATGATCTCATTAAATGGTGGAGCAGACTCGATGGGCTGAATGGTCTACTTCTGCTCACACGTCTTATAGTCCACCCCACCACAGTACTGAAACGGTTATTATAAAAGTCACAAATCTACATCCACTGAGACTGAAAAAGGTAAACTTTCCCTCCCTGCTCATCCTTCATGACCTGCTTTCAACACCATTGATCACATCACCCTCCTCAAATCTCTTTTCACTGTTGTACAGCCGAGTGGGACTGCTATCATCCGATTCCATTCTTATCTATCAATCTCTTCCCATTCTTACTGTCACCCAAGGATCAGTCTACGCCCCCTCCTTCCTGTTTCTCATCTAGACGCCAGCCTATCAGTGACATCACCGAAGGCTCCGTGTTAGTTTTCACACGTACATTGAAAATGCCCAGCTCTATTTCATCACTTCTGATCATGATTATCAGACTACTTATCAAACATCCAGTATTGGATGAGCAGAAAGTTTGTCCAATTAAATATTGGGAAGATTAAGTCATTGTTTTAGGGTCGCCAGTCCAAGCTCAGTTGTGTAGCTACTGACTTCATCCCTTTCTCTGGCAACAAAGCAAGGTTAAAGGTTAAGCTAGTCTGCTCACAACCTTGGTGTCACATTTGGTCACGAGATGATCCTCTGATCTACTTTAAGACCATCTATTTCCACCTCTAACGTTACCCGACTTTGCCCCTGTCGAAGCTAATCAGCTGCTGAAACCAACATCCATGTCCTTGTCACCTCCCATTTTAACTATTTCATTGCTCCCCTGGCCAGCCTCCCATCTCCCACCCATCAGAAACTTCATCCAAAACTGCTGTCCGTGTTCCTGGATTCCAGCAAACTCTGTTCACTCATAGATTCCCTACAGTGCAGAAGGAGGTTATTCGGCCCATTGGTTCTGCACCGACCCTCCAAAAGTGCAGCCTACCTAGAGCCACACCCCGGAACCCACCTAACCTTTGGACACAAAGGGACAATTTGGCCTGGCCAATCCACCTAACCTGCACATCTTTCGACCTATCACCCCTGTGTTTGCTGGCCCACACTGACCTCTGGCTTGGCAACGTCTCCATTTTACAAATTCATACATGGTTCATATCATCATGGCCATCTGTCCCAACCTGTCTCTGTGATCGCTATCTCTGCAGTGCAGAAAGAGGCCATTCGGCCCATTGAGTCTGCACCGACCGTTCGAAAGACCACCCGACCTAGGGCCAATCTCCTTGCTCTATTCCTGTGACCCTCGCCCTAAGGGGCCATTTAACATGGCCACTCCACCAAAGTGGCACACATTTGGGAGTGTAGTCAACCCTCACCTTTTGCTGACCCCCCGGGGATGTGAGCCACGAGTGGTGATCAGTTTCCACCAGATCACCTGATTCTGCAGAACTCTAGGGAATGAGCCCCTTCCACTCGGTGACGTTGAGTACTGCTGAATGGTAGTAAGCAGCACACACGCAGCAAAGCATGAATGAACGGGGGCGGGAGTGGAGTGCGGGCCTTCGGCGACGTCATGGCGCGTGAAACCCCGCCCCACCCATCTCCCCCAATCGGCCGCCTGCTCGGAATTGCCCAATCCGACGGCGGCTTTCCCGCTTTCGGGGGGGCGGGGCCTTCTCCGGCCACCCCGCTCAAAGAGAGCGTCGGCTATTGGTCGCAGCGAGTAAGAAGGCGGTCGCGGATTGGCGGGACGCGGATGGCGCGCGTCACAGAAGGAGGAGACGAAAAGAAGAAGAAAAACAAAGATGGCGGCATGAGGCCATTCCCCTCCCCCTCCCTCCCACCACGAACACCCGGCTCGCTCAGCAGCGACAGGCGGCGGCGGCCCAGGAGGAGGCAAAAGACGCCGTTGACCTCAGAAATACACTAAAGACCCATTTTTAATTAAAACGACAACTTTTCAGAGAACATTGTGTGAGGGGGGGAAAAAAAAAATCGCCGTTTAAAAAAAAAAGAAATAAGAGATTAAAATGTCGGCTGTGGAGGAGAGAGAGCCGGCGCCTGCGGCATCCTCAGCGGCGGCGGGGGGAGGAGGAGCGGCGGCAGCAGCGATGATGGCGGCCTCGGGCCCCTCCGAGCCCCTGCACCCGGCCCAGGAGCTCAACCACCCGGAGCTGGAGGAAGGGCCCAGCTCCAAGAAGCGGGCCCGGCTGGAGGCCGAGTCGGTCGGCGGCGGCGGCTCGGCGGGCGGAGCGGCGCCCGGGGCCAAGCCCGGCGTCGAGCACAAGCTGGAGGAGAGGCTGTACTCGGTGCTGTGCTGCACCGTGTGCCTGGACCTGCCCAAAGCTTCAGTCTACCAGGTACACCGGGGATGGGGGGCGGCGGGAGAGACGGAGAGAGACCGGGGCCGCTGCGGGGGGCACACCACCCCCTTAAAACAGCCCCGATTCCCCACCCCCTCCTCAACCCAGAGGGGCCATCCCACTGGGCTGCTGCTGTGTGTGTTTGCAGCTGTGTTTTCAAACGTGATAATGTCATTTAATATATATTAGATATAAAATATTGTCATCATGAGATTGCAACACTACTTCACAGAGCACTGTAAAAGATCATTGTGTGTGAGCGTTCGTACATAACCTCCTCCTGTGTGGTTATGTTTTATAGATGTGATTGAGGTCATCACATGTAAAATGTGGTTACATAACTACACAGCAACCTGTCTTTTAAATTATTATTTATACACACATAGGTGTGTCGGTGGGTTATTTGGTTTCTGGCAATTAACTGGATGGATGGATTGGGGTGGGGGTGGTGTGTCAGTGGGGTATTTGGATCTGGCAATTGCCTGCCGGGATGGATGGATGGATGGAGGGTGGGGTGGCTTGGGGTGGGGCTGGTGTGTCGGTGGGTTATTTGGATCCTGGCAATTGTCTGGAAGGATGGATGGAGGGAGAGAGGGATGGGTGGAGGTGGTGTGTCGTGGGTTATTTGGACCCTGGCAATTGTCTGGAGGGATGGATGGAGGGAGAGAGAGAGAGAAAGGGATGAGTGGGGCTGGTGTATCGGTGGATTATTTGGACCGTGGGGGATTTAGTCTTAAAAAGATTGAGGGATTGGAGTTGGGACATTAATGCTTTGACCAAAACTGCCACCCTAGGAATGAGCTTCATCTGCCTTGACTGTCATCTGCCCAAGAGGTGGAATTAACCTACCCAGCAATATAAATATATATATATATATTATATGTGTGTATGATTGTGTCAGGATACAGAAAATCTCAAAAACGAAAACACTTTATTGCTCATCTAATTCTCGATGCACAGCACAGTGGGGCCGTTTGATTATTTTTTTTCCTTGCGGTTGTTGCAAAAAGCAGCCTGTTCCTGACATTTATGATGGCAGCAGATCTGGCATCATCATGTTACCGTTTTATGTAGCTTTACTGTTGGTTGTGATATCGGATTGAAGCATGATAGTGGTCAATTTCTCTGGGCCGCTCCCTCTAAACAAAAGTATGTGATGCAATCGATATTTAACTGTATATTCTCTTGGTGGGTAAGAGAGAAGGGTCAAGGATATTTCAGTCTAAGACTGATGCCTCAAGGTTTGCAACCTTACCTATAATCCTTTTTGTTATAGGTCCCTGTAAACCATTCACAACCATCAGGTATTCACTCTTTAAGTATATGTTAAATATAATTTTATATTACAGTTGAATTTGCAAAAAAGGTGTTTCTCTGTAAATGTGTTTGTATCAATAAAGCATGTTGGGTTCACTGTAGTCATTGTGGTAAACATCGCATTAATGTAATCCCACTTTAAGCACAGCTGCTCTTTCTCTACTTCTCTGGATGCTCACAGTTCCCTTAATTAGATATTGATTCAGGGGCTTGGTGTGATAGGGAATCTATCCTTGACTGAGAACAATGTCATAGGCACAAAGCATTAGACTTTTAAATTCATGTTCCAGTAAATTGAAAGGCCGCTTTCAAGGAGGGAGACGTTCTTTTCTCTCGTTCCCGAAAGATGCGGGGAGAAATGTAAATCGAGGGAGCTCTTGCTCGCTGAGGTTATTGCTTCATCAGTACCTCCTTGGTTTCGATCCGAACTGCAGTAATTCTGAAGCAGCACTGCATCAGACATTCTGAACACTTCATTACATGCCGTATTATTAACCCTGCCCCACATAGCCACGTTGCAACAAAGCCCCATATCATCACGATTGCAGTTATTTAAAGTTTCTAAAAATCTTCCGTTTAAAAAAAAAATGCAGTATATGTCTTTAAATTGTTCCCTGCATTTTTAAAAGGTTTTCGTCTAAAGAAAAACCCAGTCTTATCATGTGGTATGTGTGTGCACTTGTGCGCTTCCTGGCAATCCCAGTGTTTAAAGTGTTAAAGTAGTAATGGAATTGGAGGCAGGGCTGTACTGCCTGTCTGAATTCATGGGGGGTAGCAGGGGGTTGAAAGGAGGAAATGAAAGGAACTCTTACTGTATTAGAAGTGAACACTAGTACGCCACACCACAGTCAAAATGCCATCCTGTGATTGTGTGGAAGGTTTCAAAGGCTGAAGGTTTCAAAATAATGTAGGTGGAGAGCTAGTTGCTTTATAGAGATTTGCTTGAGACTTGTATCTGTTCATTTATGTGATGCCTGCTCTGAGGTACGTTTTACGTTTAAACTGGAGGATCAGGTCAAGGTATTTATTTATATTTGACTGTTGTGGTTGGTAAAATACGCTCCCTGGAGGAGGACCTTCCATGATGCTGTACTTCCTAACCTCTGCCCATCCCCCATCATTTATCTTCCATCTTGTCTTCTCTAGGTTTGACCAGAAGAATTTAAATTTAGTATTAACCAGTCTCAAATTGTGTGTGTGTGTTAGTTCATTTGGGTTATTGTAAAATTAAATTAGTGCTGCAATTTTGTTCCTGATGTCAAGTTTGACATTCAACATGCTGGTACGAATACCAATAGCTTGTGAAAATAAATCAAGAACTTGTACTCAAATAGCACAACAAAGCATTGCATTAACAGCAGTGTCCCAACTTGTGAGGCTGACGTTTCAAGTTTGACTAAATAACCAACCATTTTGTACAACCTCCCCAATCGGGTAGTAGAATTAAAATACTTCCAAAAAGACCTCTGCAGCAAGCTACGAATCATACAACTCTAAATACAGCTGGCAATCATTAGCTTTCTTGGCCTACTCATTTTCTGTAGGATCTGTGATGTCTGCTGACAGCTGTCAGTAATTTATTTTATGTTTAAAAGTTAACCCAATGTGCTTTGATCATAATTGTACTTGGGTTGACGGAATGGAAAATGTGGATAAAGGAATCATGAAATTCAGAATACAAGTTGCTGTAATGTAACATCGTTCCAAGGCAATTCACAGGTTCGCTGTCAAACCACATTTCACACTAAGGGTAGGTTTTGTTTAGCCAGTTTGTGGCCCAGACAGCTGAGGGTATGGCCACCAGCAGTGGAGTTTAAAAATCAGAGGTCAGATTGTAGGAATGTAGAAATCTCGGAAGGATGTAGGGCTGGAGGAGGTTGGAGATAGGCAAGTAAAAGCACATGGATTTGAAAACAGTGACTCAAATTTTAAAATTGAGGTATGACCAGACTGTGAGCCGTTGATGAAGATCCTCCCCAACATCCATTGGCTCTGATCAAAGTCATCCTTGTTTACAGATCCTTCAGTGGTTTTATTATTTCTGCAACCCACTCTTCTCTTCCTTGGGGCCTGTGACTCTTCCATGCTGCCTTGCATCTCACTAAGCGGAGTCTTCAGTCACCTACCACTGTTTTGAGATGCACTCCCTGAACTGCTCTGTCTTGCTGCTTGCTTGATGAAAGAAATACGTAGGTCGCTGAGGAAGGGGAAGTATTGAGCCTCTGGCCATTGTTTTCAAGCCTCCTGGGGTATGCTGGTGGCACCAGAGGACTGGAGAATTGTTATTTTTGGACTTGTTAGTGCGTGTTCTCAGACTTTTGTATCTCCTGCCCGATGGAAGAGAGAATGAAAATGAAAATCGCTTATTGTCACAAGTAGGCTTCAAATGAAGTTACTGTGAAAAGCCCCTAGTTGTCACATTCCAGCGCCTGTTCGGGGAGGCTGGTACGGGAATCGAACCGTGCTGCTGGCCTGCCTCGGTCTGCTTTAAAAGCCAGCGATTTAACCCTGTGTGCTAAATTAGTGCCCTGTGTGCTAAACTCGAATGACCCGGGTGGGTGGGATCTTTGATTATGCTGCCTGCTTTCACAAGGCAGTGAAGGTGTTGACATTCAATGGATGGATGGTGGGTTTGTGTGATGGACTGAACTGTGTTCACGACTCTCTGTAGTTTCTTATTGTCTTGGGCGGAGCAGTTGCCATACCAGGCTGTGATGTAGCCAGATAGGATGCTTTCTATGGTGCATCTGTAAAAATTGGTAGGAGTCAATGCTGAAATTCCTTAGTTTCCTGAGAAATTATAGGTTCTGTTGTGCTTTCTTGGTCATAGCGTCGATGTGGGTGGACCAAAGGACGAAGTATTGGTGGTGAGCACACCTAGGAATTTGAAGTTGTCAATCATCTCCACCTCAGCACCATTGATGCAGACAGGGGTGTGTACGACACTTCAATGAAGTCAATGACCAGTTCCTTAGTTTCGCTGACGTTGCCGGAGAGATTGTTGTGTTACACCACTCCACTAGGTTCTCTTTCTCTCTCCTGTACTCTAAATGCTGGCCTAGCGAGCGAAGCCCACATCTCGAGAAATAATTAATCAAGGGAAGAAAGATAAAACTGGTAACTGCAGACCAGTCAGCCTAATGTCAGTAGTGGGGAATCTTCTGGAGACCATAATCCAGGAAAATAATTGTCACTCGGAAAACATGGATTAATAAATGGGCCAAAACAAATTAGTTGAGGGAAAATCGTGTTGATTTGTTTGAAGTAATGGGGAGAGTTGATGTTGTTTATGGCCTTTCATAAGGTGTTTGATAAAGTGCTACATAATAAACTTATTAACAAAATTAAAGCCCGTGGGATTAAAGGGGTAGTGCTCGTATGGTACAAAATTAGCTAATGGTGAAATAAAAGACAGCATGCTGATGGATAATGCAAAATATTGTTTGAAGATTCCCCCACTCACAGCTAACCGCAGATAAAGATTTATTTGGTTCACCTCCGTGTCCAGAACTGTAGATGTCACAAAACTTGAAAATATAGTAAACAGTGAGTAACGTGTTGGCAGACTGCAGGATAATATAGATAGGTTGGTGGGAATGGTGGTTGAAATTTCTAAGAGTATGAAGTGATTCATTTTTGTAGCATGAATAAGGAGAGGAAATATGAACTGAGTGGTACAATTTGAAAATGATGCAGGAAGAGAAAGAACTGAGTGTATTTACAAATATGTTTGCAGGTGGAGGGTCAAGAGGGCTGTTTTTAACAAATAAAACACATTTGATCTTTCACATAATCTTTATTGTCGCAAGTAGGCTTACATTAACACTGCAATGAAGTTGCTGTGAAAAGCCCCTAGTCGCCACATTCCGGCGCCTGTTCGGGTACACGGAGAATTCAGAATGTCCAAATTACCTAACAGCATGTCTTTCGGTACTTGTGGGAGGAAACTGGAGCACCCGGAGGAAACCCACGCAGGTACTGGGAGAACGTGCAGACTCTGCACAGACAGTGACCCAAGCTGGGAATCGAACCTGGAACCCTGGAGCTATGAAGCAACAGTGCTACCCACGGTGCTACCGTGCTGCCCTGGTGTTGTTAAAAGGCATAAGACCATAAGATATAGGAGCAGAATTGGGCCATTTGGCCCATCGAGTCTGCTCCGCCATTCAATCATGCCTGATATGTCCCTCATCCCCATTCTCCTGCCTTCTCCCATAGCCCCTGATCCCCATATTATTCAAGGAATCCCCATATTCGTCAAGAAGACCAGATTTGTGCTTGAGATGCTGTTGCCTATAGGGCTACAGACCAAGAGGTGGAATTACACAGAATACTTATTTCGTGGAACATCAGAACTGGGAGCAGCAATATAGGTAATTGAGCCTCTTGAGCCTGCTCCACCATTTAATATGATCATGGATGATCTCATCATGTCCTCAACTCCACCCACCGCCTGCCTGTTCTCCGTAACCCTTCAACCCATTACTAATTAAAAACCTGTCTAACTCTTCAAATTTACTCACTCCTAGATCCACCACACTCTGCGTAGCGAATTCCACAGATTCACCACCCTTTGGAAGAAGTTTCTCCTCATCTCTGTTTTAAATCTGCTACCTCTTATCTAGAGTGCCCCACAAGAGGAAGCATCCACACCCACTTCCGTACCTTAACCATACGTTTTATCATCTTGTATACCTCAATTTAATCTCCCCATATTCTTCTAAATAGTGTGTAGACCTAAATTGCTCAATCTCGCTTCATACGACAAACCCCATATCTCTGGAATCAATCTAGTGACCCTCCTCTGAACTGCCTCCAATGCTATTAAATTTTTCCTCAATTAAGGGGACCAAAACTGTGCACAATATTCCAGGTGCAGTCTCACCAAAGCCTTGTACAGCTGCAACAGCACTTCCTTGCATTTATGCTCTATTCCTTTAGCTATAAATGCCAACATTCCATTCATTATTTCCTGCATGCTAGTTTTCTCTGAATTATGCATGAGGACACCCAAGTCCCTCTGCACCGGGGCACCCTGAAGTCCATTTAGAGAATAAGTTGCCATTCCATTTTTTCCGACCATAATGGATGCCTTCTTACTTTTCCAGGTAATTTCATCAGTCACATTTTGACCTATGCATCTAACCATCTATATCCATTTGTAAGGTTCTTATTTCCTCATTACAACTTAGTGTCCCATCTATTTTTGTGTCGTCAACAAATTGGCTATAGAACCATCTATCTCTGTATCCAAGTCGTTAATATAGATTGTAAATAGTTGGGGCAAAGGACCGAACCCTGTGGCACCCCACTAGTTACATCTTGCCATCCAGAAAAAGACCCATTTATCCCGACTCTGTCTGTCAGCTAGTCATCTATCCAAGCTAATATGTTACCCCTAACCCTATGTGATCTTCCTTGTATATTAACCTTAGTGGAGTATAAAAGCAAGGAAGCAATGCTAAACGATTGCAAATCACTGCTTAGGCCTCCGCTGTAATCCTGTATTCAATTCTGGGTGGTTAGCACCACTGTTGACCAAGCTGAATAGGTCCTGAAGGGCATACGGTTCAGTCTGGGCCTGTGGAAGGTGTTTATCAGATGAACGAGCGAGAAAAGAGATGAATGAGCCTTCGTCTTTGCCAATCTTATTTGTTGCAAAGACAAGGCTGGAAGTGCCAAGTGGGTGATCCATTTCTGCTTTCTCCTGAGGTCTCCAACATCATTGGTGTCAGTTTTCAACCAATTCAATTCACTCCATGTGATACCAAAAAATGGCTGAAGCCACTGGATGCTGCAAAGGCAAAAGACCCTGACATTCCAGCAATTATTTTGAAGACTTGTATTTCAGGATTAGCTGTGCCCTTAGCCAAGCTGTTCCAGTACAGCTATGACTGGTATCTACCCTGCAATATTGAAAACTGCCCAGGTATGTCCATTCCACAAAAGACAGGACAAATCCAACCCGATCAATTACCACCTCAGCAGTCTACTCTCCATCGTCAACAAAGTGATGGAAGGTGTTGTTGACAGTGCTATCAAGCAGCATTTACTCAGCAGTAGCCAGCTCACTGATCTTTTTGGGCTCTGCCAGGACTGTTCAGCTCCTGAACCCATTACAACTTTAGTTGAAACATTGGCAAAAGAGCTGAACTCCTAGATGCGGTGAGATTTACTGCCCTTGACATAAGGTGGCATTTGATGAAGTATGGCATCAAAGCACCATAGCAAAACTGGAGTCATTGGCAATTGGGAATAACTACACTAGTCGGAGTCATACCTAGCACAAAGGAAGATGGTTGTGGATGTTAGAGGTCAAATCATCTTAATCCCAGGACCGAGGCCCAAACATCTACAGTTGCTTTATCAGTGACCTTTCCTCCTTCATAAGGTCACAGAATTCCTACAGTGTAGAAGGAGGCCATTCGGCCCATCAAGTCTGCACTGACCCTTCGAAAGAGCACTCGACCGTGTCCACTCATCCATCCACACCACCCTATCCCTGTAACCCCATAACCTTACCTGTACATCCCTGGACACTAAGGGGCAATTTATCATGATCAATCCACCTAGCCTGCACATCTTTAGACTGTGGGAGGAAACCCAGGCAGCATGGGGAGAATGTACAAACTCCACATAAGTCAGTGGCTCAAAGCCGGAATTGAATCTGGGTCCCTTGTGCTGAGGTAGCAGTGTTTACCACTGTGCTATGCCAACAGTGAGGATATTTGCTGATGTGCACAATGTTGACGACTCGGTTACTGAAGCGGTCCATGTATATCAAGACCAGATAAAATTGAGGCTTGGGCTGATGTGTGCCACAAACATTACTCCCCATTTAAGTGCCAATTAATGACCATCTTCAGAAAGAGAGAACACAACAATCTCTGCATGACATTCAATGGCTTTATTATCGCTGAATCCCCACTACTGTATCAATATCCTGGGGGTTGCCATTGATGAGAAACTGAACTGGTCTAGCCATATAAGTACTGGCTACAAGAGCACGTCAGAGGCTGTGAATTGTGCAGAGTAACTCACCTCCTGACTCTCCTAAGCCTGATCACCATCTGCAAGGTACAAGTCAGGAGTGTGTTGGAATACTTTACAGTTGCCTGGATGAGTGCAGCTCCAACAACACTCGAAGCTCTACACCATCCAGGAAAAAGCAGTCTTGGCACCCCTTCCACAAACATTCAAACCCTCCACCACTGACACACAGTGGCAGCCATGTGTACCATCTGCAAGATGCACTGCAGCAACTCTCTCAGGCTCCTTCAACAGCACCTTCCAAACCTGCGACCTCCACGATCCAGAAGGTCAGGGCAACAGATGCATTGGAACTTTATTCACGTGCGGAACTTGGATGTGGTTGCTGTAACTGAGACTTGGTTAAAAAAGGGACCATTACTTGTAAGTACCCCTCCAAGCCATTCACCATCCTGAACTATTTCATGTTCTTTCACTGTCGCTGGATCAAAATCCTGGAATTTACACCAACAGTGCTGTTCGGAAGCATCTGCACCACATGGATTGCAGTGGTTCAAGAAGGTAGCTCACCACTAACTTCTGAAGGCCAATTAGGGATGGGCAATAAAATTGCTGGCATGGACAGCGATGCCCATGTTCTGTGACAATAAAAGACAGATGCATCGGTTCTTGACTGTATTGATAGAAGTGACCTCTGCACAGTCCTTGTGGAGACAAAGACCCTCTTCACACGTGAGAATATTGTCCTTCGTGTGGGTACCACTATCATGCTAAATGGGTTAGATTCAGAACACATCTGGCAGCTCCATTCATGAGTTGCTATGAGCCATCAGCAGCAGCGGAATTGTGGTAAACCTCAATCTGTAACTTCCTGGTCTGGCATATTCCTCATTCCACTATTACCGTAAAGACAAGGGATCAACCCTGGTTCAATGAGAGCATGCCAAGCGTACCTAAAAATAAGGTGTCAACCTGTTCAAGCTACAGCGCATGCATGTCTTGTGCAGAGAAAGCAGGACAAATCCAGCCTGGCTGACTACTACCCATCAGTCTATTCTCAATCATCAGCAAGTGGCGAAAGTTGTCCTGATGAATGTTATCAAGCTATGCTTAGGCAGAAATAACCCGCTCACTGATGCTTAGTTTATGTTCTGCAGGGCCATTTCACTTCTAACCTCATTACCCCCTTGGACAAAAGAGCTGAATTCAAGAGGTGAGGTGAGAGCGATTAATCCTCGACAAAGGCAGCATTTGACCAAGTAAGGCATCAAGGAACCTTCGCAAAATGGAAACCAGGGTGGGTCGGAAAGCTCTCCACTGGTTGGAATCATAACACAGTATAAAGGAAGTTGGTTGCTGGTCAATCATTTCTGCTTCTGGACATCGCTGCAGGAGCTCCTCTGGGTAGTGTCCTTGGCCAACCATCTTCAACTGCTTCATCAATGACCTTCCTTCCATCGTAAGGTCAGAAGTGAGGATGTTCCTTGATGATATTTAGAGTATTCTGAGCAGTTTTGGGCACCTGTATCTAAGGAAAATTCTGCTGGCTTTGTAAAGAGGAGGTTCACAAGAACTAACCCTGGAAGAAGAGCTTGTCGTATGTGTAACAGTTGAGGATTCTGGGTCTGTACTTGTTGGAGTTTAGAAGGATGAGGGGGGATCTTATTGAAACTTACAGGATGCTGCATGACCTGTATAGAGTGGATGTGGAGAAGATGTTTCCACTAGTAGGAAACACTAGAACTCGAGGGTACAGCCTAAGACTGGGGGGATGATCGTTTAAAACAGAGATGAGAAGGAATTTCTTCAGCCAGAGGTTGGGGAATCTGTGGAACTCTTTGCCTCAGTAGGCTGTGGAAGCCAAATCACTGAGTGTCTTTAAGATAGAGATAGATTCTTGATTAATAAGGGCATTGGGGTTATCGGGATGAGAATAGGGCGGCAAGGTAGAACTGGTTAATCCTGCTGCCTCAGCACCAAGGGCCTGGATTAGATTCCTGGTTTGGGTCACTGTCTATACGGAGTATGAACGTTCTCCCCGTGTCTGTGTTGGGTTTCCTCCAGATTCTCCGGTTTCTTCTCTCCAGTCCCAAAAGATGTGCTTGTTGGGTGAATTCTGAATTCATCCCTCTGTGTACCCGAACAGGCGCCTGAGTGTGGCGACTAGGGGATTTTCACAGTAACTTCATTGCACTGTTAATGTAAGCCTACTTGTGACACTAATAAAGATTATTATTGAACATATCAGCCATGATTAAATGGCGCCGCAGTCTCGATGGGCCGAATGGCCTATTCTGCTCCTATGTCTTTTTGCCTTGTGTCTTATGATTCCAGACACTAACGACTGTTTGGGAGAAGAACTTCCTCCTCATCTCTCTTGTAAATGGGAGACCCCTTATTTTGAAATTTTGCATCCTCGTTCAAGTCTCTCTACAAGGGGAAACTCCCTTTCCTTTTCTATCCTGTCAATTCCCCTCGGGATCTTGGTATAGGTCCAACCTGCTCACCTTTTCAAGACAAACTCTTCATCCCAGGAATCAGCCGAGTATACCTTCTCTGAGCTGCTTCCAAAGTAGGTATATCCTTCCTCAAGTAAGAGGTCAAAACTCTACACATTAGGTGTGGTCCCACCAAAGCCTGTACAGTTGTAACCAGATTTCATGAAGGCCAACATTCCATTTACTTTCCTAATATCTTGCTGTACTTGCATGCTAGTGTTTTATGATTCATGTACAAGGTGCGAGTCAGGAGTCTGATGGAATACTCTCCACTTATTTGTGAGTACAGCTCCAATCACAGTCATGAAGCTCAACATCCAGGACAAAGCAGCAAACTGCTTAATTGGCACGCCAACCACTACTTTAATTATTTACTTCCTTTACCACTGACACACTGGTTATTGGCACGATGACTGAGTATTGTCATGTGAGAGTACCTTTAAGAAATGGATGTTCAAGCAATGTATCTTTAAGAAATGCAGTGATGTCAGTGTGGGTGGAGCTGGGCTTCAGCTTGGCCATTTTGAAGTTTCAGTTTCAGTTTTGAGAGAGAGCAGCTGAAAAGTGCCTGGCTGGTTTCCTGTGAGCTGCTTGAAAGGAGAAAGCCAGTTTGAGGAGAAAGCTGGGAGTGTCTGTGTGTTTTGCTGAGAGTTGCAGGAAGAAAACACAGAGCTGGCCTGTGGATGTCTGCAAATCCAAAGACTATAAATATATTGAATGTAACCTCATGTCTGTTTTTGAAGGTGAAGTCTTTGGATGTTTAAAAGAACAGTTTGAAGGATTGTTTAATGTTGTAGTCTTTTGGGGTTATCTTTGAAGAAAGGGGATGGCTTGGCCATAGAGACAGAGGGTAGCAGTGGAAGGGTGTTTTTCCAAATTGAGGCCTGTAACTAGTGGTGTTCCGCAGGGATCAGTTCTGCGATCTTTGCTCTTTGTAATATATATAAATGACTTGGAAGAAAACAGTGTGTCTGATTAGCAAGTTTTCGGATGATACTAAGATTGCAGGAGTTGTGGCTAGTGATAAAGATTGTCAGAGAATACAACAGGATATAGATAGGCTGCAAAATTGGGCGGAGAAATGGCAGATGAAATTAAACCCGAACAAATGCGAGGTGATGCATTTTGGTAGATCCAATTCAGGTGGGAACTATAAAATAAATGGCAGAACCATCAGGAGTATAGAGACATAGATCTGGGCGTGCAGGTCCACAGATCCTTAAAAGTGACAGCACAGGTGGTTTAAAAAAGAAGCATATGGCATGCTTGCCTTCATGGGATGGGTATCGAGTATAAAAGCTCAAATTGTTACAATTATATAGGACATCGATTAGGCCACATTTGGAATACTGTGTCCAATTCTGGCCGGCACACTACCAGAAGGACGTGGAGGCTTTGGAGAGAGCACAGAAAAGGTTTACAAGGAACTTACCTGGTATGGAGGGTATTAGCTACGAGGAGAGTTTGAATAAACCTTGAATATGCCTATGGCAGGAGATGAGAGGGAGCTCCTTCTGGTCAGCCAGAACCTGCAGAAGGCAAGAGCAAATCACTGCCAAAAATCCTTGCCAAACATAACCAGGACGCCGAGACCCAGTGTTCTCAATGTCCTTTTTGGGCATGGTACCAAGAGAGAGAGGGATTTTCACCCACTGAGCAGAGACTGTGGACTTCTTTCTGACGAAAATTTTTATTTTGTCGTCTTTGCATATTATTACTTTGAACACTGGACTCCTGCTTAGCATGTAACGTCATAGTCTGTGAAACCATTGGAAATTTCTTAGGTGAACTCATCAAATGCTTGAGTATGCACTTATTCCAAAAGTAGCAATTACTAATAAATCAAGTTGCAAGCCTTTAGTCGAAGAGTTAAATGCTTTTTAACGATGTTGTGAATTGGACCACGTCACATGACCGCAGAGGAATACAAGAGAAAGGCTAAGGTAAATCCAAAACGTGCATTGCTGAACAAACCAGGAACCTGTTCTATTCAACAAATGGTCCATTTACTTCAAGCAGTCAAAGGGAAAGTAGTCTTAGGGGAGTGGTTGATTTGCTGTTAGGTGACCTGTCGCTGTTTACCTCACCAAGCTACTGCTAGAATGGGCTCATTTTGGTCAGCAGCACTGTAATATAAACACAGCTCTTGTGTGGTTTGTACTATGTTTAGATGGGAAATGATGTTGCATCATTCCTTAAGGTTAAAAGCTAAATGCAGTGGGTGGTTCTTGGGAGCTAATTATATGGAATTACATGACGTTTACAGCATAAAAGCAGACCATTCAGCCCAGCTGTTGTTTTCTAAACAAGCCTCTTCCCATACAAAATACCCCTCCACCTTGCCCTCCCCATAGCCCCTGTTTCTCTCATGTAAACATTTTACATCAGGTATCCCCTTGGAAGGGCGGTATGTGGCGCAGTGGATAGCTGAGGGCCTGGGTTCGAATCCCGGCCCTGGGTCACTGTCCGTGTGGAGTTTGCACATTCTCCCCATGTCTGTGGGTTTCACCCCCACAACCCAAAGATGTGTAGGTTAGGTGGATTGGCCACGCTAAATTGCCCCTTAATTGGAAAAAAAAATTGGGTACTCTAAATTTATATTAAAAAAGAAGAAAAAAGTGTCCCCTTGGAAATGTCAATGCTCTCCTGCAGCAAGTTTTATATTCTCATTGCTTTCTGAAGAAATTCCTTCCCATTCCTAGGTTTTTGTGTGACTGTTGTGGTCCTACATACACAAGTGGAAACAATTTCCCAACATTCACCTGATCCAATCCCTTCATTAGGCCTCCCCTCCGTCTTCTCTTTCCACGTAAAAAGAAACCCAACCTGTTTAATTTTTCCTGACCGTTACATTGCTCTATTTGGATAACATCCTTCTGAATCTTTCCTGTGCTTTTTCCAATTCTTCAGTATTCTTTTCTGTTCCGTTGTTAAAATCATGAAGTTTCGAGACAGAATAGAGAGAGAAATTGTAAGCCATTGTAGTAGGGTCTCAAACCAGAAGAGACATTTTAAGGTGATTAGTGGAAGAATCAAATAAATGTTTTGATGCCGTGAGTAGATACAACATTTTAAAAATCATCCTTGCGATGTGGGCATCGCTGACAAGGCCAGCATTTATTGCCTACTCCTAATTGCCCTTGAAGGTGGTGGTGAATTGCCTTCTTGAACCATTGCAGACCCTGAGGTGCAGTTACACCCATTGTGCTGTTAGGGAGGGAGTTCCAGGATTTTTGACCCAGTGACAGTGAAGGAATGCTGACATATTTCCAAGTCAGGGTGTTCAGTAACTTGGAGGGGAACTACCAGGTGGTGGGGTTCCCAAGTGACTGCTGTCCTTGTCGTAGATGGTAGTGGTCATGGGTTTGGAAGGTACTGTCTAAGGAGCCTTGGTGAAAGTGTGGTGGAGGCAGATTCAAAAGGATTGGGGTAAGTATTTGAAGGAAAATAATTTGCAGGGCTTCAGAGAGTGGTACTCTGGCACAGAGTTGATGGGCAAAATGACTAGTGCCTGTGCTGTAACCATTCAGTGATTTGTAGTTTCTGCATAATCTATAAAAAATCTGGCTTGCCTCTTTGTTCTGCACTACAGCTTGCAGAAGAAACAAGGAGCAGGAGCCATTCAGCAGGCTACTCCGTCACTCTGTAAGATCATGGCTGAGGGAGCAGCTGTCTGATTTACCTAGGAATGGGATGTGTAAAAAGCACACCCCATGGGGGCTGAACTGAAGTTGGCTAGAGTGTAAAGTTCCATGGTCTTCGCCGTCCATGATGACGAGCGCCTCGTCAAGTAGCAAGTCTGTATGGTGGATGATGGTCTCTGGTTGGTGAAGATGAAGGTAAACTGTTTCTAGTGGTGGGGAGGGAAGTGGGTTATTGGGGATGTCAGTAACCAAGGATACAGATTTAAAATCTGCAAACGAACCAGAGGGAAGATGAGAAGAATTTATTCTTGCACAGCAAGTTATGATCTGAAATCCGCTTCACGTCATGGAAGCAGATTTAATAATCTCTTTTAAAAGGAATTTGATAAATTACTCGATTGGGGGAAGAATTGCAGGCCTGTGGGGCCGAATGGTTCTTCTTTTTATTTATAAATTTAGTGTACCCAATTAATTTTTCCGATTAAGGGGCAATTTAGTGTGGCCAATCAACCTAGCCTGCACATCTTTTGGATTGTGGGGGCGAAACCCACGCAAACACTGGGAGAGTGTGCAAACTCCACATGGACAGTGACCCACAGCCGGGATCGAACCTGGGACCTTGGTGCCGTGAGGCTGCAGGGCTAACCCACTGCGCCACTGTGTTGCCTGGGGCCTAATGGTTCTAATTAGTGGTTCTAATTGGATAGATCTTTCAAAAAATTGTCATAGGCATGGTAGAACTTTTTTTTCGATCAGGGGATGTGGGCGTTGCTGGCTGGGCCAGTATTTATTGCCCATCCCTGAGGGCATTAGAGTCAATTACGTTGCTGTGGGTCTGGAGTCACATGTAGGCCACACCAGGCAAGGACGGCAGATTTCCTTCCCTAAAGGACATTAGTGAACCAGATGGGTTCTTACGACAATCGACAATGGTTTCATGATCATCATGAGACTTTTAATTCCAGATTTTATGTTTATTGAATTCAAATTTCACCACCTCCCATGGCGGAATTCAAACTCTGTACCCAGAGCATTTTGGGTTTGATTCCCGGCTTGGGTCACTGTCTGTACGTTCTTCCTGTGTCTGCGTGGTTTTCTCTGGCTGCTCCAGTTTCCTCTACAAGTCCCGAAAGAAGTGCTGTTAGGTGACTTGGACATTCCGAATTCTCCCTCTGTGTACCCAAACAGGTGTCGTGTGACGACTAGGGGATTTTTCACAGTAACTTCATTGCAGTATTAATGTAAGCCTCCTTGTGACACAAATAAAGATTACTATTATTAAATGTATGAACTGGAAAACACCATAGATATCACTTTTGGTTCTTCAGGTAAAATAGTGTAACGCAGATAAAAATTGTTTTGCTTAGCCAAATACTGTATCTTCCATGTTTTCGATCCCAAGGTACTCTACTAAATTGATGCTATGGGTTGTTGGGGTCATCTTAAAATTATTTTTTTGGCAACCAGTGTTTCTGAACAATAGATTTCCAGATTGGAAAAGTTACAGTTTAGTAAGATTGAGAAAGTTGCAGGTGAATTTTTGTTTTCCAAGTGTAGCAAGCAGACTGCTAGATGAAAATCACCAGGTGATTATACTGGAGTTTCAAAAAGCGTGGAGCAGACTTCACTTTGTTAAACTTTGGTCATCTGCCGTAAAACATATTTACAATCATTGGAGAAGGTACCAGGAGGAGCAACAGTGGATACCATATTCTAGTGATGGTGGTACTAGTAAGAGCAGCAGCTGGGTACCATTTATTCTGTTGATTATGCAGAGTCTGAGTGTTCAAATCCCAACATAGAAAGTAATGGAATGGATCTGGTAATTTGAGGCTTGACACTAGAATTATTAACAGACCATCTAGCCTTTATGATATGGGAACTTGCTGTGCATATATTTGTTAGTTTCCTGTATTGTAACAGTGACTGCCCTTAAAGTATGTAATTTTCTTTAAAGTGCTTTGGTTTTTGTGATTTTGAAAGGTTCTATAGAAATCAAATCCGAATTTCTTACTGTGGGTTGCAATAGAAATGTTTTATAGGTGTTCTGGAAAGAGAGTGAGCTGAGTAAAGAAATTTTAAGCTGCACTTCATAGAATCTACGGTGCAGAAGGAGGCCATTCGGCCCATCGAGTCTGCACCGGCTCTTGGAAAGAGCACCCTACCCAAGGTCAACACCTCCACCCTATCCCCATAACCCAGTAACCCCACCCAACACTAAGGGCAATTTTGGACACTAAGGGCAATTTATCATGGCCAATCCACCTAACCTGCACATCTTTGGGCTGTGGGAGGAAACCGGAGCACCCGGAGGAAACCCATGCACACACGGGGAGGACGTGAAGACTCCGCACAGACAGTGACCCAAGCCGGAATTGAACCTGGGACCCTGGAGCTGTGATGCAATTGTGCTATCCACAAAGCTACAAACCCTGAATATTGCTTAGACCGAGCCAGAGAAATGGATCGGATATTAGCACGAATATTGCTCCAAAGATTTACCAGAATCCTCTGCTAGATAGCAACAGTGAGTGTAATTGGCTATTAAAGATCTAACTGGCCGAGAAGCCTGTTATCATCTTCGACTTTCTCAGACTGGGAATCCAACCTGGCACCTTCCCATTGTTGTGGCTCAGGGATTCATGTTCACCCAAAGAGCTGTATGTTGAGAAATGTGATCGGTGTAAAGTTATCCACTTTGGTAAAAGAGCAGAAAGGCAGGGTATTTTCTTCAGTGGTGAGGGGGTCGGGAAGTGTTGATGTCCAAAGGATCTGTGAAAAGTTACTGTGAAAATCCCCTAGTCGCGACATTCTGGTGCCTGTCTGGGTACACTAAGGAGAATTCAGAATGTCCAATTCACCAAACAGCATGCCTTTGGGAACTTAAGAGGAAACCAAAGCACCCGGAGGAAACCCACGCAGACATTGGGAGAACGTGCACACTCCACACAGACAGTGACCCAAGCCGGGAATGGAACCTGGGACTCTGGCACTGTGAAGCAACAGTGCTAACCAATGTGCTGCCGTGCCATCTTGTGTCTTAAAAGGAGGAGTGAGTGGCTGAGATTTGGATGTGTGTGCCAGGGAAGTAGTTTAAGACAATTCTCGTACTGAGGGGGAAGCAACTGAACAGAACACTGATGATATTTGGTGGTTACTATTTTAATTTGTTTATGCTCTGAATTCAGAGAAAACTGCACTATTAATGACACCATTCTGAGAAGGGACAGTGATGACTCAGCATTGGTTTCTATCAAAATTCTATATCCGGGGTATTAATCAGGTTGCAAAACAAACACCTGCTCTTTTGGGTAGAATGCCAGCTCAAGCTCCTAGAGTTTTATGGCTAAGGGTTTGAGACTCAGGGGTTTGTTGTCTGACCTTTCTTGTAATAATGTAGCCAGTTGTCACTGACAATCTTAAGAGCTTTCATATCCCCGGGTTTGAGCTGTTAAAGGTGTCATTGCTGTCTACAGTTAACCGGTCTTGGATGCATTACGATGAATAGTGCTGTAACCATGTAACAGTAATGATTTTGGCTTGCAGTGAAACAAAATTACTATTAGCTTATAAAACAAAGTCTTGCAGAGGTTGATTTACAATGTTGTGGACGATGTCAGGGTTGCCTGGTAGTAATAGGGGTGCTAAAATTGGGGAGGGGGGGACATCAGTCAGTGTTTCGCACCCAAGGAAGAAGCCTTGCTGGAAACTGGTACTATGAATGTTCAGCGAGAATTATATGTTGTTTGTGTGTTTCTGCTCATGATAGTGGCTTGGGCATGAATAATGTGAACTTTGGTGAAGTATCCGAATGTTCCCAAGCTCTGGCGGAGGTCAGGCAGGCAGAAAACTATTTCTGTATGACCTCAGATTTAAATGATAATCCAGGGCAAAATTAATAGTCGTGTGTGCATTAATTAAGAAAAGGTAACTTGTGTTTAACTAACTTGAGCATTTTTGATATTGTAGAGCTGGTTGATGAGGATAATACAATTGATGTGATGTACATGGACTTCCAAAAGTCTTTTGATGAAGTGCCACCTCACTGGCTTATCAGCAGAATTTAAGTCCTCTTGTACTGTAACCATTCCATGATGTATTTTGACCATCTGATGAGGTGATGCAGTGCAGTTGAGATTATCTTGTAGCTGCACAGAACTATTGAACAGTGGGTCAGAGAGGCAGGAAGCCAGAAAATTGTGAGGGAATAATTTTAATGTGTTAACCTGCAACGAGACCAGGTCTGTTCCTGGGACTGCAGAGTGGTTAAGTGTGAATTCCACTTGCAGTATTAAGTTTCAAATCGGGTGCTGACACAGACCTGCAACATTGAACTTGAATAGTGTCTCTGCACACCATTAAGTTACAAACTGTCTTCATAGTTCAATGTTTCAAAACCATTTAGCTATTTTACAAGGAAGTGAATCTAATTTTAGTTAATCTCCCCTCTATGACATGGTGGTTGCTTAAGTCATAGGTGATTTTCTTCCAGGTTAATTATTTTATATTCCTTGTGTTTTGGACATGGGTAAATTAGTAGGCCATTTAGCCCTTTTTCATTAGCTTAAGAATGATCTATATACCTCAGATTCATTTGACCAGTTTGCACAACCTTTTGGGGAGAGCAATTCCAGAAAGAATGTGTCAGCTGGATGAACTAAACCAATCAGCATTTTGACTTTAGGTGACCGTAGACTGTGGATTAGTTGTGATTTATTGAATAGTGGAGGGAGCATTGTGGCAGTTTTTCTTTCTTCCTCATTTGGGGGCAGTGTATTTTTAGAATGAGCCAAATGTGACACTTGGTGACCATTCCACATGTTTAGCCGTATTAATGTAGATTAACTAATAACACAATCTAATAGGAGCAGCAGGTCTCGTTCTTTCTCTTGTCTCTTAGAGCAACCAGCCCCAATTCATCTGTTTGCTTAGCCTGCGTCACAGGATTAGGAAATTGGAGGGGCCAGACTGGATGCCATCTCATTTCCCATTATTTTAAGTTTGTTGGCTAAATTACATTGGCGTCTTGCTGTATAATTCTTGTTGATGAATGCTGTAAATTTTTCTTTTCGCGGGCTGTGGGCTTGCTGACTAAACTGCACCTGAGGTGAATCGCCTGTCCTCCAAATGTTGACATGAGCATTTACCAGCTGTATCACTGGATAGTTATAATCATAGAATAGGATCAAAGAATTCCTACAGTGTACAATGAGGCCATTTGGTCCATTGAATCTGTATTGACGCTCTGAAAGAGCACCCTACCTATGAAGAGCACTCCTTTACCCTATCCTCGTAACCCACCTAACCTTCGCACCTTGACTGTGGGAGGAAACCAGCACCTGGAGGAAACCAACCCGGAACAGGCGCCGGAATGTGGTGACTAGGGGCTTTTCACAGTAACTTCATTTGAAGCCTACTTGTGACAATAAGCAAATTTCATTTTCATTTCATTTCAAGATTTGTATTCTGTTTCCTAACTGGATAGGCATGGGAGAGTGACTAAACTATTAGGTGTGATCAAGACGCTTTCCTCTCGTCAACCATGTTATTAACTTGGAAACCTATGATTTCTGATATTGGCAAGTAATGGGTTGTCTGCTAAAATAGTTTTTATGAGGGGGGGTATCAGTGGTTACTTCATCTAATGCTGGGTTTTGGCATTTGCTGAAATGCAGGCTGTTTTACTGCAGGTGAAGCTGCCCACAGCATTCTGCAAGCAGTACCACAGGCGCCTGATGAAGCTCATTTTAATTGTGGCCAAGATATAGTGCCAACATTGCAACTCGCCCTTCACTGTTGCAAGCTTCGCCCGTGACTGCTGAGGGTTCACATGGCAATGGGCCAAGTCTGATGCTTGATAGTGACTATTTTCAGAGTTGAAATGCAGCGGGTGTGCTAGATTACAAGCTTTCATTGTGAATGACAGCAGCAAACATCTCGTGACCAGCTGTCACCTAATAGAGGCCCTTGGCAGGGTACTTACACACAAAGAAACTCTTGACCAGGTGTGTGTGCGTAAATATCTGGTTCAACTACACTCTAAATTGTCACAATGCCCTCTCCTGCCCTTCTCTTCTCCTTCCCCCCCCCCCCCCAACCCCCACCCTTCTCTTCTCCTTCCCCCCCCCACCCTTCTCTTCTCCTTCCCCCTTCTCTTCTCCTTTCCCCCCCCAACCCCCACCCTTCTCTTCTCCTTCCCCCCCCACCCTTCTCTTCTCCTTCCCCCCCCACCCTTCTCTTCTCCTTCCCCCCTTCTCTTCTCCTTCCCCCCCACCCATCTCTTCTCCTTCCCCCCACACCCATCTCTTCTCCTTCCCCCCCACCCATCTCTTCTCCTCCCCCCCCCAACCCTTCTCTTCTCCTTCCCCTCCACCCCTCTCTTCTCCTTCCCCCCCCCACCCTTCTCTTCTCCTTCCCCCCTTCTCTTCTCCTTCCCCCCTTCTCTTCTCCTTCCCCCCGTCTCTTCTCCTTCCCCCCCCACCCCTCTCTTCTCCTTCCCCCCCCCACCCTTCTCTTCTCCTTCCCCCCTTCTCTTCTCCTTCCCCCCTTCTCTTCTCCTTCCCCCCTTCTCTTCTCCTTCCCCCCTTCTCTTCTCCTTCCCCCCTTCTCTTCTCCTTCCCCCCTTCTCTTCTCCTTCCCCCCGTCTCTTCTCCTTCCCCCCCCACCCGTCTCTTCTCCTCCCCCCCCCCCAACCCTTCTCTTCTCCTTCCCCTCCACCCCTCTCTTCTCCTCCCCCCCCACCCTTCTCTTCTCCTTCCCCCCCACCCTTCTCTTCTTCTCCTTCCCCCCCCCACCCTTCTCTTCTCCTTCCCCCCCAACCTTCTCTTCTCCTTCCCCCCCCACCCTTCTCTTCTCCTTCCCCCCCACCCTTCTCTTCTCCTTCCCCCCCACCCTTCTCTTCTCCTTCCCCCCCACCCTTCTCTTCTCCTTCCCCCCCACCCTTCTCTTCTCCTTCCCCCCCACCCTTCTCTTCTTTCCCCCCCACCCTTCTCTTCTCCTTTCCCCCCCACCCTTCTCTTCTCCTTTCCCCCCTTCTCCTCTTCTCCCCCCAACCCTTCTCTTCTCCTTCCCCCCCAACCCTTCTCTTCTCCTTCCCCCCCCAACCCTTCTCTTCTCCTTCCCCCCCCAACCCTTCTCTTCTCCTTCCCCCCCCAACCCTTCTCTTCTCCTTCCCCCCCCAACCCTTCTCTTCTCCTTCCCCCCCCAACCCTTCTCTTCTCCTTCCCCTCCACCCCTCTCTTCTCCTTCCCCCCTTCTCTTCTTCTCCCCCCCACCCTTCTCTTCTCCTTTCCCCCCTTCTCTTCTTCTCCCCCCAACCCTTCTCTTCTCCTTACCCCCCCCAACCCTTCTCTTCTCCTTCCCCCCCCAACCCTTCTCTTCTCCTTCCCCCCAACCCTTCTCTTCTCCTTCCCCCCCCAACCCTTCTCTTCTCCTTCCCCCCCCAACCCTTCTCTTCTCCTTCCCCCCCCAACCCTTCTCTTCTCCTTCCCCTCCACCCCTCTCTTCTCCTTCCCCCCCTTCTCTTCTCCTCCCCCCCACCCTTCTCTTCTCCTTCCCCCCAACCCTTCTCTTCTCCTTCCCCTCCACCCTTCTCTTCTCCTTCCCCCCCCACCCTTCTCTTCTCCTCCCCCCCCACCCTTCTCTTCTCCTTCCCCCCCACCCTTCTCTTCTCCTTCCCCCCCCACCCTTCTCTTCTCCTTCCCCTCCACCCCTCTCTTCTCCTTCCCCTCCACCCCTCTCTTCTCCTTCCCCTCCACCCCTCTCTTCTCCTCCCCCCCTTCTCTTCTTCTCCCCCCAACCCTTCTCTTCTCCTTCCCCTCCACCCCTCTCTTCTCCTTCTCCTCCCCCACCCCTCTCGTCGTCTCCTCCCCCCACCCCTCTCGTCGTCTCCTCCCCCACCCCTCTCGTCGTCTCCTCCCCCACCCCTCTCGTCGTCTCCTCCCCCCACCCCTCTCGTCGTCTCCTCCCCCACCCCTCTCGTCGTCTCCTCCCCCACCCCTCTCGTCGTCTCCTCCCCCACCCCTCTCGTCGTCTCCTCCCCCACCCCTCTCGTCGTCTCCTCCCCCACCCCTCTCGTCGTCTCCTCCCCCCACCCCTCTCGTCGTCTCCTCCCCCCACCCCTCTCGTCGTCTCCTCCCCCCACCCCTCTCGTCGTCTCCTCCCCCACCCCTCTCGTCGTCTCCTCCCCCCACCCCTCTCGTCGTCTCCTCCCCCCACCCCTCTCGTCGTCTCCTCCCCCCACCCCTCTCGTCGTCTCCTCCCCCCACCCCTCTCGTCGTCTCCTCCCCCCACCCCTCTCGTCGTCTCCTCCCCCACCCCTCTCGTCGTCTCCTCCCCCCACCCCTCTCGTCGTCTCCTCCCCCCACCCCTCTCGTCGTCTCCTCCCCCCCCCCCTCTCGTCGTCTCCTCCCCCCACCCCTCTCGTCGTCTCCTCCCCCCACCCCTCTCGTCGTCTCCTCCCCCCACCCTCTCGTCGTCTCCTCCCCCCACCCCTCTCGTCGTCTCCTCCCCCCACCCCTCTCGTCGTCTCCTCCCCCCACCCCTCTCGTCGTCTCCTCCCCCCACCCCTCTCGTCGTCTCCTCCCCCCACCCCTCTCGTCGTCTCCTCCCCCCACCCCTCTCGTCGTCTCCTCCCCCCACCCCTCTCGTCGTCTCCTCCCCCCACCCCTCTCGTCGTCTCCTCCCCCCACCCCTCTCGTCGTCTCCTCCCCCCACCCCTCTCGTCGTCTCCTCCCCCCACCCCTCTCGTCGTCTCCTCCCCCCACCCCTCTCGTCGTCTCCTCCCCCCACCCCTCTCGTCGTCTCCTCCCCCCACCCCTCTCGTCGTCTCCTCCCCCCACCCCTCTCGTCGTCTCCTCCCCCCACCCCTCTCGTCGTCTCCTCCCCCCACCCCTCTCGTCGTCTCCTCCCCCCACCCCTCTCGTCGTCTCCTCCCCCCACCCCTCTCGTCGTCTCCTCCCCCCACCCCTCTCGTCGTCTCCTCCCCCCACCCCTCTCGTCGTCTCCTCCCCCCACCCCTCTCGTCGTCTCCTCCCCCCACCCCTCTCGTCGTCTCCTCCCCCCACCCCTCTCGTCGTCTCCTCCCCCCACCCCTCTCGTCGTCTCCTCCCCCCACCCCTCTCGTCGTCTCCTCCCCCCACCCCTCTCGTCGTCTCCTCCCCCCACCCCTCTCGTCGTCTCCTCCCCCCCCCCCCTCTCGTCGTCTCCTCCCCCCACCCCTCTCGTCGTCTCCTCCCCCCACCCCTCTCGTCGTCTCCTCCCCCCACCCCTCTCGTCGTCTCCTCCCCCCACCCCTCTCGTCGTCTCCTCCCCCCACCCCTCTCGTCTCGTCTCCTCCCCCCACCCCTCTCGTCTCGTCTCCTCCCCCCACCCCTCTCGTCTCGTCTCCTCCCCCCACCCCTCTCGTCTCGTCTCCTCCCCCCACCCCTCTCGTCTCGTCTCCTCCCCCCACCCCTCTCGTCTCGTCTCGTCTCGTCTCGTCCTCCCCCCCCCCCCCCCCCCTCTCGTCTCGTCTCGTCTCGTCTCGTCCTCCCCCCCCCCCACCCCTCTCGTCTCGTCTCGTCTCGTCTCGTCCTCCCCCCCCCCACCCCTCTCGTCTCGTCTCGTCTCGTCCTCCCCCCCCCCCCACCCCTCTCGTCTCGTCTCGTCTCGTCTCGTCCTCCCCCCCCCCACCCCTCTCGTCTCGTCTCGTCTCGTCTCGTCCTCCCCCCCCCACCCCTCTCGTCTCCCCCCTGAAGTTAAAAACTCACCACTTCTTGGAATTCCCCCTATTCTAAATGGTGAACAGGGATTCTCACTCCCTGACTCCGATGCAGGCTTCGGTGGGTGCTATTCAGGTCAAACTATATTTTCATGTTATCCCCCGGTATAACCCATACCTTCACCGAATAATTTTACCTACTTACCCCTTAGTAGCATTGATATCCTGGGTCCTGCGTTGCTAAGTAAGTAAAATAAGCTAATAACCACTGTTTCAGGTTAAAACTTGTAAGTTATTTTATTATAATATATTTTTTTCTTTTAAAAAGGATGCAATCACTGTCTTTACAGAAAAGTAAAAAGATCTTGCTTCTGGATCCTTCTGGTTGGTTGAAGGGACCTTCAGGCCCAACTTGACAATCAATCTTTTAAAAATCTGGCCTTCTTTAGATGTATTCGCTGGTGAGCTCGGTTGCTATGTCCTATCTTTCTCATGTACCGAGCTGGCTCTGCTGGCTGTCCCCTTTCTTTGGGTTTATATTCTCTTTCTAACAGTTATTACATTTTTATGACTTTATTGTAAAGTAACTTATTTCACTTTGATTGTAAAAAGTATCTTTGATCTAAACATTTTAATACAACTAAGTATTCATTTTGACATAACCTCACCTCTCAGGTCTCTGATTACATTGTTTCCTTTGTGATGTTCAAAGTTCCTTTGTGATATTCAAAAATGCTTTGGTTTCAATAGAGGTGTGAATTTTGATTTGGTTCCTGTCATTTCTATAGTTTTATTTTCCAATTGTGTCCCCCAGCTCATAATTTTGACTTTGATTTTGACTTGAAATTATGTTTCTCGTAGACTGGTGGTCTCCAATTTTCTTTTAATTTACTTGATATCGGCAGAACTTCACACTTAGAATTGTCAGCAAATTCACCTGAACCTCATCCTTTCCTTTCCAGCTGTTTACTAAGATAGTTAATTTCAATGAAGGTGTGAAACATTGCTTTTAGCTGTATGCTAAAATCCACTTTGTTATAACTTGAAAGACCTGCCTGTTTTAAACATTCGTCACCTAATTCAACTGAAACTCTCATCCATGCTTTTCCAGATGCTTACTAAGATAGTTACTTTCAATGAAGGTGTGAACCATTGTTTTTAGCTTCATACAAAAATGTTTTGTGTTTGTTTGGGAGAAGGAATCTGCATTTTATAATTCTGCTCTTTGCAGCTGCTATTAACCCTTCGTGTGATCTTTCCCTGTATCCTCTCATGTTTCTCTCAGACCAGATATTGCCAGACCTCCATGTTTCAAATGACAGATCTTTCCATATTTTCAATTACACTCCCCACCCCTCTCTTCCCCCCCCACCCCTCTTCTCCCCCCACCCCCGGCAACCCCTCTTCCGCCCCCTCGCGCACACTCTCTCTTGCCCTCTCTCTCTCTCCCCCTCCCTCCGAATGTAGCACTGTTGCTTCGCAGCTTCAGGGTCCCAGGTTCGATTCCAGGCTTGGGTCACTGTCTCCCTGTGTCTGCGTGGGTTTCCTCCCGGGTGCTCCGGTTTCCTCCCACAAGTCCTGAAAGACGTGCTGTTCGGTAATTTGGACATTCTGCATTCTCCCTCAGTGTACCCGAACAGTGGCAACTAGGGGATTTTCACAACGTCATTGCAGTGTTAATGTAAGCCTACTTGTAACAATACAAAAATCTGCCAGGTCACTGGGTGGCACTGTCAACCTCCATCCAAGAAGACCCGTCACCTGGCCACAAAGGAGGCAAAGTTCCCTGCCAAACCACCACCACTACCTACCCACCCAGAGCTCTGGAGAGTCTGACATCCATAGCACATTGCTGTAGTTTGACCCCAGCGATCTGCAACATGATCTCAAATAATGAGACCCAGAACCCACCCTTTCCACCCTATCTTTCTTAGCGTCTTAGTTAAGTGCAGTTTATGTACTTATGTACGGAAACTACATCAGGCTCAGCCTAAGGCAGGAGGGCGTAAAGCGCACCCTATGCTGGCTCTCACTCCATACCCCTCCCTCTAGCCCTAGGCCCCACTCTAATTCCCGCTTCCCCTTCAGCTCTTCGAGTGGTTTCTATCTCCAGCAAACACATATTTATCAGAGATCTTCCCTTGCCCCATCGTATCCTGTGATAGACCCATCTATCAGTGTGGGTCTCGGCAACTGGGGGCAAGGACAACTCTTTACGAATAAAGTTCCTCACCTGCAAATACCTAAATACACTCTCTTGGGAGTTGAAATTTCTCCTCTAGACCTGCAAACATACCTTCCACAAACAAATCCCTGAACCTCTCAACACCTTGTCGGCTCCATATCCTGCACATTACGTTTTATGATTATGCACCTTGTTGTGGATCCACTTGCCACAGAAAATAGTTTTTCTGTATCCTATTGAATCCCTTGATCACCCTGAACGCAGTGATTAGATCACTCTCCTTGATGCAATCTGTCCTCCCTATTACTGTCCTGATGAATTTGCATGGTACCCCTTCCAAGGCCGATGTATCTAAATGAAGGTCATCAATAGGGGGAAATATCAAACATGCACAGGCACGCCGCCCACCCACCTTCCAAATTATGTGCGTGTGTGTGTGTTGGAATTTAACACTTGTGCAGATTTCCGAGCAAGTGTGTGATGCGGCCATGAAAATTATGGTGCTTTTAAAGGACTGTGAACTAGTCTATTGAGTAGTACTAGATTTTGTTTTCATTTAGATTTTTTTTTTTATTGCTTCCAGTCGACCACTGTTCCTTTTTAATAGAACCATTAATTACCCAGTTGCAATACTATCTTGAGTGAATGGATTTGCCTGTCTGAATGTTTTTAAGCTGTGTGCCTCAAAAGATGGACCATCCGTATTTGGAACTGAGGGTATCACAAATGCTCCTTGCAGTTATCAGAGAACATCAGCATCTGTTCATGTAAGGGTGAAAAACTATTGTCAAGGGCAGCAAAATATTGCACAAATCTGCAAGATGTCCTTCAGTTTTATCTCTAGAGAAGAATATCAGGACATTTGCACAAGTGAAGGATTGTTTAATGTCCAAAACTTGTTCTTTTATTACTTTAAAACTGGTCTTATTGTGTTGTCCTGAGGATTTCCTGATCCAGACAGATAGAGGTGGAGTTATTTTCAGCCCCCATTGTTCTTTACAGACTACATCCGCCCAAGTGAAAAGTCAAAGTTTATATTCTCTGGATGTCCAATTATGTGATCTGTATATGAGCTGAGCTCTTTTTAAATCGTGCAGCAGGAAAGTGGGATGTGAAATAAAAGAAGAAAATGCTGGGAAACCTCAGCAAGGTCTGTCAGCATCTGTGGAAAGAGAAAGTGTTAACATTTGGAGTCCCAACAGTGCATTACGACTCTTGCCTTCGCCACCTCTGGACTCAGAGTCACCCTCCCATCCAGGACCTCTGACATGACATCTGAGAATCCCTGCCAAAATCCCCTCAGCCTCAGACACGCCCAAAACATATGTACATGGTTCGCAGGACCTCCCCCTCACTGCCCACACCTGTCCGCCATCTCCTCAAAAACCGTACTCATCTGGGCCACAGTCATATGAGCCCTGTGGGCCACCTTGAACTGGATCAGGCTGAGCCTGGCACACGATGATGCATTGACTCTCCTCAGGGCCTTTACCCATAGCCTGACTTCCAACTCCCCTCCCAACTCTTCCTCCCACTTCCTCTTCTCCTCCCCAATTGGAACCCCTTTCCCACTCCATCAGTTCCTTGTATATTTCCAAGATCCTCCCCTCCCCAACCCCTGTTTTTGACATCACCCTTATCCTGTAGCCCACTCAGTGGGAGGCAAGGGAAGCTCAGGACTGCCTCCAAACAAAATCCCGTACCTGCAGGTACCGGAAAAGTGGGGCAGGGGCAAATGGGCTGGTTTAGCACGGTAGGCTAAAAGTTGGCTTGTAATGCAGAACAATGCCAGCAGTACAATTCCCGTACCGACTTGTGACAATAAGTGATTATTATTAATAGAAAGTCACAGGTTGGAGGGGGGAGGAAATTAACTGATAAAGATGTTATGGAACACAGCTAAGCGAGTGATTGTAGCATTAATATTTTAAACTTTGATTCAGAGTAGATGTTAATAGCAGAATAAAGATCAGCAACTTGATTGAAACAGAAGATCCTGAGGGATCTTGACAGGGTGGATGCGGAGAGGATGTTTCCTTATAGAACATAGAACAGTACAGCACAGAACAGGCCCTTCGGCCCTCGATGTTGTGCCGAGCAATGATCACCCTACTCAAACCCACGTATCCACCTTATACCCGTAACCCAATAACCCTTAACCTTACTTTTTAGGACACTACGGGCAATTTAGCATAGCCAATCCACCTAACCCGCACATCTTTGGACTGTGGGAGAAAACCGGAGCGCCCGGAGGAAACCCACGCACACACGGGGAGGACGTGCAGACTCCGCACAGACTGTGACCCAGCCGGGAATCGAACCTGGGACCCTGGAGCTATGAAGCATTTATGCTAACCACCATGCTACCGTGCTGCCCCGATGTGGGAGAATCTAGAACTAGGGATCATTTAAGGTGTCACACATTTAAGAGAAGAACTTTTTTAAAAGCTGAGGGTAGTGAATCTTTACAATGTCTTCCTCAAAAGGCGATGGAAAGAGGCAGTACAGTTGAATATTTTTAAGGTCGTGCTAGATAGATTCATGACAAGCAAGGGAGTGATAGGTCACCAAGGGTAGGTGGAAATGTGGAGCTGAATTTACAATCCAGTCAACTTTGATCTTATTGAATGGTAGAGCAAACTCGAGGGCTGACTGGCGTACTCTTAATTCCTTTGTATGTATGTGTTGATAGGGGGAAGAGCAGTGGGACAGAATACATGATCTGAAGTTTTTGAACTTGATGTTGAATCCAGTAGGCTGTAATTGGAAAAAGTGCAAATAAATCACAACCTCACCTGGAAGGAGTCAGTTTTTACAATGCGGAAGAGATCCATAGTGTCCACGCTAGCCATCGAACACATCTACTCTAATCCCATCTTCCAACATTTGGTCTGTTGCCTTGCATGCTATGGTTTTTCAAGTGCACATCTAAATAGTACTTAGACCACTCCAACCCTCTGATTATTAAACGCCACCGCTCAGGGGAACCTTTCCTTCCTGTCTTCCCGATCTATGTCCCTCATAATTCTATACTCCTCAATCAGGTCCCCACCTCAGCCTATCCAGCCTCTCTTCATAGCTGAAACACTCTAGCTCAGGCAGCATCTTGGTGAATATTCTCTGCACCCTTTCCAGTACAATCACACCCTTTCTAGTGCGGTGACCAGAACTGCACACAGTACTCCAGTGGCCTAACCAATGTTTTGTACAGCTGTGTGTGGAGTTTGCATGTTCTCCCCGTGTCTGCATTGATTTCCTCCGGGTGCTCAGGTTTCCTCCCACAGTCCAAAGACGTGCAGGTTAGGTGGATTGGCCATGCTAAATTGCTCTTGGTGTCCAAAAAGGTTAGGAGGGGTTATTGGGTTATGGGGATAGGGTGGAAGTGAGGGCCTAAGTGGGTCGGTGCAGACTTGATGGGCTGAATGGCCTCCTGCACTGCATGTTCTATGTTCTATAACCTCCCTGCTCGTATACGCTCTGCCTTGGTTAAAGTGTGTGGGGCCTCAGGTGCTGAGGAGAAGGGGAACGTGTTACACTTCCTACGATTGCATGAGGGATTAGTTACATGCATACACTGGAGAAGCTGACTTTGCAAGAGCAGAGAAGTAACAAGACCATCTGATCAAGCTGTTTAAAATTCTGAAAGGTTTAGATAGAGGAATCATTCCAAGGCTGAAGGGTCAATAAACGGAATGCAGATTGGGGAAGGGGATCAGGAGATGGCGAGGATCAGGGTGTCATGGTGGAAATGGTACCTTCAGAAAGCTGACAGGGAAGTTAAGGGGGCATAAATGTGAGATGTGACAGATACGATCCCTAAACGTCTTTCCTCTCCCACCTGTGCTTCAGTGAGAATTGAGAGAATCTTGCGATAGAAACTTACACCTCTCATTTGTCTTCACAATAACAGGAATTCACTGAATGTTGGTGTGCAATACAAATGTTTGTTTTTGTGCTCCAAAATAGCCCTGCTGATAAGACAGGCCATTCAATTCACGTTTCCATAGAAACTGTAACTGCACCAATGCAGTTTGCCTGACTGTCTGTCTCTGTTCTACCTGGAAGACCATTTCAGCCATTAATCATCATGTGATTTATTTCCTAAAATCAAGCCCGAGACAGTTGATGCTTATCTCCCTGTTTCAATCAGTGGTGATTTTGTTAGCATTAACCCTTTCTCTTCCAATTGGTATCTGCTCTACCTCAAATGAGGTTCCCTCATTCACTTCCTTTCAGGGCTGAAGAAACAATTTTATTCATATAGACTCAAAATAGCACGGTGCAAAAGGAATTTTTTTGCCAATCACCTTCAATCTGCATTCCGTTTATTGACCCTTCAGCCTTGGAATGATTCCTCTATCTAAACCTTTCAGAATTTTAAACAGCTTGATCAGATGGCCTTGTTACTTCTCTGCTCTTGAGGTGAACAAAGTCAGCTTCTCCAGTGTATGCATGTAACTAATCCCTCATACATTGAGCCATTCTAATAAATCTCTTCTGCGTGCTCACTCTTTACATTCTTCCTAATGTGAGGTGTCCATAATTTTACACAATTCTGAGGCTGAACTAGTGTTTTACTTCATATATAATGAAATATAATTGCCAGCTCTTATACAGTATGTTTCTATATAAAATTTATATGCTTTGTTAATAGGTTTCTTAGCATGCCCTGCCACCTTTTTCTTGCTCTTTAATGAGTTGTGGGTATCGCTGGCTAGGCCAGCATTTATTGCCAATCCCTAATTGCCCTCGAGGAGGTGATGGTGCGCAGCCGCGATGGTGGAGGACAGTCGCAGTGCTGTTTGGGAGTGAGTTCCAGGATTTTGACCCAAAAAGATGTATGTGCAAACCCCTTGTCTTTGTTCTTGCATTCCTTTACAATCATATCACTTTAGGGCAGAACGGTGGTGCAGTGGTTAGCTCTGAGACTGCGCCGCTGAGGACCCGGGTTCGAATCCTGGCCCTGGTCACTGTCCGTGTGGAGTTTGCACATTCTCCCCGTGTCTGTGGAGGTTTTGCCCCCACAACCCAACATGTGCAGGTTAGGTGGATTGGCCATGCTAAATTGCCTCTTAATTGGGAAAAAAAAAGTAATTGGATACTCTAAAATTTAAAAAATCATATCATTTTGCTTGCTCATCTTGCCAAACTCTGTTGCCTTGCTTTTCTGCATTGAACTAATCATAGCTCATAATCCAGCACTCCGATACTTTTAAAAAATTATTTCACGGAATGCAGGTATTGCTGGCAATGCCAGCATTTATTTTCCATTCCTAAAGGTGGGGATGAGCCGCTGCCTTGAGCCTCTGCAGTCCATGTGGTGTAAGATGCAATCTTGTGGCCCTTGTTTGGCGTGAATCCATCGACTGCTTAAATTATTTTTGGTTCTGAATGTTGTAAATGTCCTGATAGTGTACACTGTTTGACAGCTGTTGGAGCTGTGCTCATTCAGCAAGTGGAGAGTATTCTTTCATACAGGCATACTGAAAAATGAGATGCCAACCTAGTGAAGCTACAATACAGGACTACCAGTGTGGCAAACAGCATAAGCAGCAAGTAATAGACAGCGCTAAGCGATTCCACAACAAATGTATCAGATCTAAGCTCTGTAGTGCTGCCACATGCAGTCGAGAATGGTGGTGGCCAATTAAACAACTCACTGGAGGAGGAGACGCCACAAATATCCCCAATGGAATACTCTCCACTTGCCTGGGTGAGTGCAACTCCAACAACACTCAAGAAGCTAGACACCATCCAGGACAAAGCATAAGGCTGAGGCATTTGCAACAATCTTCAGCCAGAAATGCCGAGTGGATGATCCATCTCGGTCTCCTCCGGAGTTCCCCAGCATCATAGATGTCAGTTTTCAGCCAATACAATTCACTCCACGTGATATCAAGAAACATCTGAAGGTGCTGGATGCTGCAAAGGCTATGGGCCCTGACAATATCCCGGCTCCAGAACTTGCCGCACCCCTAGCCAAGCTGTTCCAGTACAGCTACAACATTGGCATCTACCCGGCAATGTGAAAAATTACCCAGGTGTGTCCTGTACGCAAGAAACGGGACAAATCCAACCCAGCCAATTACCACCCTATCAGTCTACTCTCCATCATCAGCAAAGTGATGGAAGGGATCATCAATCGTGCTTTCAAGCAGCACTTACTCGGCAATAACCTACTCACGGACGCTCAGTTTGGTATCCGCCAGGGTCACTCAGCTCCTGACCTCATTACAGCCATGGCTGAAACATGGATAGAAGAACTCCATGCTGGAGGTGAGGTGAGAGTGGCTGTCCTTGACATCAAGGCAGCATCAAGGAACCCTAGCAAAACTGGAGTCAATGGGAATCAGGGGAAAACTCTCAGCTAGTTGGAGTCATAGCTGGCACAAAGGAAGATGGTTCTGGTGGTTGGAGTTTAATTATCTCAATTCCAAGAGTCACTGCAGGAGTTCCTCAGGGTAATGTCCATGGCTCCACCTTCTTCAGCTGCTTCATCAATAACCTCCCTTCCATCATAAGGTCAGAAATGGGGATGTTTGCGTCATGTGCATGTTCAGCACCATTCGCAGTCCATGTCCAAATGCAGCAAGACCTGGACAATATCCAGGCTTGAGCTGACAAGTGGCAAGTTACATTCATGCCACACAAGTGCCAGGCAATGACCATCTACAAGAGAGGATCTAACCACCACCTCATAGTATTACCATCGCTGAATCCCCCATAATCAGCATCCTGGGGGTTACCATTGATCAGAAACTGAACTGGATGAGCCACATTAATAGTGTCTACCAGGGCAGGTCAAAGGCTAGGAATCATACGGCGACTAATTCACCTCCTAACTCCCCAAAGCCTGTCCACCATCTACAAGGTACAAGTCAGGAGAGTAATGGAATACTCTCCACTTGCCTTTGTTGAGTGCAACTCCAACAACACAAGAAGCTAGACACCATCCAGGACAAAGCAGCCCGATGGATTACTCCCCCTTCCACAAACATTCAAACTGTCCACCACTGATGCACAGTGACAGCCGTGTGTACCATCTACAACATGCACTGCAGTAACTCTCAAAGGTTCCTTAGACAACACCTTCCAAACCCACGACCACAACCATCTAAAGGACAAGAGCAGCAGATACCTGGGAACCCCATCACTTGGAGGCTCCCCTCCAAGTCATTCACCATCCTGACTTAAAAATATATCGCTTTTTTTTCGCTGTCGCTGTGGCAACATCCTCGAACTCCCTCCCAGTATAGCACAAGGACTGCAGCAGTTCAAGAAGGCAACTCACTTCCACCTTCTGAAGGGCAACTAGGGATGGACAATAAATACTAGTTTAACCAATGACCCCACATCCCGTAAATGAATTAAAAAAAAACTCGAGACTTGTGCCTTGTAGATGGTTTATAGGCTTTGGGGAGTCGAGAAGCAAATTACTTGCTATAAAATTCCCAATCTTGCGGGGGCGGAATGGCCTTCCCTGTTCCTGCCTGGCTTTGCCAGGTTTCATAAGGCTAAATGCAAACTGCAAGTTTACACACCTGCCTTTAAAATCATTGGATTGCGCATTCCATTTGCAGTGTAATTTTTAGTGTGGTTTTATTTGAGTATTGGGTTGCTGTTTCTTGTTGACTTGGTTGAATGTATATACAGTTGGTTTGCCCACTGGCACTCTTACATGGGGAACGAGTAGTAAAGGTGCAATTTAGATTTGGTAATCCAAGAGGTTTACAGTTGTCGCTTCAATTGCAAAGCTTTGTGATTAAAATATATATCATTGCAGTGAGTTCCACAGTTTTCATTCAAAAATTGAGTTACATCAAGTAACATGCTTTAAGTTTTAGAAAATTAATGTGAAAGCTGTCAATTAAGCAAATTGTTCTTGGCTACTTCCCTGTCTGATACAGTGGTGACTAGATTAGTGCATTGTTGATACTGAAGATGTTTCAATTTAAGATTAATTGTACTTTCATTAGTTAGAGCCCATCAATTAGAATCTAGTTTTATCCCCTGACAAAATGCTGAAATGGCCCTAATCAAAGTCATTAATTTCTTTTGTGTCTTTCTCTACCCCTCATGTCGTCTTCATGATCAATCATGCCACCCTCAAATGCATTTCCTCCACTGATTGTGATAACTGTCATTTGGTTACACTCTTGTCTATCCAATTGGAACCAAAGGATCTCCAGTCACAGCCTCACTGCCGTCATACCATTACTTCTGGAGCCCCCCACCCCCACAGATCTATCCTTGTACCGCTTCTCTCCATCTACATGGTGCCTCTTGGCTGCAACATCAAAGTTACCTATCCTATTAGACACCCACCTTTCTCATCCCCTGGCTCTGACCAGCAGCCAGTCTTGGATGAGACAAAACAATTTTCTCAAGTTCAATGCTGGGAAGACCAAAACCATCACTGGGCCCTTTGTACCAATGACTTTGATTGCACCCCCTTCCTGGCCACTATCCCAGTTTAAACCGAATGTTCAGTCTGAATTGAGCTCCTAACTCATCTTCTCCATTGCAAACACTACCTACTTCCACCATATAATCTTTCTGCACCCCTTCCTCGGCCCTTCTGCTGCTGAACTTTCATCCTTTAATTCATCTTTTCTCACTTTCACTATTTGACCTCGCCTGTTTGGCATTCCAGGTCCAATGCTCTAAAATCGCTCTAAATCTCTGGGAAACACCTTGTGATGTCTCTCTATATTAAAGGATAGATAAAATCTAAGTATTACATAAAGTGAGATACTTACTGACCACATGATGATTTGTAATGAGGAGTTACTGAAAACCTTGCATTGATAGCACAGTCTAACATCAGTGGTAGGGAAATTATTAGGAAAAATTCTGAGGGACAGAATTAATCTTCACTTAGAGAGGCAAAGATTAATCAAGGGTCACCATGGCTTTGGTAAAGAGAGATCATGTCTAACAAATTTCATTGAATTTACCAAGGATGTGACTCGGTGCATAGATGAGGGCAGTGCAGTTGAAGTAGTCTACATGGACTTCAGTAAGGCTTTTAAGGCCCCACATGGGAGGCTGATCAAGTCCATGGGACCCAGGGCAATTTGTCAAATTGGATGCAAAATTGGTTTAGTGGCAGGAAGCAGAGGGTGATGGTCGAAGGTCGTTTTTGTGACTGGAAGCCTGTGTCCAGTGATGTACCACTGGGATCGGTGATGAGTCCCTTGCTCGGGGCAGAGCAGTGGTTAGCACTGATACTTCGGGGTGCCGAGGTCTCGGGTTTGAACCTGGCCCTGGGTCACTGTGTGGAGTTTGCGCATTCTTCTGTGTTTCACAGAATTTACAATGCAGAAGGAGGCCATTTGGCCCATTGAGTTTGCACCGGTCCTTGGAAAGAGCACCCCACCCAAGCCCATGCCTCCACCCTAACCCAGTTACCCCACCTAACCTTTTTTTGGGCACTAAGGGCAATCTATCATGGCCACTCCACCTAACCTGCACATCTTTGGACACTGTGGGAGGAAACCTGAGCACCTGGAGAAAACTCACGCAGACACTGGGAGAACGTGCAAACTCTGCACAGACAGTGACCCAAGCCAGGAATCGAACCTGGGACCCTGGAGCTGTGAAGCAGCCATGCTAACCACTGCTACCGTGTTGCCTCCACAATCCAAAAATGTGCAGGGTAGGTTGATTGACCACGCAAATTGCCCCTTAATTGGAAAAAATGTTGGGTACTCTGAATTTAGTTAAAAAAAGATGTGATCCTTGTTTCATAGAATTTACAATGCAGAAGGAGGCTATTCGACCCATTGAGTCTGCACCGGCTCTTGGAAAGCGCACCCTACCCAAGGTCAACACCTCCACCCTATCCCCATAACCCAGTAACCCCACCCAACACTAAGGGCAATTTTTGGATACTGAGGGCAATTTATCATGGCCAATCCACCTAACCTGCACATCTTTGGACTGTGGGAGGAAACCGGAGCACCCGGAGGAAACCCATGCACACACGGGGAGGATGTGCAGACTCCGCACAGACAGTGACCCAAGCCGGAATCGAACCTGAGACCCTGGAGCTGTAAAGCAATTGTGCTATCCACAAGGCTACCGTGCTGCCCGTTTTTTGTTTGAATCATCGTCATAGAATCTCTATAGTGCAGAAGGAAACCATTTGGCCCATCATGTCTGCACCACCCCTTTGAAAGAGCACCCTACCCAGGCCCATATCCATAATCCAACTAACCTGTACATCTTTGGACACTAGGGGACAATTTATCATGGCCAATCCACCTAACATGTACATGTCTGCACTGTACATTGATGACCTAAACGTAAGTATGTGGTAAGTATGATCAGTAACTTTGCAGATGACCCAAATATTGGTGGTGTGGTAAATATCAAGGAGAAATCCTTGGATTACAGCATGATATTGATGGGCTTGTCAGATGATGCATTTTGGGAGGGCTAGCAAGGGAATACACAATGAACAGTTAAACGCTAGGAAGTACAGGGTGCATATCCAAATCACCCTAATCATGGTGCATGTCCAAAGTTCCTGAAAGTAGCAGGACAGGTCGGTAAGGTGATTAAGAAAGCAAATGGGATACTTGTCTTTGTTAACCAAGGCATGGAATATAAGAGAAGGGAGGTTATGATGGAGCCGTACAAAACACTGGTTAGGCCACAGCTAGAGTACTGTGTGCAGTTCTGGTTGCCACACTCCACTTGTGATTATATTGGAGAGGGTACGGAGGAGATTCACCAAGATGTTGCCTGGGCTGGAATATTTCAGCTGTGAAGAGAGGTTGATTAGGCTGGGGTTGTTCTTCTTCGAGCTGAGAATGCTGAGGGGAGGAACCACATCGTTGTGTACAAAGCTATGAAGGATATAGGTAGGGTAGATAGGAAGGAACATTTTCCCTTAGTAGAGGAATCAATAACCGGGGGCATAGTTTTAGTAATAATGATCATTAGTACTGTCACAAATAGGCTTACATTAATACTGCAATGAAGTTACTGTGAAAATCCCCTGGTCGCCACACTCCAGTGCCTGTTCGGGTACACCGAGGCAGAATTCAGAATGTCCAATTCACCTAACAGCACACCTTTTGGGACTTGTGGGAGGAAACCCACGCAGACATTGGGAGAACGTGCAGACTCCACACAGTCAGTGACCCAAGCCGGGAATCGAACTTGGGACCCTGGCGCTGTGAAGCAACAGTGCTAACCACTGTGCTGTTGAGGACCACTGCCTTGAAGGGTGGTCAAGGCCAGAACCCCCTCAACATTTAAACATTTAGATGAGCATTTGAAATGCCGTAGGATACAAGTGCTGGAAAATGGGATGAGAATCGATAGGTATTTGAAGGCCAGCGCAGACACAATGCGACAGAGGACCTCTTTCTGTGCCCTAAAGCTCTACTCTGAGGTACACTTCAGAAATGTTTGTGCAATGATCTGCAGTCATGAACCCTTATCTTATTCACACCATGGAGTGAGGTGTATTTGTGCTCCGTATGAGCTGGTGATGAGCTGCCTTATTTTAAACCTCAGAGGATGATAAAGCTGAAAATATCTGCATGTTATTTTGGCGGCAGGTTCATTTACTGGATTGTATCCAATTATGGGCTAGAATGTGTTCACTGACATTGTTTTACTATTGGATAATAGTAATACTATTGGCAGGCAAACAACCAGAATGCCTCTACATTGTGGGAGTTGGCTATCTTGAAGGCGTTTTGGCAATGGGGCTGTGGATATTGGAGTTGGTCATCTCTGGAAGGTGTTTTATCGATTGGCTGGGGCGAGTGTTGGAGTTGGTTCTCTCTGGAGAGTGCGTAGCAACAGGAACAAATGGGTTTGTGCGGTGTGCATTGAAGGTTACAATAGAGAAAGCATAAAATGTAAAAAAATTTGAACGCAATCATTTGGCAAAGCTGCTTAAACAGAGATTAAAACTACATTAGGCTGCAGTGTTCGGCTGTCCGATACTACTGTGTGTAATTATTAAAGGCCAGAGCTGCTAATGTCAGCCTTTGTTCCATGCTTGATTCCATTCATAAAGAGCAAGTCATAAGAGAGGGGTTTGGACTTATTCTGATTGGCTATAAAAAGAGCATGATTCGTCTTGCTACATATAAGTGAACTTGTATGCTGATTCCTGTAATCTCTTTAAATGGCTTTTATGTAGAATCTCCAATCCCCAGCACTGGGATTTAGCTGAGCTATTAATGTGTTCCAATTACTTTTCTAATGTTTTACTTCTGTCAGCTGCTTTCCAGTACAAGTCTTTCATTTTTTATTTCTGTTTAATCTTTCTGCCATTTCATTAACTTGTTACAGAACAGGATCAGATTTTGGGGCCTGCATGTGGGCTTGGCCTTGGCCAGCGATGCTCGACTCTTCAGTAATGCTGCCCAGTGCCAAATTTTGGTCCTTGTCGCTGGAATTTTTAACTTTTGAGGGCTGGGCTAGAACTTGGGAGGCGACAAGCCACTGTGCACCTGTGACATGGTGAGCCATGTGCCATGACCCTATTGAATAGCGGAGCAGGCTTGAGGGGCTGAGCCGCTTATTCCTGTTCCTATTTCTTATGGTCTAGTGATCTAAGTATACAATTGTCCTTGCAGTTCTCCTGTGCAAACTGTATATTCTTATTGGACAAACCTGCTGATAAAGGGGCTGGTTTAGCACACTGGGCTAAATCGCTGGCTTTTAAAGCAGACCAAGGCAGGCCAGTGGCACGGTTCAATTCCCGTACCAGCCTCCCCAAACAGGCGCCGGAATGTGGCGACTAGGGGCTTTTCACAGTAACTTCATTGAAGCCTACTCGTGACAATAAGCGATTTTCATTTTTCATTTTCATAAAGGGATCATTTTAAGATTAAGGGTTACAGCATAAAACTGGACTTTTACAATCTTTGTATTTAAAAAAAAATAAATTTAGCGTACCCAATTATTTTTTCCAATGAAGGGGCAATTTAGCTTGGCCAATCCACCTATCCTGCACATCTTTTGGGTTGTGGTGACGAAGCCCACGCAGACACGGGGAGAATGTGCAAACTCCACACGGACAGTGACCCAGGGCCGGGATTCGAACCTGGGTCCTCAGCGCCGTAGGCAACAATGCTTGCCACCGTGCTGCCTGTAATCTTTGTATTATTGGTGTTGATGGAGTAATTTGGCTTTTTTTATTTTATCATATGTCCTTTAGTGTGAATCCAAGTGGATGCCCTTCATGAAAATAAAATTGTGCTTTATTAATCAGGCTATTGATATCAAAAGCAAGATTACAATGGATGTGGATGTGGCCATTCAGACTTTCAGTTCATCAATCCAAGAGCTAATGACTCCCTAAGGTTTTCACCTTCACTGCCCTGTGCAGGAGACCATGAGGAATGTTGATGACACTTTTACCATGAAGCATTTCCTTGAGTGTTATCCTGAACTTGGTTTTCACTGCTTTTGATCTATGCTCCCTTGTTCCAATATTCCTTGAAATAGTGGTCTAAATTAGCCTTGATACATTTTAATATCTTTCTAATTCTAATGGGTCCCTTCTCCATCATTTTTGACGGTAAAGGAGTCAGTCTTTTCTTGTAACTCAAGTATTTTGATGCCATTTATCATCCACTTGTCTAGAACATAGAACATACAGAAGGAGGCCATTCGGCCCATCGAGTTTGCACCGACCCACTGAAGCTCTCACTTCCACCCTATCCCTGTAACCCAATAACCCCTCCTAATCTTTTTTGGACACTAAGGGCAATTTATCATGGCCAATCCACCTAACCTGCCCGTCTTTGGACTGTGGGAGGAAACCGGAGCACCCAGAGGAAACCCACGCACACACGGGGAGAATGTGCAGACTCCGCACAGACAGTGACCCAGCTGGGAATTGAACCTGGGACCGTGGTGCTGTAAAGCCGTAATGCTAGCCACGTGTGCTACCGTGCTGCCCCCTGTCTATTTGCACTCCTGCCATGGTGTCAATGTTTGCAAAACTCCACAAGATCAAAAGATGTAGGAGCAGAAGTAGGCCATTCGGCCCATTGAGTCTGCTCCATCATGCAATGAGATCATGGATGATCTGATATAATCCTCAACTCCACTTTCTCGCCTTATCCCCATGACCCTTGATTCCCTTATGGTTAAAAATTTGTGTATCAGCCTTGAACATACTTATCGACCCATCCTCTAAGCTTTCTGAGGTAAAGAATTCCTAAGATTCACTAAATGGGTGACCCCTTACTCTGAGGTAATGACCTCTGGTCCTAGACATTCCATCAAGAGGAAACATCCTCTCAGCACCTACCCTATTGGGACGACACAATGGCACAGTGGTTGGCACTGCTGCCTCATGGCACCAAGGACCCGGGTTTGATCCCGGCCCTGGGTCACTGTCTGTGTGGAATTTGCACATTCTCCCCGTGTCTGCGTGGGTCTTGCCCTACAACCCAAAGATGTGCAGGTAAAAGGATTGGCCACACTAAATTGTCCCTTAATTGGGGGGGAGGGAGATTGGGCACTTAAAATTTATTTCAAAAAAATATCTACCCTATCAATGTCCCCAAGAATCAATAAGGTCACATCTCATTCTTCTGAACTCCAATGAGTACAGGTCCAATCTACTTTACCTCTCCTCATAAGAAAGTCGCTCCATACCCGGGATCAATCGAGTGAAGTGAAAGCAGCATTCAAGGTTCCATCTTGACTCGAGCACAGTATCTTGAAAACATAACCGATTCAACAGTATTGTTAAACATCCTATTTGTTTTCTTTATTGGTGTTCTTCAGAGATGAGTCTTTTAAATTAAAGCCAATTCTACTCTTTAACCTTCATCTCTTTCTGCATCCTTGTATCCATTTATCCTGCTAGTGTACTTTATACTTGCAAACGTAACAAAATCAGTGGCAGGAATATGACTTCCTGACCCATCCAGCTTGTTCCACAAGGTTATGATGCTTCACATGTCACAATACAGATGCTCCCACCCATCTGGAATAGAACAAAGAAAATTACAGCACAGGAACAGGCCCTTCGGCCCTCCCAGCCTGCGCCGATCCAGATCCTTTATCTAAACCTGTCTCCTATTTTCCAAGGTCTACTTCCCTCTGTTCCCGCCCGTTCATATACCTGTCTAGATGCCTCTTAAATGATGCTATCGTGCCCGCCTCTACCATCTCCGCTGGTAAAGCGTTCCAGGCACCCACCACCCTCTGCGTAAAAAACTTTCCATGCGCATCTCCCTTAAACTTTCCCCCTCTCACCTTGAAATCGTGACCCCTTGTAACTGACACCCCCACTCTTGGAAAAAGCTTGTTGCTATCCACCCTGTCCATACCTCTCATAATTTTGTAGACCTCAATCAGGTCCCCTCTCAACCTCCGTCTTTCCATCAATGATAATGCAATCGCCGGAGGAGGCTATTGGATAGTTAATCAATTTATATAAAATTGTAAAAGGGTTTGAGTGAGTAGTCACTGAATTGATAAAAAGGAAGATACACATTAGTTCTAGAAGCATAAGGAGTGGTTAGGAGAATATATTTTCTTTCCATGGATAATTAAAATATGGGATAAATTGCCTGTTGAGGCAATTGAAGCAAAGTCTCACACAAAACCTGAAAAAAATGTAGGCCTTGACAATGAACTGTATTCAAGAGACTAAAGCAGGATTATGAACTAATTCTCTTGTGGAGCCAACAGACATGATGGAATAAATATCTGCCTCTTACAGTCCAGTACTGAGACGGTGCTGCGCTGTCAGAGGGTCAGTACTGAGGGAGCGTTGCGCTGTCGGAGGGTCAGTACTGAGGGAGCGTTGCGCTGTCAAAGGTTCAGTGCTGCACTGTCAAAGGTTCAGTGCTGAAGGAGTGCTGCACTGTCAAAGGTTCAGTGCTGAAGGAGTGCTGCACTGTCAAAGGTTCAGTGCTGAAGGAGTGCTGCACTGTCAAAGGTTCAGTGCTGAAGGAGTGCTGCACTGTCAAAGGTTCAGTGCTGAAGGAGTGCGGCACTGTCAAAGGTTCAGTGCTGAAGGAGTGCTGCACTGTCAAAGGTTCAGTGCTGAAGGAGTGCTGCACTGTCAAAGGTTCAGTGCTGAAGGAGTGCTGCACTGTCGGAGGGTCAGTACTGAGGGAGCGTTGCGCTGTCGGAGGGTCAGTACTGGGGGAGTGTTGCGCTATCGGAGGGTCAGTACTGAGGGAGTGATGCACTGGGATCCTAGGCGGTGAAAGCTTTTAGATGAATGCTTCCTGTGCTGAATTGTAAATTAATGAAGGTCATGAGCCATGGTATCATGGGCTGCTCCTTAGCAAAAATGCAAACTAAACAAAATCTTGGACATCGACTCAATGTTACATTTAATAAAAATGTGATAGTTCAACAGAGAGATGTAGCACATGTTAGTTTCTTGCTCTGTGCTATGTTAGATGATTGCAATCAGATGCTCAGTATCTCTACGGTGTCAGGGAAAACCAAGTTACCTGTTATTAATCTCTCCCAAATTTCCCCTGCTGAAAGTGTCCGTTGAGGATAGGTATCAGATTTGGCTGTGACATCCTCCTGGCCTGAAAGCTGTGCGTGACACGACCTGCCCAGATGTGTCTCTGCTTTCAGGTGGAGGCAGGGGAGGAGAGCTGTTTGTTTTAAGGGGTAGGGAATGTACCCAAAGGTGATTTCTAGGGATGTGAACAAATATGTGAACAAATGTCCGGATTCTAGTTGAAGTTGGAATGTCAGTTTTGAGATTTTACCCCACTTTATAATTTCATTTGAGAGAATTGCATTTACTACAGTGTCTTTGATCTTAGGATGTCCCAATCCGCTTTGCAACTAATGAATTATCACCATCTCAGAATTGTTACTGTACCAAAGGAGGCCATTTGTCTCATCGTATCTTCACCATCTCCAATTGAGCAACTCGCCTAGTTCCATTTATTGCTCTTTTCCATACCTTTAAAGTGTATTGTCTGTTTTCATATGGATGGTTGCGAGTTGAGTTTCTTTCCAAATGTGACTGGAAACTACCACTTGGTAATGCATACCTCGGAGTTAGAATATTGATCAGCGAAACTGGCAGAACTGTGACAGCTTGGTGCTTATTGATCGGCTGTGTACTGGTTGCACTGTGCTGTGGTAGGATGCTTGTGATTCGCATTCAACCTTTTTAAAATCCGGTTTGTCTTTGGGTCTGAAATTGAAACTTGTCAGTGCAGTGCAAAAGGGCCTCACTCTTCTGACTGCAGATATTGAGCAGAGGCTGCGATGAGGTTGAAAAGGCTAGCTGTCAATTGCAATCTGCTGTTACAGTATGATTGAATGTTTGCAGCACAAGAGGGAGGTCATTCAGCCCATCAGGTCTGTGCTGGTTGTCTGAGGGCAACTCAGCTTGACCCAATTCTGTTTTTTTTCTCTCTAAGGTTTGTAAATCTCTACTCTTCAAAAAATTTATCTAATCCCCTTTAAAGGCCATGGTTGAATCTGTCTCCACCACACAGTCAGGATGTGCATTCCAGATCTCTGTTTTATAAAAAGAAAAATGTTTTTCCTCACCTCTTACCATTCATTTCCTGCCCAATTTACCATTCACTTCCTTTTTGATTTGATTTATTATTGTCACATGTATTAGTATACAGTGAAAGTATTATTTCTTGCATGCTGTACAAACAATGCATACCGTACATAGGGAAGGAAGGAGAGACTGCAGAATATAATGTTACAGTTATAGCAAGGTGTAGAGAAAAGATCAACTTAATACGAGGTAGGTCCATTCAAAAGTCTGATGGCAGCAGGGAAGAAGCTGTTCTTGAGTCGGTTGGTACGTGACCTCAAACTTTGGTATCTTTTTCCTGACGGAAGGAGATGGAAGAGAGTATGTCCGGGGTGCGTGGGGTCCTTAATTATGCTGGCTGCCTTTCTGAGGCAGCGTGAATTATAGATAGAGTCAATGGATGGGAGGCTGGTTTACGTGATGGACTGGGCTACATTCACGATCTTTTGTAGTTTCCTGCGGTCTTGGGCAGAGCAGGCTCCATACCAAGCTGTGATACAACCAGAAAGAATGCTTTCTATGGTGCATCTGTAGAAGTTGGTGAGGGTCGTAGCTGACATGCCAAATTTCCTTAGTCTTCTGAGAAACTAGTTGTTGGTGGGCTTTCTTAACTATAGTGTCGGCATGGGGGGGAACCAAGGCTGTTGGTGATCTGTACACCTAAAAACATGAAGCTCTCGACCCTTTCTACATCGTCCCTGTCCACTTTACAGTGAGGTGCAGATGCAACAATGGCAGTAATGAGAGGCATTTCTTAAAGCTGTTCAGGATGTCATTTAATAAACAATTTGAAAGGCTGGAAAGATGCTGCTCTTGCATGTTAGTGTGCCATGGCAAACAAAGGTATCTAGTTAAGCAGGGGTATTCACTTTCATTGATTGTATTCCATATTTATAATTGTGGTTTTATTTAGAATCTCATTACCTTTGTAGTAAACTCCCTGCCCCACCTGTTGTCATTACCCAAGAGTGCAATACTGATCTGGACTATGAATGTCACCATGGTCACAATTAACGGGGTTGTCTTGTTGAGCTGCAAATTGGTGCATGCCTGGATTTTGTTTAGAGGCGCCTCATCCCAACTTTCCTTTTCCTCTTCCTCCACTCTGCTCTCCAGGATAAAGAGCAGCTGCTGATAACCAATGGATGCATTTTTATGAATTGTACAGTTACGTGGCGTGATTAGAGGAACTGGGATTGTTCTCAGAGCAGAGGAAGTCGCAAGGAGATTTAACGGAGGTGTTCAGAATTGTAAAGGAGTTTGATAACTAGGAAGAAACTGATAGGAGGGTCAGTAACCAGACGACCCAGATTAAACGTTTTTGACAAAAGAACAAGAAGCAAGATATGAGATTCTTTTTACGCAGTAAATTATAATCTGGAATTTGCTGCCTGAGCGAGCAATGGAAGTAGATTCAGTCGTAACTTTCAAAAATGAATTTGATGAATAATTGAAGAAAAATTGGCAGAGCCAAGAGCAAGGGCTAATTGGATATCTCGTTCCAAGAGCTGGCACACCATGGTCTGAAGGATTTCCTTCTGCGCCGTATCTGTTATTCCGTAACTAGCACAGACTTGCAAAACATTTGCAGTGAAATTTAGTATCTTTGCCTTATTCCATAATTCACTGAAACCTGCTGGATTACCTTGTAAATCTCCCTGAATTAAATTAATTTTTAAAAACACAGGGCTCAAGTTCCCTAGTTGTGTGTGTTAATTTTGTTATCAATAGTGCACTTGCCCTCCCCCCTCACGGTGCACTCGCATTATCAGTTGAGTTGTTGGCAAAATTGCTGCTGATCTTTCCTTGTATGGTACCGTGACTGCCATTGAAGATTAAACCAGATGCTCTGCTGTTACATTTCAGAGCACATGCTGGATTTGACTCTGGTGTAAGAAGAGGTCACTCACTCAAGCAGGTAGATTTCACTCCAGTGGACAGCTGCAGAATGAAAAAAAATATTAACAAAGAGAAAATAAACCACTTAATATATGTACTTGGGTTTCGTCGTGAACACTGATGTTTGGGCAGCATGTAGTATTGAAGTATTTAGACTTGATGTCAAAATGCACTGCCCCAGAGAGCAATGGATTTAATCATTTGAGGTGTGTAAAAGTGAAGTCGGCAAATTATGTGAAAAGGAGAATTGGGACCAATGATGGTGCTTTGTGCTTCTGTGTTCTAGAAAAATCCTGCTAATAACATTAAACGTTTGAAGTCAATGGTCATTGGAACTTTAAAAAAGCAACCTCTACAAATGTTTTTTCATTGCTGTGTATCTTTTCATCTTTTCCAGATGTTATTGTTTGCCAAATGATTTTTATAATGCGATAATAAAATAGCTTATTTTACAAATGGTTGTGTGTGTGTTTTTCTTCAAATTTTAATCCTGACAACTCACCTCTGAACTGCATTTTCCAGTTTTCTCATCTTGTCATTTAGAATTTCTCATGAAAACAAGCCTTTTCTTAACTGTTGTGTTTTTGAACCTTCATTGATTTAGGAAAAACAATGACATAGAAATAAAATTGGAGAACTTCCCCTGTAAACGCACTACACTGTCAATAGGCTTAGTACCACAGCAGAATGACCCTATCTGGCGCTCAAAGCTCCTAAAACCAATCTGGCCAATGCAGGCTGTTGACCCTAATGTTTATACACTGACTGGGGGAGGTCAAGAGTTCACCCCAGATCTAGTTCCGGGGGTTGGAGGGGTGGCTTGCTCCTTCCCTTTTCCTGCAAACGTTGAAAGTGTGTGGATTGGATTTGGTTGTAATGCCTGCACAGTTGAATATTCCCTGGTCCATCCCAGATAGTGCTGCTGGCAGATCTATAACTCAGCATGCCACCACTTCTAGAAAAGGGAGTTTGGAGGAGTGTGTTGGTGTGGGAAGTCGTCTTGCTTTTAAATCTAGTGCTCTGCGTGAAGCACTACGAAATACCTAGTTTTGGCCCTCTACTCTTGCTGTTGCGGTTTCATTGTCTCAACCTGATATATAGTTTCTTGGACTCTGCTGGGCATCTTGGGTTATGCAGACATTACAGATGCTGGGATTGTTCTCCTTTGATCAGAGGGGTTAGAGGAGATTTGATAGAGATGTTCAAAATCGTGAATCATAGAATTCCTACACTGCGGGATGAGGCCACTTGGCCCGCGTCTGCACAGCCCTTCAAAAGACCATCCTACCTCGGCCCAATCCCCCACCCTATCTCTGTAACCGTACCTAAACTTTGGACATTAAGGGGCAATTTGGCATGGCCAATCCACCTAACCGACACATCTTTGGACTGTAGGAGGAAACCGGAGCACCCGGAGGAAACCCAGCAGATGCAAGGAGAACGTGCAAACTCCACACATAGTCATCCAAGATCATAATCGTACCCTGGTCTCTGGCACTGAGACAGCAGTGCTAACCACTGTGCCACTGTGGCGCCCTAAAGGACAGAGTAAACAAGGAGGAAATGTTTCCACTGATGCGATAGTTGGTCGCTGGAGGGGGCGCATTTAAAATGTTTGGTAAATGAACCAGAGAAGACGTGAGGAAATATTTTGTTAACGGAAGGTCGTTATTGGGAGTGCCTGAAGGAGTGGTGGAAATTGACCCAGTTGTAACACTTGAAAGAGAATTGGATAAATACTTGAAGGGGATAACTTACCCTGGAGTAAAAGGCTTTGGATTCCCTGAAGGAGGGTCTGTTTAGCCAAGAAAGTGTGGCCCGGCTATCTCTTGGCGTTCCCAGATCAAGGAGAATTCTAGCCTGCGCCAGGATGAGCCTCTCACTGAAGGGCAATTTTCAAGACGGTAAAACTATTACAGGATATGAATATCACAGTAACTACACTTGTGTCCTCCCACAAGCTACAGCAAACAGAAGGAATCTGCTCAAATACGAAGTTATACTTCAACACAAGAGTTAAACTGGAAACAGTTTGGTTACCTCTGTTATCCTTCCTTTACACTGGCCAGGTGAACAACAATGATCATCTGCCCCTGCACATTCTGGTACAAATCTGCCAGATTAGTGCCTTGCAGATGGACATAATACTGTACTGCATTGGATTGCTGCTTGGCAGGAACATGGCTCTGCTGTACAATCAAACTTTACATAATTGAAAACTTGGTTCATTGATATTTTTCTTTAAATCATTCATGTTTTCTTTGTCATAGTAATTCCAATAGCCAAATAAACCTTTTGACTTGTGATTTTCTCAATTCTCAGTCCAACTCTTGTGGACGAGATCCATGGACTTGAGGGCCAGATATGAGTCGAAGCCCTCTTGGCTGGGCTGGCTTCTTGCAAATGGGAATTATTCTACAAGTGTTTTAACGTCTCATCTCTGAAAGTTTCACTGCTGTTGGTATAGAGACGGAAGCTATTAAAATAGCTCTTCAGGGTATGCTGTTTTCCTAGTTTCCCCATCCTGACTGCAGGTAACTGAAGCTAGTTGCCTAGTTTGCTTTTGATTGTGTTGCAGTCATTTCAGTCCAACGTCTCTGGTGGAAAGTATATTACAAGCTTGTCACGTTCTCCAAGCCAACTGAGATTGATGCAACAAGTGGAAACTGAAAACTGTGGGTAAGAAACTTCAATTCATCATTGGAGGGAGAGAAGGTTCTGTATATTTCGCTTGGCTTTTTGCATAGATTTATTTAGTGTTTACAGCAGAGTGCTATTTAGCCCAATTGATCTGTGCGGTGTTTGTTACATTCAAACCTCCCACCTTCATTTAACCATATCAACGTATCCTTCTATTTCTTTCTCTTTTGTTTATCTAGCTTCTTAAATGCATCCATGCTATTCACATCTACCAATCCTTGATGGTGAATCCACACTCTCATCTCTTTGAATAAATGTTGGACTTATTATTGACCATTTTGTATTAATGGCCCTTAGATTTTAACATTCCCACAAGAAAGATATCTACATCTATTCTATTGGGTCCACTCATAATTTTAAGACCTTTGTTGGGTCACACCTCGGCCTTCTGAGTCAAAAGAGAATAGCCCATTTAACCTTTCATGACGGAAATGTGTAAAACTCTGGGAAAGGGGGAAGACATGTGGTGCAACTAGTTTAAAAATAGAGTGCAAAATAGTCCATCATCCCAGCAAGCTGACTACTCCAAGAGACATTCACTTCTGTAAAATCAACACTTGCGTGATCCTGAAATAGATGCTTTCTATTCCGTGACTATCTCGTATTTATAGCCCCCAGTTTTGAACACCCACACAAATATGCAACTCCCCCCTCCCCCATTGATCCCTACTTCAAAGAATATTAGGATTGTTCCTGTCTTTCTCTGAATTTAAAATATTACAAATTTTATCCACTGATATTGATGACCTGTTCCCAAATTAACTCTGTCAGTCTGTTCAATATGTCCATGTAGGTTAACAGTTGTTTCATGGTCACTATTACCGAGACTAGCTTTTTTAATTCTATATTCATTCACTGAATTTCAGTTCCACCAGCTACCATGACAGGATTTGAACCCATATCGGCAGGGTGTTAGGCTTGGGTCTCTGTATTACTAATCTGGTGACGTTACAACTAAGCCTCCCAGATTCAGTCTTTCTCCATTCAAATAGTACATTACTTTTCTATTCCTGCCAAAGTGAAGAAGTTCACATTTTCCTATTATACTCCAACTGCCAAATTTTTACCCACTCATTTAACCTATCTATATCCCACTGCAGACGTTATGCCTCCCTGACAACTTCCTTTCCTGCCTAGCTAGGTGTCACTGGCAAATTTATCGATCATGCACTGTCTCTTTCCATCTATGTTATTAATATAGATTGTAAAAAGTTGAGGACCCTGTGGCATTTCACGAGTTATAACATCTGAAAAAGATCCATTTATCCCTACTCTGTTTCTTGTCAGCTAATCAACCCTTTATCCTTGCTAATAAAAGCAAAAAACTCTGCATGCTGTAAATATGAAATAAAACAGAAAATGCTGGTTAAACTCGGGGGTGGCATCTTCTGTGGAGAGAGAAACACAGTTAACTTTCTGAGTCCGTATGGCTCTTCTACAGAACTGAAGAGGGGTAGAAATGTAAAACTTGTACAGTTGGAGGAGGTATGGCAGAATAGAAGGACATGGACATGAGACAAAGTGGGCATGTTCATGGTGCCATTACACACTGAAGAGTGCTTATCGTGGCAAAAGGGCAGTGCTCAGTAGGAGCAAAACTGGACAACAAGGGACAGGTGGCCATGTGGGGGATGGGTGGGGTTGTCTTGGGGAAAGCTAAAGGAACCGAAAATCAAAATTGGGTCACGATGGAGGGAAAAGTTCACATTCTAAAGTCATTGAATTCCTGTTGCATCCAGAAGGCTGTACCGTGCCTAATCGGAAGATGGGATGTTCTTCCAGTTTGCGTTGGGCATCAATGGAGCTTTGCAGCAGGCCTGGGACAGACATTTGGGCATGAGAGCAAGCTAAACCCTGTACGACACATGCTCTTGTGTAGTAATCTTAGATATTGTACCTTTTTAAATGCCTTGGAAAGCAATATTCGCCACCTCTACTGATTCCTCATTGTCCATCTTGAATGTTAATTTACCAAAAAACTGAAATAAATTAGTTAAACACAATTTCTCTTTTGTGAAGCCTGATCACATTGTGATTTTTTAAAGTATCCTGCTATAATTTCAATGCTGGATCCATATGATAGATATTTCCTGCTTCCTGCCACCCTCCTTCCTTTGAATAAGGCTATAAAATAGCTATTTTCCAATTTGTAAAATCCATTGTTTAAATTCCTCAGATTTACTTTTGGTTGATTTCCGCAGGTCAATTTCATAGACCATAGAAATTATAGTGAGGCTATTTAGTTAATTCTTCAACCAAGCTGTCCACGCTCAGTTTAGCTATGTAATTGGCCGTGCCTTGATCAACGAATTTAAACATATCTACCACATGCACCTTTTTCCCTGATTTCTTGAATGTTGTGGACAGCTGGGGCTCGGAACGGGTAACTCTGGATCCCAACAGGTTCCCCAAGCAGAGCATTTTCCCCAATTATTGTTACCTTCTGTCTTCTACTAAATAAGTTTTCAGTCCATTTGTACAACTTGTACACACTTCCCCCTCAGTCTTCCCCGCTCACCTTTCAACCATCAACACATGGAAATCCACTGTTTTCTCCGATGCCCTGGTGTGGCCAAAATGCTGGAAATATATTTTCAGGAAAAACAAATTTAAACTAACTGCCAAGCTAACAGTGCACAGATGTTGAGCTCTCAAATGAGAAAATAACTAAACCATTTGTTTCTCCTGTCCCATCCAGTCTGGATGACCAGTTGAGAGCTCATGAGTAAAATCTCGAACATGCATGTCTTTCCTTGTGAGCTGTTCAGTTATTTCAGCGCCTCATGAGCTAACTCATAGGAAGTAGGGAACATTAAACCAGGTAGTATAAATTGCCTTAACTCTGAACCTTGGAGACTTATTAGAATCTGAGCTGGGTGTCACTTCTAAATGCAGATCAATGTGTTCTCCTTCATACATGTCCTAGTCTCCTGTAGTGCCTCCATTTGGCAGGAACATGTCACTCAGTGAGAGGAAATCCACTAGTTGTTGAAATGAGGGTGTCAGCCAAGAGTTAAAAAGGAGCAGTCACCAATGGCTAGAATCTCTGAAAACTGCAGGTAGAAAACCCTGAACTTTCCAGCCTTTTTGTTTTGCTGTGTTGCATTGTAGGATGAGGGAGCCCCTGGACTTAAATTGAGTGGTGCCAGCTTCATATTGCAAAATTCTGTTTGCTTGCTTAAGTTACTACCTTTTTGCTTTGCTGCTTAAAAGTGTTGCCATACCTCTGAAACTCGTTTGGTAATATTATGGTAAACAGCTAAAAATTTTGATTTGTGCTTGGTTATGTGTTTGTGTCTTGATTACGGTAATGTTGATTGTTCAAAAATTCTGCAGCTGAGAAGGTGCATAAAGAAATGGGAATCATATAGCCTGATATGTGTGATATCCTGACTTCTATCATTGTAAGTGTACGTTCGTTATCACGATTCCTTGGCACGTGAGGCTTAAAAGGTTGCAGAGAACCTAGAACTTTTCTTCACCGATCTGTTTGCATTGTTGTATTGATTTAGAATTCAGAGCAAACATTTGTAAGATGGATTGCAGTGATTCAAGAAGGCAGCTCACCAATACCACCTCGAGGGCAAGTAGGAATGAGGAGTAAATGCTGTCCTAGCCTGTTATGCCCACGTCCTGGGAATGAATGAATAAATAAAAATTGTTCCTCTCCGTCCCTTTTTATGGAAGAACAAAGCAGAATACCTGAAACAGGTTAGCAGGTTGAACCTGCAGCAGGATCCATGATATACATTGAAATACTGTAGCTTTTAGACTAGGTGTGGACTTCTATAAGCCACACATTTTGGGCTGTCGCGTGTGTCTTGTTTTGTTGTTCCCTCAGCCCTTTAACCATACAATATGCATCAACTTAAGATAGTTGATGACACCTGGTGCATATTTATTTTCTGGAGTATTTTTCTAGAATCCATGGGTTTGCTGGTGCAGTAATGTTTAGGTTTGGCATTTGAGAGGAAATGAACAAGGTTACAATGCAGGGTTTGTAATTCCTAATCGTAGGAGATTCATAATGAGCAATCTTGGGAAATGCAACAGCAAAAAGCAAAAAAAGACTCTGCAGTCTGTATGGCTAATCACAAAAACTTATATCTCCCAACCATAAATATATGTTTAGTTCTACTTTAAATTAGTCCCAACACTCTGCTTATTGAGGAACCTATTCACATTCTGACATGGACTGCCCAGGTGCTCTGAGAGCAAAGAAATCTGGGGAAGTTGAGGGCCACAACCAGTTGCCTGGTTTCAATTGAATTTTTTTCTCTTCCCTTTATTGATCCAGTCACTGAACAAAATTCAAGTTTATTTTTACTATGTAAGATGGTGACCGAGTTGGGAATAGGAACTTGCTTCACCAAGTCACTTATTGGCACTATTTGCGACTGCATTACGACAGTTGACGTAACCGATTGACAAATGCTGATTAAAGAACTGAGACACTAGGAAGAATGCCAGCAGATGTTGGCTTCTATAATGGAGATAGTGATCTAAAGCTAAAACTGGAAAGCTAAATCGGAAATTATTGAGAAATTTACTGACTTTGAAAGTAAAATATGTCACATTTAAAATTTGTATTCTGGATGTTTGGCAGAAGTGATTGAATAAATAACCACTGAAGGAAAGGTTTACTGTCAGTTCATCTCTGCTGTTTACATGAAAACCTAACTCTTTCAAAATATACTATGTATCTCCACAATGAATGTAAGATGGTAATCCAATCTAGGGGTTTGGATAACATTGCCACAGCGCAATCGGACACCAGTTTGTGTCACTCACTGAGGGATCGAGTATCTGCTTAAAATTGATGCCGGAGAGCTAAATTATTGTCAAAGTACAAACAGAGGGAACTATTGCAAAGTGTGGAGTCACTTTTTCAGACTTCATTAAGTTTTGTTCTGTTCTGTTCTGTGAAGTTTTCACCTAGACTCGGTTTTAATTGAAATATCTTCTCGTGTACAATGGGCTGGTTGTAGGTATGGAACTGAAAGACAGAGCAGTGTGAATCCCTTTCGGATCTTTCAACTAGCTGGACCAATATTTGAGAGTTCACTAGATAAGTGTAAAAAATGTAATTTAATATGGGAAAAGAGCGGGATTGCAGTGCAGAATATTGTGTGCTGATTAGAAATTAGACAGGGATTATAATAGATGAATGTAAAAGAGCTGTCCAATACTTCAGTGTAAAACCGAGCAGAGCTGTCCAATACTTCAGTGTAAAACCGAGCAGAGGCTAAATTTAAATAGCTCTTTAAAAAAAAGTATTAGTCCGACTATATCCGTAATAGTCTGCTGTCCTTCTTGCCTAACCACAGACAATATTGTCTGTTGCTCTTGAGAAGATACAAGGGCAAGAAACCTGATTATCCAGAATTGGTGGAGAATAGTTAAAGAAATTGGGTTTTACGACTTGGAATAAAATGACTGAAGTTGATTCGTTACTGATGAGTTGAGGGCACCTCAACTATATGTGCCTTGGACCTGTTTTGGCCAATGAAGTTTGAGAAAACTCTTTACCCGCTTGTGTGTGTTTTTGACCGATTTGAATTATTTGATCAGCATAATGGTCAGAATTATCGGTAGATAAATCCGAAATCATTTACCAAGATCCAGAGCATGCAGTAAGATTGAATTTAAACTTCACATGTGTGCCTTGAGGCTCACAGCCACATAGTCCATGAAGAGACACAGTTTTGGACACTGACATTTTTTTCAATGCCAGAAAATTACACTTTAAGCATTTGGAATAAAATAAGTTGAATAGAGACTATTTTTTAATATGCAGAGTCCTGAATTGTTAGCATGAAAGCCCATAGAAGTGAGTACTGTCACTCATTTCCAGATGTGAACCATGTAAACGGGGTCAGTTGGATGTTGCTGGAGGGAGGATGGATAGAGAAGTATGAAACAATACTCTGATGGAGATGGGGTCCATGGACTCCGATGAGCTTGTTGGTCTCAGTGACCTTTACCTGCTCCTAAAATGTCTGTAATTCACTGAGAATTTTTCTTTGGAAGACTAATCTAATTTAAATGATCAGAAACAACGTCACACTGCTTTGTTTCTTACCCATTAGTGAGTCTCCTGGGTGAAATCAATCCACCATTAGTACCAGTTCTTTGAATTAGTTCATGAAAAAAACTAAGCTTCCCTCATTTGTATAACTCTTTACGGGAATTGAATATTTCTTCTTGCAGCCAACACGCCAGCCATCAGAACCTGCGAGGGGCTCTTCACAATCCCAGTACATTTAGGTGATCTAGGCTGGATCCTCGTTATTTAGTTTTTCTTTTTTTTTGGCAGCAGTCATGTGCCGTTAATCATCAAACAAACATCTTACTGAGGTTCCCTATTAAATTTGTATTCCCAGCTATCTTTCCTTTAGGATTACTTGATGCTAACATTTTTGTTCAGAATTGGATAGCCCGAATTGTTTTCTATGCAGTATGACAGAGGAGTTCATCCAAAATTCAGCAAAGGAACTTGCCATGGTCACCTCATCTTTTGGAAGGTCCCTTGAAGCTTTCTTTTTTTAAGCATGAAGATTTTATTCATGCACGTTTTCTCACATTTATAAGAAATCAATTCTTGAAGCTTTCAGAGTGAGACAGGCTTCTCTCAATCATCATAATAATCACTGATTATAGGTATATGAATGGGCGGGAACAGAGGGAAGTAGACCTTGGAAAATAGGAGACCAGTTTAGATAAAGGATCTGGATCGACGCAGGCTGGGAGGGCCGAAGGGCCTGTTCCTGTGCTGTAATTTTCTTTGTTCTTAATTACTGATCCCTGAGAGCTTGCTTCACTGGGTAGAGGGTCCCGATTTCCCTCTTTAGGTATAACTTGATCATTATCTGGCTCTGCACCTGCTTGGACGTCATCAAAACGGAACTATAATCTTGAATGGCCACCGAATTATCGGTGCAGACTTTTGAGTGTTGATACATTTGCCAGCAAAAAATACCATTGTAAAAACACCATCATCAGAGGACCAGCCTGAGAAACCCATTTTGACCAGTATCCTCCTCCATCAAACAAACTGACACTCGCTTGTGCATCATCTTGAGCTGAAAAGTCTCATACTTGCATCAAGGGATTTAGGATAGTCAGTTTAGCTCTGAAAAACATTACCAGGGCAGAATTAATAACTAGCATTTGTTCTCCACAGCCCAAAATTTTTAAACAAATCCCTACCAGGAAGATGTCTTGTTCCTTTGCCTCTGCAGCAATGACTGCCAGTCTTTACAAACACTGGTGGAAATTCAAATAATCCACTTGACTGGTTTTGACTGAAGTGTGAGTCCGTTTAGATGTATCCTGAGTAATGTGCCTGTTTGGTCACCGTGTTATTCACTAGATATTCCCCAGACTACCCCATTGAGAGGATTTACTTCGTGCACTGGAAGTTCAAATACTTGCTTCAAAATTCTCAGCTTCAGAGGCGCCTCATCTATTGGTTCCATCCATAGGAAAAGTTACATTCAATCAAGAAAGCTCAAGATTATATTTTCTTCTTTCGGTGTTTCCCATTTTGCTTGGGGTCACCTCCATACTGATTCTTCTCCTGTCAGTCACCTATCCCATCTACTCTCCACTTGCCTGGATGAGTGAGCTCCAAAAGCACAAAGCTCGGCACCATCCAGGACAGCCTGCTTGATTGACACCCCACCAACATTCACACGCTCCACCATCAACAAACAGTGGCCGCAGTGTGTACCCTCGACAAGCTGCAGTGCAGCAACTCACCGAGGCTCCTTCGACAACTCCTTCCAAACCTGCAACCTCTAACACCTAGAAGGACAAGGGCAGCAGATGCATGGGAGCACCACTACCAGCAATGCCCCCTCCAAGCCACTCATCATTCTGACTTGGAGCTATGCTGCTGTTCCTTCAGTGTCACTGGGTCAATATGATGATTATTTCCTAACAGCACTGGGTGTTCTTACAACACATGGTCTCCAGCAGTCGAGAAGGCAGCTCACCACCATTCTACTTGTATCTTTTTTTAAAACTAAAGGATGTTTCTGACCTGTAATGAAACTGAAGGTTTTGAATGTGAAGAATGTTTACTACCACAGATCTTTTGATGGCTCTGGTGCATTGTGGGACCTGCTGACATGCTTATATTAGTATTTTTGACCTTACATTGCACATGTTCCCACATTGGTCACCTTTAATGAGAAGGAGCATAAATTTCGCCATGCACATTTTGATGCGCAAAAGATGCGGCTATCAGACAATTTGATTAATTCTCATTGTCTTCAAAAAGCAAGTCTGCTCGGAACATTTATGGGAAAGACGATTACAAACAGTCCTCAACAAGGGGTTTGGATCCAATTTCCCCTCTTAACCCAAAACATTTGACAGACCTGGAGAATGTAGATTGGTTGTCACTGGCTCAGAAAATCTTGTTTCTCTGACCCTGTAGCCCAACAACAACCAGACAGACTGGATACCTCATGGTGTAGAATAAATCCATGACCAATGGCACATTTGCTTGATAGTTTGACTCGAGGCAAAATTTTCAAATGGTCTTGAGTAGTGGAAGATGTCTAGTGTCATGACGACTGCACTGAGGACTTAAGTGGAAGAGGATCATCTTGCGTTGTTGAAGAGTATCTTACGATCTCCAGGTTCTTGAAGGACAGCCTGAAAGTGAAATTAATTATTCATCTCTCAACTAATCACCAACTATTTGAATTTTGTTTGGAGCATAATGAACCTATATTTTCTTGCAAGCTGAAATATCTCACTGAAGGGAGATACACTCAGCACAGATTCAACACACAATCTTGTGAACTTTCAGCCTTAGTGGATATCCACCACACCATTCTGATTACCAGTAGGGTAATTGCCATCATTCAAATTTAGTTCTTGGTGATTGTGTGGCCTAAATCCAAACTAAGCAGAGCTTAGGAAATGTAGAATGATTCATCTCCTGGATCTGGTCAGGAGTCAACATAGAAGCCTGACCTTAAGGGCTAATATATAGAAGACTTTACTAAATGGGCAGCAACCTGAATAACTTCCACTAAGCACTGTTGTCTCATTCTGAGCACATCAGTTGGTTCTTTTGTTGCTGCAGGACTTTTAAAATAAATTTAGGCTCTTCGGTCCACTTCAGACGCAAAATGTTTTTCACTCTTGATATACATCTTTATAAAGGTGGCAGAATAATCTTACCATAATGTGTTGTATTCTTTCAGCATAGTCTGACTGTACATGCAAATCTCCTACTCTTGCTATTCCTCCATTCTTTTCTGAACGATGTTTGTTTTTAAAAACTTTGGGTGCAGGCCTTCATTGATTTCTAAAGGCTCAGGTCACTTAAATAGTTAAAATTGCTTATGCAGTTGATATTTCGGACCATGTCAGATGGGGAAGAGATAGTTATAGTAGTTAATTCATTACTTCAGCTCTGTATATTGCTGTCGTCTGACACTATAGTTTAACTCCATATGTGCAATAAATGTACGTTTATTGTGTGCATGAAGCTGCACTATACTTGGAAGACTATAATAGATAATTCATCACTTGGGACTATATGTTTGTCTAGATGTTCAAATGAGTTTGCCACAGGACGAGTGAGGGCATTAACAAGCAGGCTCTGGTTCCGCCCTGGTCCCTTTCTGTATAGTGGGAGGCATTGCTCCTTTCATTGAGTTGCTGGGATCTCTCAGAAAAGCACATGGTTCTGGTTACTGTGGAGTGATCTGATTGGTGCTTCTGTCCGTTAACTACTGATGACAATTTTTTATTTTGCTAATATTATTAAATTCCATCGGTTTCATTTGCAAAATGTCACAGGGTTGTGAAATGTTTTAATGTTTAAACTGGAGCCGAGCATTTGATGGAGCACAGAACCATCCCTACTACTAGTCTCAAAGCAATTCTAACCATCTTGTCAGGTTTTCTTTTAGGCACCAAAACCCAACTAACTGCTTTCTTCCTCATTCACCTATGTTCGTAGATTTCAGGATAGGCCCATAGGTGATCAAATCTCTGATAAACCTCCCAATAATTTTACAATTTGTGAAAGCTTGCAAAAAATCTCCTGGTTGCCCTCTAAGTAGATGCTGTAAAATCAATCCTTTTGTTCTCCAGTAAACAATGTCCAGCTTGTTGGTCTTTTCTGTAGGACCAGTTCTCAATTTTTCTTGCGAACATGTCAACCATGAAAAGCTTTGGCTTTGCTTTTGACTCATTCCAATAAGCTTTGAGTTGAAAAGTATACTTTGAAAAACAAATTAAGTGAAATCGAGCGTCACGTTTTCAACCTCCTGTTGAGATTTCCTTGCCAACCTCTATTCTCCAATGAGTCTTTATTTTGTCTTCCATCAAAAGATGGCAGCAGGCATGGAAAGTACCGCCAGTACCCCTTCATAAAGGTGTGTCATGAAAAATTGGAAGATTGGATACCTCGATACTTGCTGGAAACGTAACCTCGGGACTTTGTTTGCTGTCCAAATCTAAAGTGAAGCAAAAGTAACTACTCTTTGAGGAATTTGTCAAATTAGAGAGAAAATCTTTTTTGATCTTTGGACTGTTCAGATAGAAGAGAATTGGCCAAGTTTGGATAGTTTTACTTTACCGGGAGTGAGTGTCGTGCTGATTACATTCGCCTTATCCTGGCATTGGCACACTGGGCCGAATTGTCGCCTCTGTGCTGCATCATTTACTTTGTGACCCAGCTCTCCCCTTTTGTGGAACATTAAATGACCTAAAATAACATCCCTACTGTGGAACATGGAATAAGCAGGAACTGAAGATTTCAACAACACAGCATTATTGTTCTGGGATAAGAGTCATCTTGTTATCATGTATGTCCACAGTATTTGTTCACAAAGACATTTAGTTCCAGAGGAGCCTCTGACCGTTGGATTTTGGGTTCACTGACCGGGTTATGGTTACTAAGTCCTGCCTAATCAGATTTAGTTCTGGCTTTGGGATTTATTCCTGTTCTTGTATGTATTCACTGTAAAACAATACATATGCTGGAAGATCTCGCAGAATCTGATGACCCTTTGGGACCATCTAACATTTGTTTAGTTGAGGTCAAAATGCCTTCATAAACGTTCTTTCAGTTCAAGAAAAAGCTCCCAACTTCCATTGCTTTGGGGTGTCTTAAAATCCAAAAAATAATCTAGCATATTCAACCCGTCATGCCTATGCTGAATTTTTTGAAGAGCAGCTACACTGAGTACCACATCCCAACTTGCTGTCCATAATCATATAAATTACGCATCCTCAAGTACCTGTTCATTCCAGTTTAAAAATATCAGCCTCTGTCATCGTTTCGGGTAGAAGGTCCGAATCCCAACAGTCGAGTGAGAAAAATTACCCACATCTCCCTTCTCGATCTTTTGTCAATGATTTTGAATTCATGACCTTCGGTTATTGACCCACTCAGCAGAGGAAATAGTTTTATTTCCCAGCGCCAGCAAGACACCTCAACCTGGAAAATCTTTATTAGGTCTGCGCTGACCTTTGTTCCAAGGAGAATCGTCCTCGCATTTCCTGTTTCCCGTAACTGAGGTCCCTCAACCCCGGTAAACCAATGCACCCTCTCTATGAAGTTCTGTGTTCAGGTAAAATATACTGGACAGTGATCCTTTGCTATTCAGAAGTTAAAGAAATTGAATGTTTGGAAGCGGTCAGCTGTGATTCAAGGACACTTTACAAATGAAGATGGATGGGTTTATTCTCAAGTTTATTCATCTTCAGCTGGTATCTCCAAACTAATGACAGAATGGCACAATTACCTCCTGTGTGAAGGGGAAAACACCAGCCTTGATTGCAGAATACAGAATGTTCTGTTATTTGGGGTTTTGATTTTGGAAGTATTATTTGACAAATCAGGACTCCAGAGACACACTTTCCGTTCCTACCATCTAGGCGGTATTCAGGAGAAGCTTTTGGAGATCTTTGATAATTAGGTTGCAGAAATGCTATGTGGTTTATGAAATGTCAAAACCTAAAACTGATTAATGTAGAGATTTATCTGTCTTGTTGAGTCAAAGAAACTTCTTTGGATGTGTTTATATACCGGAATCAAAGAGCATGAAAATGTAGAGATAGGAGAAAACTTAACCCTGAACGTTGTCTTACCTTCCTATTGGGAAGAGAAAATTGCACCATAATCTAAAGGTGCTGAGAGCTTGTTAAACTTCGGGTTGCAAAAATATCTCTTTGGATCAAATTGCTGCTGTCTTCACGAGATTGTTACACTACTCTACACAGTCACTTCTTTTGAACAGTAAGAAGTCTTACAACACCAGGTTAAAGTCCAACAGGTTTGTTTCAAACACGAGCTTTCGGAGCACGGCTCCTTCTTCAGGTGAATGGAAAGGCTTGTTCCAGAAATGTTTATATAGACACAGTCAGAGATGGCCCGGAATGCGAGCACCTGCAGGCAATCAAATCATCAAAGATGCAGAGAGAGAGGTAACTCCAGGTTAAAGAGGTGTGAATTGTCCCAAGCCACCCACCAGGTACGCGGCGCATACTCGTGCGACTCGACCAATGTAGTCTACCTCATACGCTGCAGGAAAGGATGTCCCGAAGCGTGGTACATTGGCGAGACCATGCAGACACTGCGACAACGAATAAACGGGCATCGTGCGACTATCAACAGGCAGGACTGTTCCCTTCCAGTTGGGGAACACTTCAGCAGTCAAGGACATTCAGCCTCTGATCTCCGGGTCCGCATTCTACAAGGAGGCCTTCAGGAGACGCGACAACGCAAAATTGCTGAGCAAAAACTTATAGCTAAGTTCCGCACGCATGAATGCGGACTCAACCGGGATCTGGGATTCATGTCGCATTACATTCGGCCCCCACCAACAAGCCTGGACTTGCAGAGGCCTACCGACTGAACTGGCTTGGGACAATTCACACCTCTTTAACCTGGAGTTACCTCTCTCTCTGCATCTTTGATGATTTGATTGCCTGCAGGTGCTCGCATTCCGGGGCATCTCTGACTGTGTCTATATAAACATTTCTGGAACAAGCCTTTCCATTCACCTGAAGAAGGAGCTGTGCTCCGAAAGCTCGTGTTTGAAACAAACCTGTTGGACTTTAACCTGGTGTTGTAAGACTTCTTACTGTGCTCACCCCAGTCCAACGCCGGCATCTCCACATCACTTCTTTTGAAGGCAAGGAAAATTAAAGATATATTTTCACTTAAATGACGTTGCAGACTTATGTTGAACCGTCTTCACCGTTAAGATTCCACACCAGTAAATTCAGGCTAATGGCTGACCCCTCAGAAAGTGACATGAACAACTTCAAGAAAGAAGTGGGGTACAAGAAAAGTTCTCTCCTGCCTTCTGACCATGATGCACAGCACTGGTCTACTAAAAGAAAAACTTGGCGTTCGAAAAGAAGATCTTGTATCCCCTTGTGTCTTTGAACTTTGGATAGGTTGAACTTCCTGTATCTGTTGAAATGAGATGTCTTCTGCCCATGACTCGTTTCTTGGCTGCTAAATGTTCTATTTTTAGTGATGGATGTACTCTTGGTGTCCATCTGCTGTAAAGATAGAAGTAGAAAAGTTGGGACTATCAAAAAACTGATCTCCTTAAAATGTTTGCCAATTGAAGCTTCAGAGTTGGAACTTCCAGTCATTGTAATTGGAAAGTCTATTGGAGATAAAACCACTGTTTGGTATTGAGAGGCACGGATAATGTAGTTTAGGTTGACCCTTTGTGTTCTGTCTTGTCCTCCACCAGCTAAGGCTCCTTTTAAGCCTCTGATCCAGTTTGGTTTAAATCATGCAATTATTAAAAGAATGTTGGCCTCTCAGTAGATCCATCTTGTTCGCCTTGGGTCACTTCCAGGATAATCTTGGAAAATGTATGGATGAGCTCAGTATTCCATCTTTCTGAAGAGTTTATCCCTTATTCTTTCCACCGCTATGTAACCAAACTCTTGATTTGACTCAGACATGTTTTGCGCTTTCTCCAACTGATTTATTTATTCCAATCTTTGTTGGTGCTGACACTGGTGATTGAGCAATGCCTCTTTACCAGCTACCACATAATGTAAAACTTCCTTACACTCTATCTGCTGCAGCCTCGTAAGCTCACACCAGGAGATGAATTCAAAAAGCATTAACGATAAATATGTTGGCACTATTATTTAACAAGTTGGTCTGAAACATCTACCAAGAAAAGAGTAATTTTGAGTCTTGAGACAAGCTTTGATTTACCATAGATTCTTCACCTTCATTTTCTAACTACTGAAGCATAGTCCTGAAATACATTGAGGATAAATGAATGAGGAAGGAAGTAAGATTAACTATCTTCATTCACTGTGGTTTTTGCCCATTTCTGATTGTATATTATCCTCCACATATCTCTCATGCATTCACTTATCCCGCTGTTTCTTACTCTCGTTTGGAGTATTTGACATTTTACTAAATGTTGACAAAATTGTTTTCCTTTGCTGTGTAAGCATTACCTACCTTGCAGGCTGCCTCCATTGATAAAAGAACCGCAGACCGTGTGTAGCCACGTCTCCTATACAGCCTAGGAGTCGGGAAAAGTCACATAGCCCTTGAGAGACTTCAGTGAGGTTAGAACTCCTGGACGGACACTATCCAGGTGATTTTCCCCTATTGGATGATGGGACTGTCTTGAGGTATGTGGAGGATAAGAAAGGGAGAGAGAAGGTAGGTAATCTTACTCTATCCAGCTTTCCTTGCAAACTCCCATCAAATATTCGTAGTGGTGTATGTCTGAAAATGAATTTCTTCCCTATTTGTAAGACTACTGGGCAGTTGGATAGTTTTGTAGTTTTGTCAGCAGGCCAGACAGCACAGTGGAAACTCGCAAGATTGCTCCCTCTGTCTAATCCATTCCCAAGCAATATCCGGCAAAAATTAGCCCTGTCACCCTTTTTGATTGAAAGGTACATGGTACATGTTGCATGTTTGCCATTAAGCAAATGGAAAAAAAAAAGAATAGTTTTGAATTCCAATGTCAAACATTACAAATACTCGTCTACTGCGTGATGTTGATGCCATCTTGTGAAATAAGATGTGTGAAATCTCAAAAAATACCACTTCCCCATGGCTCATATAGCAAATATGTATTTGGGAATCCATCTGGAATTTGCTTTTGTGCATAAATTTTAGCTGTCTGCTTAAGTTCACCACAAGGTGTTTCTGACAGACTGCAGGTATTGGCGGAGCACACCTGTCAGTTTGCACTGTGCTTTCAACAATAAACCATCCCAGCAAAAATGTGGTGCAAATTATTGTCACTGGCTGCTGTGATCTGTTGGTTCTGTGCACAGCCCGTGGGGATTCATGAAGGGGCTGGCTTAGCACAGTGGGCTAAACAGCTGGCTTGTAATGCAGAACAAGTGCAGCAGCGCGGGTTCAATTCCCGTACCGGCCTCCATGAACAGGCGCCGAAATGTGGCGACTAGGGGCTTTTCACAGTAACTTCATATGAAGCCTACTTGTGACAATAAGCTATTATTATTATTATTCTGTCAATTGAGGTTTGCCTGCTGTTTTTATTTCTTTCTCCCTATTCCTACACCCAGAAATTCTTGACCTAGTTCTCATTGAATAAATTAGGAGGGGAAGGTAGAAGTAAGTAAATATTAGAACTCATTCTTCTGTCCTCTAGGACTTGTTTCCGGCTGAAGAAAGGTGGAGGTGAAGACCTCCTGTATTTCAAAGAGCCGATGAGTACTTCCACAAGAATTTAAGAATATCTCCATCCATTTCCCCAACAGACAGGAATTAGATAGCTTGTCCTAAGTTCAGCATTTATTTGGCACTCGTTCTGCAGTCTAGCTGTGAGGCACCGCAAGGACAGTAAGTATATTGAAAAGATGTTGCTGGTTTGGAGAGCAATGGTTCTGCAATTGGATTCAGGAGAGTTGGGGCATTGCAGGAGGCTGGAGTGCTCTGCATTACATTGATTAGTGCTATTCTTGACCTTGAGTTCTTGCTGTCAATTGGATGCAAAATAACAAAATGTTCCATTTCCCAGCACTGCCCTTCCTCCTATTCAAAACAAAGACTTGCTGTAGTGTCCAACTTGGTATAAATGTCAGTTTTCTTTCCGCCCGGCAGTGCACGAATGGTCACTTGATGTGTGCAGGCTGTTTCATTCACCTGCTGGCTGATGCCAGGCTGAAGGAGGAACAGGCCACCTGCCCGAACTGCCGCTGTGAGATCAGCAAGAGCCTATGCTGCAGGAACCTAGCCGTGGAAAAGGCGGTGAGCGAGCTTCCCAGCGAGTGCGGCTTCTGCCTGAAGCCGTTCCCACGCTCCATTCTCGAGAGACACCAGAAGGAGGACTGCCAGGACAGGTAATGCACTTAAAACTCAGAACCAGGCAGTTTTTTAATCCAAATCGCAGCCCTTGGTGATCCTGCTTTTTATTCACAGCGTGTAGGGAGCCAGGAGAGTGCAGGTGCTGAATATTAGGGTGGCAGAAATGAATTGACGGACACAAGTGGGTTTTGGGGACAATATTAAACAAAAATGATCTATAATAAGTCATGGCTGCAACAACCACTTGGCTCCCTGCACTTATGTGCACTGCCCAACAATAAACGGCAGGTCCTAGTGCTCGGCAGTTTCCTCACCATATCCATGGAAGTGTCAAACCAGTGCAAAGAACAGAGTGGCAATTGTTTATTAGCCATATGTTAGTTGTGTAAATACTTTCTCAAGTGGTAATTTTCATAATTAGAACTCTTCTGAATTTGTCTGATGCACTACAGAAAAACAATCCATTGCCTCGCTGTCCATCTTCAAGTGACTGCAGTGGGGGAATGGCAATGTCATTAAGGCAGTGGGTTAAGGCAGCTTAAGATGTTGCAATAGGGCTGGGGACAAATTTCAGAAAGCAATACTGACCGTATTAACCTATTGGATCTTTTCAGTGGTAATGTCTTGGAGAGTTCAGTTGACAAATCATGGATGTTGTATGAAACCACACACATTATAGCATTTTTCTTAATTACTTTCTAGAATGCAAGACTTCCTTTATAGGTTAATTTTCCCACCCTATCTTGATCATCTTGTTCAATGTATTATGTTTGGAGCAGAGCCAGGTTTTCTCAAGCCTCTACCACAAATGGAGTCAGCAGTCCTAGGGCAGCTCTCTTCAGAGCACCTTTCCCAAGGACACCGACCGAGACTTGAGATTGAGAGCTCAATGTTTGGGGGGAATTCAGACCCCAATCTGTATCCTGTGTAGAATATTGATTCCTTCGCTTAGTGAACTGTTAGAATTACTGCATTTTTTAAAAAAAAGTGAAATAAAACAATTGCCCTGGAGATCCATCATGGGGCAGAGTTGATTTAAATGTTTAAAAATTGATCTAGAGGTCTTCTCCTGCACTCTTTGTTCTCTGACCTTGACCAGTGCTGACCTGTTGCAATATACTAAAAATGCATAGAAGTGTCCTGGGTTACTCCCTTCGGCAATCACCTCGCTGTGGTAGTCTGTAATCTGTCTGGCAAGCTAGTGCTTTGTATTCAAATTCTGGTGCAATTGCTACTTAACTGAGAAACCAGAACCTCTGTTACATAGATACATACATAGATACATAGAAGATAGGAGCAGGAGGAGGCCTTTTGGGCCTTCAAGCCTGCTCCGCCATTCATCACGATCATGGCTGATCATCCAATTCAATAGCCTAATCCTGCTTTCTCCCCATAGCCTTTGATCCCATTTTCACCAAGTGCAATATCTAGCCGCCTCTTGAATATATTCAATGATTTAGCATCAACTACTTCCTGTGGTAATGAATTCCACAGGCTCAGCACTCTGGTTTAGCACAGGGCTAAAGAGCTGGCTTTTAAAGCACACCAAGGCAGGCCAGCAGCACGGTTCAATTCCTGTACCAGCCTCCCCGAACAGGCGCTGGAATGTGGCGACTATGGGCTTTTCACAGTAACTTCATTGAAGCCTACTTGTGACAATAAGCGATTTTCATTTCATTTCGTTTTTTCATTTCTATGGGTGAAGAAATGACTCCTCATCTCTGTCCAAAATGTTTTACCCTGAATCCTCAGACTGTGACCCCTGGTTCTGAACGCGCCCATCATTGGTAACATCTTCCCTGCATCTACCCTGTCCAGTCCTTTTAGAATTTTATAAGTCTCTGAGATCCCCCCTCATTCTTGTGAACTCTGGCGAGAACAATCCCAACCTAGTCAATCTCTCCTCGAATGACAGTCCTGCCATCCCTGGAATCAGTCTGGTAAACATTTGCTGCACTCCCTCGAGAGCAAGAACATCCTTCCTCACAGAAGGAGACCTAAACTGCACACAATACTCCAGGTGTGGCCTCACCAAGGCCCTGTACAACCAGGGGCTGGTTTAGCTCACCAGGCTAAATCGCTGGCTTTTAAAGCAGACCAAGCAGGCCAGCAGCACGGTTCGATTCCCGTACCAGCCTCCCCGGACAGGCGCCGGAATGTGGCGACTAGGGGCTTTTCACAGTAACTTCATTGAAGCCTACTCGTGACAATAAGCGATTTTCATTTCATTTTCAACTGCAGCAACACATCCCTGCTTCTATACTCAACCTGTCGCAGTGAAGGCCAACATACCATTAGCCTTCTTTACCGCCTGCTGCACCTGCATGCTTACTATCAGCGACTGGTGCACAAGGGCACCCAGGTCCCGCTGCACACTCCCCTCTCCCAATTTTCAACCATTCAGGTAGTAATCTGCCTTCCTGTTTTTGCTTCCAAAATGAATAACCTCACACTTATCCAGATTATACTGCATCTGCCATTGATTTGCCCACTCGCTCAACCTGTCCAAATTATGCTGTAGGATCCCTGCATCCTCGTCACAATTCACCCTCCCACCTAACTTGGTATCATCTACAAACTTTGAGATGTTGCACTTTGTTCCCTCATCCAAATCATTAATATATATTGTGAATAGCTGGGGTCCCAGCACCGATCCCTGTGGCACCCCACTGGTTACTGCCTGCCAATTTGGAAAGGACCCATTAATTCCTACTCTGTTTCCTCTCTGCCAACCAATTTTCTATCCCCCTCAATACATTCCCCCAATCCCATGTGCTTTAATTTTGCACAATAATCTGTTATGTGGGACTTTATCAAACGCTTTCTGAAAGTCCAAATATACCACATCAACTGGCTCCCCCTTGTCAACTGTAGTGGTTACATCTTCAAAGACCAAGATGGGAAGAGTGCCCTGCCTGTCTCTCGCCACTCCTCTGCAGGTCACAACTTATATTTAAATAATCTTTCCAACTAGTTGTGGGGCCAAATGTGAACTTTATATATAAATCACTGAATGGTCACTCAATTTCCTCATACCATAGCACTGCCTGCGCGTGCACACACACTCTCGCTTGCTCTCTTTTATCTCTTGCTCTCTTTCTCTACCCCCTCCACACTACTCTCCCTCTGCCCCTCTCTGCTTGCCTACCTTTTTTTGTAATTTTTCCTCCAATTAACGGGCAATTTAGCGCAGCCAATCTACCCACTTTGGGTGTGGGGGTGAGACCCACACTGATATGGAAGAATGTGCAAGCTCCACATGTGTTTGAACCACTGTGCCACTGTGACCACCCCCAAGTAGTATAAAGTTGTTTCTCCTGACATTGGTATTTGTCTCTCCCAAGCCAAAACCAGCCTTTAAACACAATTTTCCAGGCATGATTTTTTTTTCCCTAAAGCCATAAAGCACCATATGACCCTTTTGGTTCCAGCTTCTTTAAAACTGCTTAATTGCCTTTTCTTGTAAAATGCTGTCTTTTCCAGGAACAGCAGCAACCAGAGTCCTTGCATTAACTCTTAAGGTACAGTGCCTTTTATAAACAAACATTCTTCCAGAATGTTTCCCATCCTTGAAGATTAACCATTTTTTGTGATTAAAGCATTTATGACATCTCTTCTATACAAGCAACACGTTTCTCACCAATTAGGACTGGAGAATAATATTTAGATTGCCCGCAAGTGCGGAGAAAGGAGGGCAGCACAGTGACGCAGTGGTTAGCACTGGAACTACGGCGCTGCGGACCCGGGTTCGAATCCCGGCCCTGGGTCACTGTCCATGTGGAGTTTGCACATTCTCCCCGTGTCTGCGTGGGTTTCGCCCCCACAACCCAAAGATGCACAGGTTAGGTGGATTGTCACGCTAAATTGCCCCTTAATTGGAAAAAAATAATTGGGTACTCTAAATTTATTTAAGAAAAGGAAAAAAATTGCGGAGAAAGGATATAATTCCTAATTGTTTTGGAGCTTTGTGTTCTGGAAAGATCTTGCTAGTAAAGAATCTGTGCAAATAGGCACAGTAAGAAGCACTTGGACATTCTGTTTTTATAAATAAATATATTTATTGAGATTTTACATTTTAGCAATTGATGCAACAAGTTACAAAATAATACCATAATAAAAAAGCAAAAAAAATGTCTCAACGTACATGGGCACAGGATGGCACAGGTGAATGACAACATAGCTCGATACAACCATTAGAGATAACCGAAAGTGCTCATGACCCCGCCAAGAACCAAAGGAAAAACAGGATATGATCGTAAAGTTATAACAAATGGCGCACACCCTCTCACACTGACCAGAGCTACAACCATTATAAGAAGTCACGATAAATTTCCAGCAGCCAGATCGGGTGCACACCAACATACAATTCCATCACCCCCTGCAGCACCACAGGCAGCACTGATCCTACATGGTCGTATTCTTTCAGATATCAGATCCAGCCGCACCCATGCAGAAGCCAAGAGCGGATTTCTCATGCTCAACTCTACAAAAAACAAAAGAAAGTCCATGAGAACCCCAGTTTTATGGGAAAATTATATACACACCCCACAACGCAACCTAACCCCTGTCCAGGCCCAGATCAGAACCAATATCAATCATACTTGCAAAATTATAAAGAGAGGGCCAGCAGTAACAGGTAAGAGTTGGTCTCGAAAAAGAAGAGGCAAGAAAAGACTAAAGCTACCAGAGCTAACCCACCAGATACCAAGAACTCTGAACTCAACAAGCCCTGACTCATCATAGCACTCATGAGGCATTCATCAACAAAAAGGGAATAAGCCATTTAACCGACAAGAGGACAACTCGTTCCCCCAAGGGAAATGACAGGCTAACCTTCAAGGCACAAAGGTTGAGTAAGGATAATCTTTCCAATCCTAATCGAAGGGGGGAGGGGAGGGTGGGGGGGGGGGGGACCCTGCCCAGGAAGATGGGAGTCAAGACCCCCTCCCCGGCACCATGGGACCCACCCCACCAACCGGGCCCAATCAGAAGAAAGGCTGGCTGCAACTTAAAAAGAACACGTAGACCCACTCCAGAAAATTACAAGCCAGTTAGCCTGACCTCGGTCATTGGTAAGATTTTAGAGTCCATTATTAAAGATGGGATTGCAGAGTACTTGGAAGTGCATGATAAAATAGGACTGAGTCAGCACTGCTTCGTCATGGGGAGGTCATGTCTGACAAATCTGGCTAGAATTCCTTGAGGACGTAACAAGGAAGTTAGATAAAGGAGAACCACTGGACGTGTGAATTTCCAGAAGGCCTTTGCCATATCGAAGGCTGTTGAAAAAGTTAAGAGCCCATGGTGTTAAGGGTAAGATACTGGCATGGAGGGGCGGCACACGGCACAGTGGTTAGCATTGCTGCCCACGGCGCTGAGGACCCAGGTTTGAATCCCGGCTCTGGGTCACTGTCCGTGTGGAGTTTGCACATTCTCCCCATGTCTGCGTGGGTTTCACCCCCACAACCCAAAGATTAGGTTAAGTGAATGGGCCATGCTAAATTGCCCCTTAATTGGGAAAAAAAATAATTGAGTACTCTTAAATTTATTTTAAAAAAGATACTGGCATGGATAGAGGATTGGCTGACTGGCAGAGGCAGAGAGTGGGGATAAAGGGGATTTTTTTCATATGGCAGCAGGTGACTAGTGGTGTAACCTCAGGAGTCAGTGTTGGGACCACAACTTTTCACAATATACATTAACGATCTGGAAGAAGGAGCTGAGGGCACTGTTGCTACGTTTGCACATGATACAAAGATATGCAGAGGGACAGGTAGTGTTAAAACAGGGGGGCTGCCGAAGGACTAGGACTGTCTAGGAGAGTGGGAAAAGAAGTGGAATACAATATGGAAAAGTGTGAGGTTATGCACTTGGTTGGAAGAACGGAGGCACAGACTATTTCCTAAATGGGTAAAGGCTTAGAAGCACGAAGGAATTAGGAGTCCTTGTTCTTTTTTTTTAATTCTTTATTGAGATTTTTGAAAAATGTATAACAACTGTACAATAATAATAACAATAATAAACACCCACCGGCACCCATAACAACGCATATAACAAACCCCCCCCCCCCCCCCCCCCCCCCCCCCCCCCGGTGACCTAGTTCCCTATCTTTGAGCCAGAAAGTTGAGGAAAGGCTGCCACCGCCTAAAGAACCCTTGTACCGGTACCCCCTCAGGGCGAATTTGACCTTCTCCAGCTTAATGAATCCCGCCATGTCATTGATCCAGGTCTCCACGCTTGGGGGTCTCGCATCTTTCCATTGCAATAAGATCCTCTGCCAGGCTACTAGGGACGCAAAGGCCAAAACACCGGCCTCTTTCGCCTCCTGCACTCCCGGCTCCACCCCAACCCCAAATATCGCGAGTCCCCAGCCTGGCTTGACCCTGGACCCTACCACCCTCGACACCATCCTCACCACCCCCTGCCAGAATTCCCCCAGTGCCGGGCATGCCCAAAATATATGGGCATGGTTCGCTGGGCTCCCCGAACACCTAATGCACCTGTCCTCACCTCCAGAAAACCTGCTCATCCTCGTCCCGGACATATGAGCCCTGTGCAGTACCTTGAACTGGATGAGGCTAAGCCTTGCACATGAAGAGGAGGAGTTCACCCTCTCCAGGGCGTCCGCCCATGTCCCCCCCTCAATCTGCTCCCCCAGCTCCACTTAGCCTTCAGCTCCTCTACCAAAGTCTCCTCCACCTCCTGCATCACCTGGTAGATGTCAGACACCTTCCCATCCCGACCCACACCCCCGAAAGCACCCTATCCCTTACCCACCGCGGGGGCAGCGAAGGGAACCCCTCCACCTGCCGCCTAGCAAACGCCTTGAACTGAAGGTACCTGAACATATTCCCCGGGGGGAGCTCAAACTTCTCCTCCAGCTCACCCAGGCTCGCAAACCTCCCGTCAATGAACAGGTCTCCCAACTTCCTAATGCCCGCCCTGTGCCACCCCAGGAACCCGCCATCAATGTTCCCTGGGACAAATCGGTGGTTCCCCCGCAGTGGGGCCTCCACCGAGCCCCTCACTTCCCCCTGTGTCACCTCCACTGCCCCCAAATCTTGAGGGTAGCCGCCACCACCGGGCTTGTAGTGTACCTCGTTGGAGGGAGCGGCAACGGCGCCGTTACCAGTGCCTTCAGGCTCGTGCCTCCACAGGACGCCATCTCCATCCGTTTCCATGCTGTCCCCTCCCCATCCATTACCCACTTGCGTACCATCGAGACATTAGTCGCCCAACAGTACCCAGAGAGGTTGGGCAGCGCCAGCCCCCCATTATCCCTGCCCCGCTCCAAAAAGACCCTCCTCACCCTCGGAGTCCCGTGCGCCCAAACAAATCCCAGAATGCTGCTGTTCACCCTCCTAAAAAAGGCCCTCGGAATGAAAATGGGGAGGCACTGAAACAAAAACCTCGGGAGCGCCGTCATTTTAACGGACTGTACTCTACCCGCCAATGACAGTGGCAGCATGTCCCACCTTTTAAACTCCTCCATCTGCTCCACCAGCTAGTAAAATTAAGCTTATGCAAAGTCCCCCAACTCCTAGCCACCTGAACCCCCAGGTACCTAAAACTCCTCACTTTCCTTTTTAGCGGGAGCCTTCCAATCCCCTCCTCCTGATCTCCCGGGTGTCCAACAAACAGCTCACTCTTGCCCAGGTTCAACTTATAGCCCGAGAAACTCCCAAACTCAGCAAGAATCTCCATCACCTCCGGCATTCCCCCCACCGGGTCTGCTACAAACAGCAGCAAGTCATCTGCATAAAGCGACACTCTGTGCTCCTCCCCACCCCGCACCAGACCCCTCCACCTCCCCAACTCCCTGAGCGCCATGGCCAGAGGCTCAATTGCCAACGCAAAAAGCAAGGGGGACAGGGGGCACCCCTGCCTCGTCCCATGGTAGAGCCTGAAGTACTCGGACCTCCTCCCATTTGTCGCTACACTCGCCATCGGGGCCTTGTACAGCAACCTCACCCATTTAATAAACCCCTCCTCAAACCTCTCTAATACCTCCCACAAGTACCCCCACTCAACCCTATCAAAGGCCTTCTCCGCATCCAATGCCACCAGAATCTCCGCCTCTCCTTCTGCCGCCGGCATCATTATCACATTTAGCAGCCGTCGCACGTTAGTGTTCAGCTGCCTCCCCTTCACAAAACCCATCTGATCTTCATGTATCACCCCCGGCACACAGTCCTCTATTCTAGTGGCCAAGATCTTCGCCAGCAACTTGGCGTCCACGTCTAACAGTGAAATTGGCCTATATGATCCACACTGCAAGGGGTCCTTATCTTGCTTCAGGATCAGGGAAATCAGCGCCCGTGACATCGTCGGGGGAAAAACTCCCCCTCCCATGCCTCGTTAAAGGTCCGAACCAGCAGGTCCGCGTATTTTTTATAAAATTCAACCGGGAACCCATCCGGTCCCGGCGCCTTCCCCGACTGCATGTGGCCAATCCCTCAGACCAGCTCCTCCAACTCGATCGGCGCCCCCAGTCCCTCCACCTGCTCCTCCTGCACCCTTAGAAATCGCAGCCTGTTCAAAAAGCTCTCCATTCCACCCCCCACCTCCCCTGCCACCGGCGGCTCCGACCGATATAGTTCCCTGTAGAAGTCCCCAAAGACCCCATTGACCTCTGCCCTCTGCCGCACCACATTCCCACCCCTATCCTTCACTCCACGAATCTTCCTAGCCGCGTCCCGCTTGCGAAGCTGATGCGCCAGCATCCTGCTCGCCTTCTCTCCATATTCATAGACCACTCCCTGCGCCTTCCTCCACTGTGTCTCCGCCTTTCTGGTGGTCAATAAATCAAACTTGGCTTGCAGGCTACGCCGCTCCCCCAGCAATCCATCCTCCGGGGCCTCCGCATACCTCCTATCTACACTCAGCAGCTCCCCCACCAGTCTCTCCCTCTCCCTCCTCTTTCCCCCCCCTCTCCCTATGGGCTCGGATGGAGATCAGCTCCCCGCTAATCACTGCCTTCAGAGCCTCCCACACCATCCCCACCCGGACCTCCCCAGTATCATTGGCCTCGAGGTACCTCTCAATATATCCCCGAACCCTCCTGCACACCACCTCATCAGCCAACAGCCCCACGTCCAGACGCCAAAGCGGGCGCTGGTCCCGCACCTCCCCCATCTCCAGATCTACCCAATGCGGAGCATGGTCCAAAATTGCTATAGCCGAATATTCGGCATCCTCCACCCTCGGGACCAGCCCCCTACTCAAGACAAAAAAATCAATGCGGGAATAAACCCTGTGCACGTGGGAGAAAAAAGAGTACTCCCGAGCCCTCGGCCTCCCAAACCTCCAGGGATCCACCCCTCCCATCTGGTCCATAAACCCCCTCAACACCTTGGCTGCCGCCGGCCTCCTGCCTGTCCTAGAACTAGAACGATCCAGTGGGGGATCCAGCACAGTATTGAAGTACCCCCCCCCCCCCCCCCCAAAATGATCAGGCCCCCCGCCTCCAGGTCAGGAATGCGGCCCAACATACGCCTCATGAAACCAGCATCATCCCAATTTGGGGCATACACATTTACCAAAACCACCCTCTCCCCCTGCAGCTTCCTGCTCACCATCACATATCTGCCGCCACTATCAGCCACCACCTCAAACGCCTCAAATGCCACCCTCTTCCCCACCAGGATCGCCACCCCTGGTTCTTCACGTTGAGCCCTGAATGGAAAACTTGCCCCACCCACCCCTTCCTCAGACAAACCTGGTCCACCACCTTCAGGTGAAGCATGGCCACGTCCGCCTTCAGCCCCTTCAGATGCGAAAGCACCCGGGCCCGCTTCACCGGCCCATTCAATCCCCGCACGTTCCACGTGATCAGCTGGATCAGGGGGCACCCCGCCTCCCTCTCCCGTCGACTAGCCATGGCCCATCGACTGCTCGCCCCTGGCCAGCACCCCCCACTCGGCCCGTTTCCCACGGCGATAGAACCTCACCCCGACCCCGACCCGCACCAGCTCCCCCCTGGCCATTCCAGCAGCAACCCGGTATCTCCCCCCGCCCCGGCTAGGACCCCTCCTAGCCGCGACGCTCCCTCCATAGTACTCCCGTGAGCCAGCTGACTTCTGCTGACCCCGGCAGCTCCCGCCCTAACTCCGACCCCTCCCGATACGGGGTCACCCCTCCCCCCCTGCAGCAGCTCCTTGGCACCGCTTCAGCGCGGGAAAACGGATCTGATATCCACGCCCCTTGCCACCAGCTCCACCCCTCTCGTCCCGCAGCGCGGGAAACCAGAGGAAAGCCCGCGCTTTCCCACTGCCCCACCCAACCCCCTCAACGCAGCTCCCAAATAGCAGTCCCAACCTATCCACCAACCCCGTACAAACAAAAACGGAACAACCACAGACCCCAACACCCCCCTTAAAACAAAACCATAACCAACATCATCCGAAAGTGGGAAAAAAAACAAACAGAATAGCTAGCAACAGCATAAGCAGTGATACAAAAAACACCCCACAGTCCCCAATCCCTAGTTCGAGTCCAACTTTTCAGCCTGCACAAAGGCCCACGCTTCCTCCGGGGACTCAAAAAAGTGATGCCGGTCCTTGTAGGTGACCCACAAGCGCGCAGGCGGCAGCATGCCGAATTTCACCTGCCTGCTGTGGAGCACCACCTTCGTCCGGTTAAACCCAGCTCTCCGCTTGGCCACCTCCGCACTCCAGTCCTGGTAGATACGCACTACCGAATTCTCCCACTTGCTGCTCCTCTCTTTCTTGGCCCATCGCAGAACACACTCCCGGTCACTGAACCGATGGAACCGCACCAGCACAGCCCGCGGGGGTTCATTCGCCTTAGGTCTCCTGGCCAGTACTCTGTGGGCCCCCTCCAGCTCCAGGGGCAGATGGAAAGATCCTGCCCCCACCAGCGAGTTCAGCATCACGGCCACATAAGCTGGCAGGTCCGACCCCTCCAGCCCCTCAGCGAGGCCCAGGATCCGCAAGTTCTTCCTCCTTGACCGAAACTCCATCTCCTCAAAGCGATCCTGCCACTTTTTGTGGAGCGCCTCGTGCATCTCCACCTTCCCCACGAGGGCCGAGACCTCGTCCTCGCGCACAGAGGCCTGCTGCTGCAACTCGAGGGTCGCTGCACCCTGGGTTGTCTGGGTCTCCAGCAGCTTACTTGTCGTAACCTTCAGAGAGTCCAGCAACTCCACTTTCAGCTCCATAAAGTAGCGCAGAAGGGCCGCCTGCTGCTCCTCCGCCCACTGCCTCCACTCCTCGGGGGCTCCACCGGCCGCCATGTTGTCCACCTTGCCCCGCTTTTCCAGGGGAGCTGCTGCTGCTTTTTTCCTCGCCACACTCCGGGTCCGCACCATAAATCCCGGGGGTATTGCTCCAGACCCCTTTACACACCGGGAATCGTCGAATCAGCGCCGTTTGGGGCCCTTAAAAGAGCCCACAATTCCTATAAAAGCGGGAGCTGCCAAACGTGCGGCTTAGCTCCGCATAGCCGCAACCGGAAGTCGGAGTCCTTGTTCTTAAGGTTAACGTGCAGGTTCAGTCGGCGGTTAGGAAGGCAAATGCAATTCTAGCATTCAATGTGAGCATTGTCAAGAGGGCTAGAATAAGGGGCAGCATGTGGCGCAGTGGGTAGCACTGCTGCCTCACGGCGCCGAGGTCTTAGGGTCGAATGGGCTCTGGGTCACTGTCCATGTAGAGTTTGCACATTCTCCCCGTGTCTGTGTGGGATTCACCCCACAGCCCAAAGATGTGCATGGTAGGTGGATTGGACATGCTAAATTGCCCCTTAATTAGAAAAAAAAATTGGACAATTAATTGAAAAAAAATATAAGAGCAGGAATGTACTTCTGAGGCTATATAAGGCTCTGGTCAGACCCCATTGGAGTATTGTGAGCAGTTTTGGACCCCGTATCTAAGGAAGGATGTGCTGGCCTTGTAAAGGGTCCAGAGGAGGTTGACAAGAATGATCCCTGGAATGAGGAGCTTGTCACGTGAGGAGAGGTTGAGGACACTGGACTTTAGAAGGATGAAGGGGGATCTTATTGAAACTTACACGATACTGAGAGGCCTGGATAGAGTGGATGTGGAGAGGATGTTTCTACGAGAAGGAAAACTAGAACCCAACGGCACGGCCTCAGACTGAAGGGACAGTCCTTTAAAACAGAGATGAGGAGGAATTTCTTCAGCCAGAGGGTGGTCAATCTGTGGAACTCTTTGCGCAGGAGGCTGTGGCGGCCAATTCACTGAGTGTCTTTAAGACAGAGATAGATAGGTTCTTCATTAATAAGAGGATCCGGGGTTATGGGGAAAAGGCAGGAGAATGGGGATGAGAAAAATATCAGCCATGATTGAATGGCGGAGCAGACTCGATGGGCCGAGTGGCCTAACTCTGCTTCTGTGTCTTATGGGTCTTAACGAACAACCAACCTCAACATATGCCAGGACTATACTTCACTTATAAGTAGCTCAAGGGAAAGGCAATAGAATGGTGAAAAACCCAGCGGATGCCTCAATCTTCAGGGCCTACCAGAAGAAAAAAGAAGGGAGAGTAGAATCGGAACTAATCACTTGGATAACAGAGAATCCGTATCCAACCTTTATCCCCAACTTTACGGGTACACACCAACGAGGAGGAGAGCCAGTCAATAAGGGGGGAGAATAGCACCTACCCCAAGGAAAAAACAAGATGTCTACTAAGTACAGCGTTCAACCCATCCCCAAATCTCGAAGCATCAAAAGGAGCACCTCCAATCTTCGGGAACAACAGGATATCAGCCCCGCCACAGGACCTGGCAGTCCAAAAAGAAAGCTCAGGAACTGATGTACCCAGTATTTCGCTCACAACCCCAAAACCCACATCCTGCCAAGTCTGCACCCACACAACCCCATCCAAGCTAATACACCACTCCCACTCGCACAAGGAGGGAAAGGACAATCGCTCTAACCAGAACCAGGAGGGGATCCCAGTAAGGGAAAAAAACCACCCTGAAGACACCCATCAGTAGGATGCCCTTGGAGAAAGGGTCGCTCTCCTCGCCCCCACCCACCACCGGGCCAGCACAATGCTTGCCCAGATGAAAAAAGGAAAAAAAGAAACCCCAGGGAGGGGACACCCAATCAATTCACGGTAACCACCATCTTGTAAAGGCCATCCAGGGTCACTCACAACCCAAATCCTCAGCCATGAATACAAATCCCACTTCAGTCTACTCTAATATCAGACAAGACACTCTATTACCAGCCTCCCCGGACAGGCACCGGAATGTGGCGACTAGGGGCTTTTCACAGTAACTTCATTGAAGCCTACTCGTGACAATAAGCGATTTTCATTTCATAATACCGAAAACAGCTAACGAGAGAGACCCATACTAGGAGAAAAGTTGAACTCGACCCAAAGTAAGAGTCCGAAGGAACCCTGTCTTCCCAGGGTAACAAGGAGTGATAGAAGGAGATGAGCACGGATTCTTAAATTCAAGTCTATAAGAAAAACCCAAAATGGATTAGCTCCAACTGGGGTGCTAACCTCAGTCAGAGAGGACGAAACACATGATCGACAGGGCATCATGTTCAGGATAACAGACACGCTGTAGGACAATCCCCAGGATAAAGACATCTTCCTGGTTGCACAAAGGAAACAAAAGCCAAGGATAAAGCAGGACCAACTAGCACTGTTCAGGATCTCTCTAGGATTCAGATGATTGAAGCTTGAGACATCATTACTTCCACCATGCCATCTCGCATGGGGATTGGTCCGGTTCAGCCACCTTAAACCGCTCACCATGAACATCAGGTACAGGATCAATGATCAGTCGGCCAGACCAATCCCTGGTTGTTACCGGGTACATTGTGCTCCATCGAATCTGATACATCCAGCCTCCAAATCGAGATTACCAAAACTTGGCAACCAATTTTCGAAGTCACCGGGGAACTCTTCTGCTACCTCTCGCCGGGGACTGGGTCCAGGGGTGTACCCTACCCGATCCCCTTCTCCTGAACCCTTCAGTGTGGACGACACGCCATGTAGCTGGATCACGACAACACTGCAGTCGGTCCCGACTAGGGAAAGTGTACTGTCAAGCACAAGAACTTCCTTGTATGCCTCCATAAAAGTACCCTGCAACTCTTGGAAATGAGTCCTGATGGCCTGCACCACAGAGCCGAGATTTTCAGCAAAGACAACATCGCCGTTGGCAGCCACATTCTGTTGTTTAAACTCTTGGTCTGTGGTCTACATTGAGTGAGACCAGTCCTGGAGGATATTGTTAATTATTTTCTACTGCTGGCAGCAGGCGTGGCTGTATTAAATACTTTTGACCTTCAGTTCTGGACTTTGTTTTCCAAGCTCATGATTTTTTAGTCTTCCTTTAATTTGAGACTCCAGGCTGGTGCCAATAACCCAGTTTTTTTCTGTTTGTGCTGATGTAGGAATTTCAAGATTTGCCTCCTGTTTTGATTCATTCCTTGTGATTGACACTACAGCTGTTTAAACTGTCTTTCAAGGGCACTGCCTCAGGTTCTGGTTGAGATGTCTGCCTGTTCACATGACTGACTAATTGAACAGTATTCAACATTGGCTTGTGTTGTCAAAGTAGAGATGTCAGTGTCCGTGAGCTAGACCTCCAAACTCCACTGATAACTTAGTTGATTAAAGCAGCATGTAACCAAACGATAGTAGCAGTGGGTTGATCTCATTGTCTATACTTTAAGGGATGGGAAGGATGGAGTTGGGGTTCCCAACCCATCCAGTTGTTCACTGCTAGAAAGTGTACATATGTGGGCATTTAGAAGGAAAGAATCAGTCTGGACTTTGCCTATGTTTAGGCTCTTGCCCAGGAACCATGTTCGCAGGAGGAATTGATGTCTTCAGCAAGAGAGACAGGTGGCAAAAATATGAGTACCTCGTGCAGCACGAGTCACCGAAGATCAAATATAAATGACTGGCACAAACCCCAGAGTGTGACGACGCTCACTAGATCATCAGTCAATCAGTGCTACAACTTTGCAAATGCTAATTTTGACCTTGATTTTGCACCTGTTTTTTTGCATTGGAAAAATTGAGGACATGATCCTGTTGTTATTGTAGGGACACAGTGTTAAGGCGCAGTTGATGGTAACATTGGAGCTGCCCGATCTCATAGGGAAACTTGAAACAGCTCTCAAAATGATGCTTGCAATTTGGATATTACGAGGAGGTTTTCTGAAATCAGGAAATGATGACTCCCACCAGTTGTGGTGATTTTATATTAAAATAAAAATGTACTAAAAAATAAAGAATTTTTAAATATACACTTAAACGCAAAAATTACGGACTTCCGGTGAAGGCTGTCGGGAGGCAGCCGCACATTGGAGGGCTCCCGTTCGGAAATGGCATTTTCGGGGTTTTACCCCCGGTCCCAGGGGCAACGGAGGCGGCAAAAGCAGGGAGAAGGCACAGTGAAGGGAAATGTCAAAAATAAATTTAAAAACAGCAGTGAAAAAAGCGGCTGAATGTCCGTCGGGGAGTGGAAGGGTCACTGCGGGGACGGCAAGGGAAGTGGAGGCTGGGGCATCAGGGGAGGCCGCAATGCCCGCGGTTGACGAAATTACTAAGGTTATGGCAGTTCGCACATGGAGGCGATGAGGAAGGAGATGGGGGCCGTATTGAAAGTGCTGGTGGAGGAGGCGATTGCCCCGGTGAGGGCGGCGGTATTGAGCATAGTGGTGGAGGTGCGGGAGCAAGGTAAGGCGCTGAAGGAAGTGGAAGAGACATTGTTACAGCACAGTGATCAACTTACCTCGATGGGGAAGGAGATGCGGACGGTGATCGAAATCAACAAGGGTCTGCGAGCCAAAATGGACGACTTGGAAAACAGATCCAGGCGACAGAATCTGAGGATTGTGGGTCTGCCCGAAGGAGTGGAAGGCCCGAGGCCGACTGAGTATTTTGCCACGATGTTGGTGAAGCTATTGGGGGAGGGGGATGATCCCTCCCGATATGAACTGGATCGGTCGTGGAGGCCTGTACCAAAGAAGAGTGAGCCGCCAAGAATAGTGACTCTGTGCTTCCGTAGGTACAGTGTGAAGGAGAAGGTCCTGTGCTGGGCAAAGCAGAAGCGGGTGGTGCAGTGGGCTGGAGCTGGTATACGCATATATCAGGACTTTACGGTGGAGCTGGTGAGGAGGCGGACTGTCTTCAGCCGGGTGAAGAAGGCACTACATCAGCAAGATACAGTGCGGCATAGTATATCAAGCGAAGTTGAGGGTGACCGACAAATCCAAGGACTTTTATTTTGGGACGGCGGAAGCAGCGGAGGAGTTTGACAAGGCAGAAGGACTGTGACAGAACTGAGAAATGGTCATGTACCGATGTAGCCTCATGTAGCTGTATTTTTTCCACTGCATGCTAGTGTATATGCTAAATGAGCCAACGTTGTATATATTTGGTCAAGGGAAGAGATGGGACTTTCACTTGAAATGATGGTTCTTTGGGACTTTGGGCCAGCAGCACGGTTCGATTCCCGTACCAGCCTCCCTGGACAGGCGCCGGAATGTGGCGACTAGGGGCTTTTCACAGTAACTTCATTGAAGCCTACTTGTGACAATAAGCGATTTTCATTTTTCATTTCATTTCATGTGGGGTTTGTGTGCTAAAGGGGATTTCTTGGTTTTCCTGGGACTGGGCAAGGGGGAAAGAGACCCGGGCGGGGGCCTCCACGCTGGCCAGTTTAAGCCGGCCAGTGAACGGGAGTGAGGTGGGGGAAGGGGCTGCGGCAATCGGAGCCTGGCAGAACAGGTTCCGATGAGTCTAGCCGGGGTGGGAAGTTGGGGGGAAGGAACAGAGGTTGGGGGGAGGAGTTTACAAAAGAATTGGGTGGGGGGGGAAGGGGGGGGGGTGTTTACAATTCAGGGGTGTAATTTATGCTACTCTTTCGGGGATTGGATGGCATTGAATGTTAGGGGGGGTGGGCTCTATAGGTCAGTGGTGACCATAGGCGATTCCTTTTTCTTTTTTCCTTTGTTTTTCCCACCGTGGGAGGGTTTGTTTTATTTGATGCTTATATTGTCAGGTGGGCCGTTTGGGGCGATGGGAGGATGGGATCGTTGTTGTTGATAAGGGGATTGACTTTGTATTTGTTACCGTTTACTGCTTGTTGGTGGGGTGTAAATTCTGAAGAAAAATGTGAAAATGGAGAATAAAAATATTTTACCAAAAAAAACACAAAAATGACTTCACATTACTTTAAAACAGTTCCAAATGATCTTGACTTAAACTACACTTTGGGAGCTAACCTTCCCTTTTCTGCTTGGCAACAATCCTTATAGTTTTGAAAATCTATAGAATTCCAGTAATTTTTCCAGACAGTCCCCTTTTGCTCTTTGGGGTCCTCAGAGGCTGACAGCAATTGGTTCACCTTGTCCACACTATCAACTCCTCACATCGGTTCAGTTTTCTTAAATCTATCCCTTCCCCGGTCCGGGAATCTCTCTATTCTCTATTGTTTTATCCAACCTCTCTCAAGTGCCCTTACCCTATCTTTGCCTCACTTACAATTTGTACAACTTGTAAATGTCGCCTTTGAACTAAAACAAACCCACTTCAAAAATACTACTTTTATTGCCTTATGTAAATTCTTTATTGAAGCCCCTCTTGGTTCATTAACATATCAAAACCACTTGCTTTTGTTTTTGACCCTTGCAGTCACTCTGTCTCTTACAGCAATCCACATGGCCCCAACTGCCTGTTTTCCACTACACCATAAATATGACAGTGGTATTGCCAAAAGAAAAGTATTATAATTCCTCGTTTTCCTGAGGATAGGAATTGCCAGGTTGCGTTGTCTGTTTCATCTTTTACCATCCTGGTAGTCGCATGATGCAACAATAATAGTAAGAAGTCTTACAACACCAGGTTAAAGTCCAACATGTTTGTTCAAACACTAGCTTTCGGATTACTGCTCCTTCCTCAGGTGAACGAAAAGGTATGTTCCAGAAACATGTATATAGATAAATTCAAAGATGCCAGACAATGCTTAGAATGCGAGCATTTGCAGGTAATTAAATCTTAACAGATCCAGAGATAGGGGTAACCCCAGGTTAAAGAGGCTGGTAAAGCACACTGGGCTAAATCGCTGGCTTTTAAAGCAGACCAAGGCAGGCCAGCAGCACAGTTCAATTCCCGTACCAGCCTCCCCGAACAGGTGCCAGAATGTGGCGACTAGGTGCTTTTCACAGTAACTTCATTGAAGCCTACTCGTGACAATAAGCGATTTTCATTTTTTCAAGAGGTGTGAATTGTCTCAAGCCAGGACAGTTGGTAGGATTTCACAAGCCCAGGCCAGATGGTGGGGGGTGGATGTAATGCGACATGAATCTCAGGTCCCGGTTGAGGCCGCACGCATGTGTGCGGTACTTGGCTATAAATTTCTGCTCAGCGATGCTGAGATCCGGAGATCAGAGGCTGAATGCCCTTGACTGCTGAAGTGTTCCCCGACTGGAAGGTAACATTCCTGCCTGGTGATTGTCACGCGATGTCTGTTCATTCGTTGTCGCAGCGTCTGCATGGGCTCGCCCAATAACCCCACCTAACCTTTTTGGACACTAAGGGCAATTTAGCATGTCCAATCCCCCTAACCTGCACGTCTTTGGACTGTGGGACGGAACCGGAGCACCCGGAGGAAACCCATGCAGACACTGGAGAATGTGCAGACTCCTCACAGACAGTGACCCAGCGGGGAATCTAACCTGGGACCCTGAAGGCTTTTTGACCCTGAAGCCACAGTGCTATCCACTTGTGCCGCCCGAATATTGAACCAGAGCATACGGGTCATTTATGGGTGAAATTCAAAAGAATAGTTTTCCCTTGAGGGTAGTGGAGAATTGATGTCTTGTAGGTGAATAATTTCTGAAAAAGCTAGCGTAATCAGTTATTCAGTTAAGGAACAATGAGCTTGAATGTGGAAACACCTGTTGGCCAAGCCCTGGGAGAACTGCCTATTCATTTTAGGATGGTTCTGTGGGATATTCAGCATCCATTTGAACAGGCAAATGGTGCCTTGATTTAATATCTCATCTGTAAAAGAGCACCGTAGAGCAGTACTAAGGGATTGCTGCATTGAAGTGTCAGCTTGCAACTACAACCTTCATAAGAATGCTACTACTGACCCAAGCTAATATTAGCAAGTGCTCATTGGAATATATAATTTCTGAGCTGAAAATATCCAGCAATGGAAGACAACTGTATTGCTAAAGTTCAACCAACTGAAATTGCGGAGGCCATGAATATAGAACCTCCGACTGCATCTCGGGCATAGACCTCTCTAACTGTTAAAGCTGGCTTGCAAAGTTTTGGGGGGGGGGGGGGGTGCTGAATGAAAAGAATGCAAATCCCCACTGGTGGCCCTGTAACTAACAGGATCAAACAATGAAACAAGTTGCAGGTAAGTTCTAAACAATATCCTGGGGTACTTTGGACCCATCAGGCTCTGGTGTCAGATTACTGAATCTGCCAGAGTTGACTTGAACTTCTGGTTGCCAGAGATATCTTCCTGTATGTGTCATCAACCCCAATGATGTGTTGCTTGGCTCTCTCTTCCCATCTTATTCCAATCATTATCCAGTAGATAGTCGCTAGTTGCAATAGTGACTGCATGGTTACTGTAGCTTACTGTCATAGCCTATCGAATAATGATTTGAGCTGTTGAGGTTTCGGCAGTAGTTATTTGCGACTCTGCCACCCAGTGGATGTGTTCTGCTGACCTCCAGATAATGCCATGCGGCAGTTGAACCCTAAATCTGAGTTTCCTCATCCTTCATCATAGAATATAGTACAGCACAGTACAGGCCCTTTGGCCCACGATGTTGTGCTGACCATTTATCCTAATCTAAGTTCAGCCTAACCGACACCCCTTCAATTTACTGCTGTCCATGAGCCTGTCCAAGAGTTGCTTAAATGTCCCTAATGACTGACTCCACCACCTCTGCTGGCAGTGCATTCCACACACCCACCACTACCTGTGTAAAGAACCTACCTCTTGACATCTCCCCAATACCTTCCTCCAATCACCTTAAAAACGATGTCCCCTCGTGACAGCCATTTCCACCCTGGGGAAAAGTCTATGGCTATCCACTCTTTCTGTGCTTCTCATCACCTTGTGCACCCCTATCAAGTCACCTCTCTTCCTTCTTTGCTCCAGTGAGAAAAGCCCTAGCTCCCTTAACCTTTCTTCATAAGAGATGCCCTCCAGTCCAGGCAGCATCCTGGTAAATCTCCTCTGCACCCTCTCCAAAGCATCCACATCCTTCCTATAATGAGGCGACCAGAACTGGACACAATATTCCAAGTGTGGTCTAACCAGGGTTTTATAAAGCTGCAGCAAAACCTCACGGCTCTTAAACTTAATCCCCCTGTTAATGAAAGCCAACACCATACGCCTTCTTAACAACCCTATCAACCTGGGTGGCAACTTTGAGGGATCTATGTACTGGACCCCAAGATTCCTCTGTTCCTCCACACTTTCAAGAATCCTGCTTTTAACCATGTATTCAGCATTCAAATTCGACCTTCCAAAATGAATCACTTCATATTTATCACGGTTGAACACCATCTGCCACTTCTCAGCCCAGGTCTGCATCCTGTCAATGTCCTGTTGTAACCTGCAACAGCCCTCGACACTATCTATAACTCCACCAACCTTTGTGTCATCGGCAAGCTTACTAACCCACCCTTCCACTTCCTCATCCAAGGTATTTCTAAAAACCACAAAGAGCAGAGGTCCCAGAATGATGGGAGAATCAACACAGGCTGATGTGCCAGCCAGCTTTTTGACATTTAAATCCGGCGTTGTAGTCCAAAACACCAGCCTCTTTTTCATAAACCAGTCTGTGCTTGGAGTCAGTGAAACCCTTGCAATGTATTCCGAGAAGCTCTGATCCATCTTCCACACCACCAGCTAACCCTGTATTAATCCACACCACCACACTCTCATCAGCAGTCTTCCAAGTTCATTCCGTATGAGTGGGTTCTTATGTGGGAAGGATGCTGGTACTCCTGATGGGAGAATATTTACAATTTCAGATATTTACATTACATTGTAGGTAAATTCATGGAGATAGGAATAGCTGAGGAAGACTATTTAGTTCATCAGTCCCGAAAGAATTAAAACCCTAAAATAAGATCAAAATGCTTCTTAAATAGACTTTTGCTTAATCTAGCCTTGCCAAAGTCCAATCCACAGGACAATCACTGCTTGACATACTGATACTGGTCTAAATTTCCTAATTCATAGTTTCAACCAGAGTTCCCTTTCCTCCTGCTGTGGCTCAACTAGAAACATTGCTTCCGATGTATTATTTCTATCCAGTTTCCGATGCTCATGAGATCTTGCCATTGTCCTCTCGAGGCTGGACAATAATAGATACTGATAAAGAAAGGTGACATTCAAATGTCGATGAAAGTGAAAAGTCATGGAACTGCATTGGAGTTATGAGGAAAGATGGGATATGTGGGAATAATCAGAATTGCTAGTTGTCTCCCTTGCTGCCCAAATACAATAGACACCGCAGACCTTATTTCACCCTTCCCCTGCTCCCATGCCTGAAGCCAGCCCTTCCCCTGCTCACAAGCTCGTCACACCTGGCACAAAAGAAGATGATTATGGTTGTTTCAGGTCAATCATCTCCGTTCCAGGCCATCACTGCAGTCGCTTCCACACGCATTCACTCCCTCCACCATAAACGCACAGCAGCAGTGTATACCATCTACAAGATGTACTGCAACTCACCAAGGTTCCGTCAACAGCACCTACCAATCCTGTGATCTCTGCTACCGAGAAGGACATGGCAACGGATATGTGGCACCCCCTCCAAGTCACACACCCGCCCGGACTTGGAATTATAGCATCATTCCTTCACTGTCGTTGGATTGAAATTTCGGAAGAGTGGATGTTCCTACAACGCATGGACTTGCAACAGTTCAAGAAGGTGCTCGGCACCACCACCTTCTCCAGGGCAATTGGGAATGGTCAATAAAGGCTGGCTGAGCCAACGGGGCCAATTTCTGATGAAACAATAAAAATATTGCTCTTTTAATATTTCTCATGCTCTAATGTGCACCATATTGTCTCTTGCAAACTCACTTGGCTCCACTTCTCCACTTGCTGTACCTCATGTGCATCTGTGGTATTGCATCAGTCTTGTAAGCATATCCCCTTCTCTTGGGTGCGTGTGCCCACTTTTGCTTTCTCTCTTGCTCCCTCTCTCGCTCACACAGGCACCCCCTTAACTCTCACGTGCATGGGGGCTGGCACCCCCTTTTCGCATGTGGGGGTGGGTGCCCTTCTCTGTGCGGGCGGGGATGCAGTTTTCTCACAGGGTGGGCACCCTCTTCTCTGTGTGTGGGGGTGGGTGCTCTCGTGGGTGTGGGCACCTCCTTTTATCATGGGTGTGTGGGGGTGGGCACCCCCTTTTCTCAGGTGTGCATAGGGTGGGCAAATCTTTTCCCTGCGCGTGTGGATGGGCGCCCCCCCCCTTTTCACGTGCGTGGGCGGGCGCTCACCCCCCCCCCCCCTTTTCACGCGCATGGGTGGGTGCTCCCCCTTTTCACGCGTGTGGGCGGGCGCTCCCCTTTTCACGCGTGTGGGCGGGCGCCCCCCCTTTGCACGCGCATGGGCGGGCGCCCCCCCCCCCCCCCTTCACGCGCGTGGGCGGGCGCCCCCCCCCCTTCACGCACGTGGGCGGGTGTCCCCCCCTTTTCACGCGCGTGGGCGGGCGCCCCCCCTTTTCACATGCGTGGGCGGGCGCTCTCCCTTTTCACGTGCGTGGGCGGGCGCTCTCCTTTTTCACGTGCGTGGGCGGGCGCTCCCCTTCTCACGCGCGTGGGCGGGCGCTCCCCTTTTCACGCGCGTGGGCGGGCGCCCCCCTTTTCACGCGCGTGGGCGGGCGCCCCCCTTTTCACGCGCATGGGCGGGCGCTCCCCTTTTCACGCGCGTGCATCACTTTTCTCTTTCGCACCTGTGCCCCCTTTTCCTCCGTCTCTCGTGTTCCCCCCTCCCCACCCCCTTCCCCCGTCTCTAGCGCGCACCCCTTTTCACTTCTCTCTCGCGCCCCCCTTTCCATACTCTTGCGCTACTGTTCCCTCTTTCCCCTCTTTCTCGCATGCGTGCACCCGCCCCCTTTCCTCTCTTTGACACACACTTTCCCCTCTCTCTCTCGCACACCTCCTTTAATCTCTCACGCGTGCCTCCTTTGCTCTCTCTCGCGCGCCTCCTTTCCTCTTTGACGCAGCCTTTCTTTTGTATCTCTCTCGCATGCCCCCCTTTTCTCGTGCGAGTGCACCCCCTTTCTTCTCTCGCGCCCCTTTCCTCTTTTTCTCACGTGCGCTGCCTTTCCTCTTTCTCATGCGTGCCCCCTTCCCCCCTCTCTTGCATGTGCATGCCCCCTTTCCCCTCGCGCCCCCTTTCCCCCTCTCGCCTTGCGAGTGCGCCCCCTTTCTCCTCGTGCCCCCTTCCTCCCCGTGCCCCCGTTCTCCCCCCATGAGCGTGTTCTCTCTCGTGCGTGTGCCCCCTTCCCCCCGTGCGCCCCTTTCTCCCCCCCCATGAGCGTGCTCTCTCTCGTGTGCCCCATTTCCCTCCGTACGCCCCTTTCTCCCCCCCTTCATGAGCGTGTTCTCTCTCGTGCGTGTGCCCCCTTTCCTCTCGCGCGCCCCTTTTCCTCTCGCGCGCCCCTTTTCCTCTCGCGCGCCCCATTTCCTCTCGCGCGCCCCATTTCCTCTCGCGCCCCCCTTTTCCTCTCGCGCCCCCCTTTTCCTCTCGCGCGCCCCTTTTCCTCTCGCGCGCCCCTTTTCCTCTCGCGCGCCCCTTTTCCTCTCGCGCGCCCCTTTTCCTCTCGCGCGCCCCTTTTCCTCTCGCGCGCCCCTTTTCCTCTCGCGCGCCCCTTTTCCTCTCGCGCGCCCCTTTTCCTCTCGCGCGCCCCTTTTCCTCTCGCGCGTCCCTTTTCCTCTCTCTCGCATGGGTGCATTCCCCTGCCCCTACATACTCTCTTGCTCCCACTCCCTCGTTTGAGGAGCTAGGCACAAAATTAAATAACAGAATCTCTACAGTTTACATTGTTGGAGTATTACCGAGCAGCGTCCAAATTGGCATAGGGTACAAAGAATAACAATAATCATTATTGTCGCAAGTAGGCTTACATTTACACTGCAATGAAGTTACTGTGAGAAGCCTCTAGTTGCCACACTCTGGCGCCTGTTCGAGTACACGGAGGGGGAATTCAGAATGCCCAATTCTCCTAACAGCACGTCTTTTGGGACTTGTGGAAGGGATTCACAATTCAGGTCCTGGTGATCTCTGCATCCTCTCTAGTCTTTCTCGTGTGTGCCCCCTCCCCTCTCGTGCGCGCCCTCTCTCCTCTCTCTTGCGTACGCCCTCTCTCCTCTCTCTTGCGTACGCCCTCTCTCTTGCGTACGCCCTCTCCCCTCTCTCGTACGTCTTCTCCCCTCTCTCTCGTGCATGCACCCTCCCGTCTCAAACACGCTCCTCTCTCTCTCATGCGTGCCCCCTCCTCTTTCTCTCTCTCTCTCACACCTGCGCTGCCCCTCCTCTCTCATGCGCGGCCCCTCCTCTCTTGTGCACACCCCCTCCTCAGTCTCTCCTGCGCGCCCCCTCCCATCTCTCTGTCTCGTGCACACCCCCTCCTCTCTCTCTGCCTCGAGCATTCCCCCTCCTCTCTCTCTGCCTCGTGCACTCCCCCTCCTCTCTCTGTCCTGTACACCCACCCACCTCTACATCTGTCTCGTGCGCTCGCTCTCTTGCGCTCTCCCTCTCTCTCTGTCTCGTGTGTGCTCTCCCTCTCTTGCGCTCTCTCCCTCTCTTGCGCTCTCTTTCTCTCATGCACTTGCTCTCTCTCGTGCCCTCTTCCTCTCTTTCTCTTGCTCTCATGTGCGCTCTCTCCCTCATGCGCTCTTTCTCCCTCTCACATGCGGCCTCATGTGCGCTCTCTCCCTCATGCGCTCTTTCTCCCTCTCACATGCGGCCTCATGTGCGCTCTCTCTCATGCACATTCTCTCATGCACTCTCGCTCTCATGTGCTCTCTTTCATGCAGATGTGCAGGTTAGGTGGATTGGCCATGCTAAATTGCCCTTAGTGTCCAAAATTGCCCTTAATGTTGGGTGGGGTTACTGGGTTATGGGGATAGGGTGCTCTTTCAAAGAGCCGGTGCAGACTCGATGGGCCAAATGGCCTCCTTCTGCACTAAGTTCTATAAATTCTATGTGCTCTCTGTGTCATGCGCTCTCTCCCTCATGCGCGTCGCGCGCACTCCCTCTCGTGTGCCCTCATACGTGCTCTCATTCTCTCATGCGCTCACGCTCTCGTGTGCTCTCGCTCTCTTTCTCTTGCTCTCATGTGTGCTCTCTCCCTCTCATGTGTGCTCTCTCCCTCTCATGCACTTTTCTCCCATGTGGCTCTGTCTCATGTGGCTCTCTCATGCCCTCTCTCTCATGCCCTCTCATGCACTCACGCTCTCCCATGCGCTCTCGCTCTCTCATGCGCTCTCGCTCTCTCATGCACTCTCACTCTCTCATGCACTCTCTGTCTCATGCACGCTCTCGTGTGCGCTCTCACTCGTGTGCGCTGTCATCTGCACCCTCTCTCCCTCGTGCGTTCTCTTTCGTGCACACCTCTCATTCTCTCATGAGTGCTCTCTATCATGCGCTCTCTCTCGCTCACTCGCATGCTCATTCTCTCTCGTGCTCTCTCATGCGCGCTCTCTCATGTACGCTCTCTCTCCCTCATACGCGCTCTCTCCCTCTCCCTCATGCGTGCTCTCTCTCCCCATCATGCGCACCCTCTCTCCCTCATGCGCACCCTCTCTCCCTCATGCGCACCCTCTCTCCCTCATGCGCACCCTCTCTCATGCACACTCTCGTGCACTCCTCCCATTCTCTCATGCGCTCATTCGCGTGCTCATTCTCTCATGATGCGCTCTCTCATGTGGGCCCTCTCTTGCGTGCACACATTGGCACGCTCTCTTTCTCTCGTGCGCTCTCTAATGCACGTTCTCTCCCCCTCATGCGTGCTCTCATTCTCTCATGCGTGTTCTCTCTCATGTGTGTTCTCATGCGTGTTCTCCCTCCAGCACGCGCCTACATCTCTCATGCACATTCTCCCATCTCTCTCTCCCCCTTTCTCGCCAAGTCTTTCTCTTTCACTCTCCCTCCCTCTCTTCCCTTTCGCTCTTCCCCTCTTTTTCTTCACCTCTTTCTCTTTCCCCTCCCTCTCTCTCCCCTCCCTCTCTCTCCCCTCCCTCTCTCCCCTCCCTCTCTCCCCTCCCTCTCCTTTCTTCCCCTTCCCTCCCTCCCCCTTTTTCTCCCTCTCCCTCTCTCCCTCTCACACACGCACCCCGATCTCTCTCTGTCCTTTGCGCACACCCGCTTTTCTCTCACTCCCACTCCCTCCCTCTCTCCCTCTATTTCCATCCCTCTCTCTCATGCCCACTCTCATGCGCCTGACTCGTCGCTCAGGCCCCTGTCATGAGCTTGTTCCCCCTGTGTATGCCCATCTGTCGCTCGCCCTCTCTCGTGCGCCTGCCCCGTCGCTCGCGCCCTCTCTCGTGCGCCTGCCCCGTCGCTCGCGCCCTCTCTCGTGCGCCTGCCCTGTCGCTCGTGCCCTCTCTCGTGCGCCTGCCCCGTCGCTCGTGCCCTCTCTCGTGCGCCTGCCCCGTCGCTCGTGCCCTCTCTCGTGCGCCTGTCCCGTCGCTCGTGCCCTCTCTCGTGCGCCTGTCCCGTCGCTCGTGCCCTCTCTCGTGCGCCTGCCCCGTCGCTCGTGCACCCTCTCGTGCGCCTGCCCCATCGCTCGTGCCCTCTCTCGTGCGCCGCCTCTCGTGCGCCCACCCCGTCACTCGCATCTTCTCATGCGCCCGTCCCCATCACTCGCACTCTCTCTCGTGCACCTGCCCCGTTGTTCGTGCCCTCGTGCACCCTCCCCGTCGCTCGCACTTTATCTCCTGTGCCCGCCCCGTCACCTGCGCCCTTGTGCGCCCGCTCTGTCACTCTCGCTCTTTCTCGTGCGCCTGCCCCATCGCTCACGCCCTCTCTTATACGTCCACCCCATCGCTCACACTCTCTCCCGTGCGCCCGTTGCTTGCATGCCCACCCGCCCCCTTGTTCTCTCTCGCTCTCTCTTGCACTCTCTCTTCTGTACGCCCATCCCCGCCGCTCGCACCCCCTCTCGTGCGCCTGCCCCGTTGCTCGCGCTTTATTTCCTGCGCCCGTCCCGTCACTCGAGTCCTCATGCGCCCGCCCTGTCACTCGAGCTCTCATGCGCCCGCCCTGTCACTCGAGCTCTCTCTCGTGCGCTCACCCCGTAGCTGACGCCCTCTCTTGTACACCCACCCCGTCTTTCGTGCATCCGCCCTGTCGCTCGCGCTCTCTCCCGTCCGCCCGTTGCTTGCATGCCCACCCGCCTCCTTTGTTCGCTCTCGCTCTCTCTTGCACTTTCTCTTCTGTACGCCTGTCCCCATCACTCGCGCTGACTCGCATACGCACGCCTCGTCGCTCAGTCCCCTCATGAGTTTGTGCTCCCTCTGTACGTCCGCCTCTGTCGCTCGCGCCGTCTCACGTGTGCCTGCCCCCGTCGCTCGCGCCCTCTGTCGTGCGCCTGCCCCCGTCACTCGCGCCCTCAGTCGTGCGCCTGCCCCGTAGCTCCTGCCCTCTTGTGCGCCCGCATGTCACTCGCGCCTGCCCTGTCACTCGCGCCTTCTCTCGTGCGCCCGCCCCATCACTTGCACCTTCTCTCGTGCACCCGCCCCATCGCTCGCTTCCTCTCTCGTGAGCTCGCCCCATCGCTCGCTTCCTCTCTCGTGCGCCCGCCCCATCGCTTGCTTCCTCTCTCGTGCGCCCGCCCCATCGCTTGCTTCCTCTCTCGTGCGCCCGCCCCATCGCTTGCTTCCTCTCTCGTGCGCCCGCCCCATCGCTTGCTTCCTCTCTCGTGCGCCCGCCCCATCGCTTGCTTCCTCTCTCGTGTGCCCGCCCCATCGCTTGCTTCCTCTCTCGTGCGCCCGCCCCGTCGTTCGTGCCCTCTCTCGTGTGCCTGCCCCGTCGTTCGTGCCCTCTCTCATGTGCCTGCCCCGTCGCTCGTGCCCTCTCTCGTGTGCCTGCCCCGTCGCTCGCGCCCCCTCTCGTGCTCCCGCCCCGTCGCTCACGCCCCCTCTTGTGCTCCCGCCCCGTCGCTCGCGCCCTCTCTCGTGCGCCTGCCCCCCCGTAGCTCCTGCCCTCTTGTGCGTCCGCCCTGTCACTCGCGCCTTCTCTCGTGCGCCTGCCCCATCGCTTGCACCCTCTCTCGTGCGCCCGCCCCGTCGCTTGCGCCCTCTCTCGTGCAACCGCCCCGTCGCTTGCGCCCTCTCTCGTGCAACCGCCCCGTCGCTTGCGCCTTCTCTCGTGCGCCCGCCCCGTCGCTTGCGCCCTCTCTCGTGCGCCCGCCCCGTCGCTTGCGCCCTCTCTCGTGCGCCCGCCCAGTCGCTTGCGCCCTCTCTCGTGCGCCCGCCCTGTCGCTTGCGCCCTCTCTCATGCGCCCGCCCCGTCGCTCGCGCCCTCCTGCGCCCGCCCCGTTGCTTGTGCCCTCTTGTGCGCCCGCCCCGTCGCTTGTGCCCTCTCTCGTGCGCCCGCCCCGTCGTTCGTGCCCTCTCTCGTGCGCCCGCCCCGTCGTTCGTGCCCCCTCTCGTGCGCCTGCCCCGTCGCTCTTGCCCTCTCTTGTGCGCCTGCCCTGTCACTCTTGCCCTCTCACGTGCGCCCGCCCCGTTGCTCGTGCCCTCTCTTGTGCGCTCGCCCCGTTGCTCGTGCCCTCTCTCGTGCGCTCGCCCCGTTGCTCGTGCCCTCTCTCGTGCGCTCGCCCCGTTGCTCGTGCCCTCTCTCGTGCGCTCGCCCCGTTGCTCGTGCCCTCTCTCGTGCGCTTGCCCCGTTCTCGTGCCTTCTCTCGTGCGCCCGCCCCCAGTCGCTCGCGCCCTCTTTCGTGCGCCTGCCCCCAGTCGCTCGCGCCCTCTCTCGTGTGCCCGCCCTGTCGCTCGCGCCCCCTCTCATGCGCCCGCCCCATCGCTCGCCCCCTCTCTCGTGCGCCCGCCCCATCGCTCGTACTTTCTCTCCTGCGCCCGCCCCATCACTCACGCCCTCTCTCCTGCGCCTGCCCTGTCAGTCGCACCCTCTCTCGTGCACCTGCCCTGTCACTCGCACCCTCTCGTGTGCGCCCGCACTGTAGCTCATGCCCGCCCCCATCGATCGCGCACTCTCCCGTGCGCCCGTTGCTTGCGCTCTCTCCCATGCGCACGTTGCTTGCATGCCCACCCGCCCCCTTTGCTAGCTTTCGCTCTCGCTCCCTCTTGCACTCTCTTGTGCGTCTGGCCCCGTCGTTCGCGCTCTCTCTCATGTGCCCGGCTCCTTCACTCAGCCTCGGCGCTGGCACCTACTCTCGTGCACCTGTTGCCCACGCACCCACCCGCCCCATTGCTCGCTCTCAATCTCTCGCGCTCTCTCTCTATTTCTCTCTCTCGTGTGCACGCCTCCGTCGAGAATTTGAGAGCAAGAAACGATGCAGGGAGAGGCAGTCCCGCCCCGTCGCTCACGTCCTCTCTCTCAAGGCAACCTGTTGCCCATCGCTCTCGCCCTTTCTCGTGCACCCACCCCGTTGATCACACCCTCTCTCTCTCTCGAGGCGAAGCCGGCCCTTCGCTCCCTCCCTCTCTCTCGAGGCGAAGCCGGCCCTTCGCTCGCTCCCTCTCTCTCTTTCTCTCTCTCTCTCTCTCGAGGCGAAGACGGCCCATCGCTCCCTCTCTCTCTCTCTCTCGGCGAAGACGGCCCGTCGCTCTCTCTCTCTACCTCGAGGCGGACACGCCCCTTCACTCACTCCCTCTCTCGAGGCGAAGATGGCCCGTCGCTCGCTCTCTCGAGGCGGACACGCCCTTTCACTCCCTCTCTCTCTCTCTCTCGAGGCGAAGACGGCCCGTCGCTCGCTCGCTCTCTCTCTCTCTCTCTCTCTCTCTCTCTCGAGGCAGACACGTCCCTTCACTCACTCCCTCTCTCTCTCTCTCTCGAGGCAAAGACGGCCCGTCGCTCGCTCGCTCTCTCTCTCTCTCTCTCTCTCTCTCTCTTGAGGCGGACACGCCCCTTCACTCACTCCCTCTCTCTCGAGGCGAAGACGGCCCATCGCTCGCTCGCTCTCTCTCTCTCTCTCTCTCTCTCGGCGGACACGCCCCTTCACTCACTCCCTCTCTCGAGGCGTACCCAGCCCGTCGCTCGCTCCTTCTCGTGAGGCGGACCCGCCCCTTCGCTCGCTCCCTCTCTTGAGGCGAAGCCGGCCCGTGTCTCGCTCCCTCTCTCGAGGCGGACCCGCCCCTTCGCTCGCTCCCATTCTCGAGGCGAAGCCAGCCCGTCACTCGCGCTCTCTCTCTCTCTAGGCGTACCCAGCCCGTCGCTCGCTCCTTCTTGCGAGGCGGACCCGCCCCTTCGCTCGCTCCCATTCTCGAGGCGAAGCCGGCCCGTCGCTCGCGCTCTCTCTCTCTAGGCGTACCCAGCCCGTCGCTCGCTCCTTCTCGCGAGGCGGACGCGCTCCTTCACTCGCTCCTTCTCTCAAGGTGGACCCGCCCCATTCCAACAGCAGGGGATTGAAGCTCACCATAAACTGAGGAAAAAACGAAGAGTGACGACATAGGAAAACGGTTAGTTCTTTGGCTGGTATGTAGTTGCTAATTTACCTCCTGATTAAAGATTAAAAATAAAAATTTTACAGATTAGGAAGACTAAGACCCAGCTAGAAATTAAAATTAAAAAATAACTGAACTAAAATAGAGATAAATGGCCAGGCGATGTGTTGTTCCTGCATGATGTGGGAGCTGGAGGACCCCATTGTGGTTGCTCGTGACCATATCTGTAGCTAGTGTTGGTTGCTCGAGGAACTTCGACTCAGAGTTGATGAGCTGGCGTCTGAGCTTTGTACGCTGCGACACATCAGCGAGTTACCTGGGCATTGTGTTTCAGGAGGCAGTTACACTTCTTAGACTAACTACCTTGAATTCTGCCAGTGGTCAGGGACAGGAGGGTGTCACTGTGAGTGGGGTAGGCAGAGGGTAGGGTCGCAGGAGCCTCACCCTTATCGAATAGATTTGAGATTCTTGCTCCCTGTGTGGATGAGAGTGGGGACTGAGGAGGATGAGCAAACTGATCTCTGCACCATGGTACAGGGAGCCATTTAAGTGGGGATGGGGAGAGAGAAAAGAAATGTCATAATCGGGGATAGTACAGGGGGTAGACCCTGTGACCGGGATCGAGAATCCTGAAGGTTGTATGGCCTGCCTGGTGCTCAGGTTCGCGATATCCCATCTGGGCTGCCGAGGAACTTAGAATGGGAAGGTAAAGATCCAGTTGTCGTGGTCCACGTGGGTACCAGCATCTTAGGTAGAACAAGGATAGAGGTTCTGCTGAAGAAATATGAACAGCTAGGGCCTAAATTTAAAAAAGCAGAACCAAAAAGGTAATCTCCAGATTACTACCTGAGCCAGGAGCTAATTAGCACAGGGCCAACAAGATTAAAGAGGTAAATGAGTGGCTCAAAGGTTGGTGTGGGAGAAATAGGTTCAAATTAATGGGACATTGGCATCAGTACTGGGAAGGAGGAGCTGTTCCGCTGGGAAAATCTGAATCATGCTGGGACCAGTCTTCTGGCGAATCGCATAACTAGGGCTGCAGATAGGGCTTTAAACTAAATAGTCGGGGGTTCAGTCGTATGGAAAATTAGAAAAATTCAAAGTTAAAGGCGAAAGTTTGAGGCTTAGGAGAGGTTAGTAAAGTTTCCATAACAAGTAATAGAGCAGAGAGTATAGAAAGCGGCAGAAATCTTACTTCAGGCACAGCAGTAAAGGGGATAGCTAGAAGACGTTGGTCAATGCAGGACTGAGGGTGTTGTACCGAGGTAAATGAGCTTGTTGCACACATTGAAATTGGCCGGTAAGAGGTTGTGGGTATCACAGAGACGTGGCTGTAAGGGGATCAGGGCCAAGATTTCAATATAGAAGGATGTACATCAAAAGGACAGCCAGAGGGCAAAGGGGACGGAGTTGCATTGTTAGTAAGGAATGAAATTAAATTGATAGCAAGAAGGCGTAGAATTTGTGTGGAACAAGTTGAGGAATCGCAAAGGAGAAAAGACCCTGCTGGGTATTATGTACAGGCCCCCTAACAGTAGTTAGGATGTGGGGCAGAAAATAAATCACGAGATAGAAAAGGCTTCACAGCGCCAGGATCCCAGGGTCAATTCCCTGCTGGGTCACTGTCTGTGCGGAGTCTGCACGTTCTCCCCGTGTCTGCGTGGGTTTCCTCCGGGTACTCCGGTTTCCTCCCACAGTCCAAAGATGTGCATGTTAGGTGGATTGACCATGATAAATTGCCCTTAGTGACCAAAAAGGTTAGAAGGAGTTATTGGGTTACGGGGATAGGATGGAAGTGAGGGCTTAAGTGGGTCAGTGCAGACTCGATGGGCTGAATGGCCTCCTTCTGAACCGTATGTTCTATTTTCTATGTTGTTCTGTGAGGGAAGAGCTGGCCAGAATTGATTGGAAGGGGAGCCTAGCAGGGAAGACAGTGGAACAGCAATGGCAGGAGTTTTTGGGGGTTATTAGGGAGGCACAACAGAAATTCATCCCAAGGAGTAGGAACCATGCTAAGGGGAGGACAGGGCATCCATGGCTGACAAGGGAAGTCAAGGACAGCATAAAGGGAAACACAAAATTAAACAAGGTGGCGAGATTTAGTGGGAAGCCTGTAAAACCAAGCAGAGGGCAACTAAACAAAGCAATAAGGGGAGAAAAAGTTAACTTGGAATATAAAAGAATATGGAAAGAGGTTTTTTTTCGATATATAAAAGTAAAAGAGAGGCAAGAACTGACATTGGACCACTGGAAAATAAGGCTGGAGAAGTAGATGGAAACCTGTAGATAGAGTTCGAACCAAATTTTGCCACGCAGTCGTGTGTGTATGGGGAGTATAGTAGGGGGCTAAGTATGCAGCCTAGGGAGGTTCCGGTATTGAGGACTATCGTGGAGGAGGTTTTGTTGTTTATACTTACTACGTCTATGGGTCAGAAAGTTGAGGATCCAGTTGCAGAGGGAGGAGCCAAGTCCTAGGTTTTGGAGCTTTGATATGAGCTTCGCTGGGATTATGGTGTTGAAGGCGGAGCTGTAGTCAATAAATAGGAGTCTGATGTAGGAGTCTTTGTTGTTGGAATACTCCAGGGATGAGTGTAGGGCCAGGGAGATGGCGTCTGTTGTGGACCGGTTGCGGCTGTATGCATTCTGGGAGTATGGAGTTGATGTGCTTCATAATCAACCTCTTGAAGCACTTCATTAAGATTAATGTCAGGGCCATTGGACGGTAGTCATCGAGGCACGTTGCCTGGTTCTTCTTTGGCACCGGTATAATGGTGGTCTTCTTGAAGCAGGTGGGAACCTTGGAGCGAGTAGGGACAGTTTGAAGATGTTCGCGAACACATCTGCCAGCTGGTCCTCCTTTAGTTTCCACTCATTCCTTTTGTCCATTCACATGGTTAATGTGTGCCATTTTCTTGCAGTTCTATACAGTGCCCAATTACCATCTTGGGTGGCATTTCTTCAAAAGCATATATTTAAATCACAGCCACAATTTCTCATTGAAACACCAGTCTGCCAGTTTGCTATCCTATCCTCGTTTTATTTCATTCACACACACTCACCTCTCTCACATCCTTCACACACACCTCTCTCACACTCAGACCTCTCACACTCACCTCTCACACCCACACCTCTCTCACACTCGCATCTCTCTCTCTCACACTCACACCTCTCTCTCACTCACACCTCTCTCACACCTCCCTCACACCTCTCTCGCATACTCACACCTCACACACTCGCACCTCTCTCACAAGTGCACTCACTTCTCACGCACACATCTCTTGTGCATGCGCACACGCACATGCTCACCTCACACACTTTATTGAAGTTCACTGCCCTTCCTTCATTAATCATCTTGCATCAAACCCAGCTCCCAGCCTGGGGTTTCACCACAATCCCAATGACCCCCAGCCTTACTGTGGAAAGAAGAGTCCTTACACTGGATTTTTCAATGGGATTTCATCAGATCAGAGAGAGAAGCTTCAGAGATGTTTCAGCCAGCTTCTGAACTGAAAGCGAAACGACAACCCAGCCTTACTGGGAGAGAGACATTCCAGAGAAATTAGAACCAATCTCCACGCACTATCTGAAAAGCCCAGTAATTTGAGCTGGTTTATTGACCACTAGCCAAGTCCATCAGTCTGAGTCAGCATTAATGTCAATCAAATCATTCTAGAATCTGCTTGTTAGAATTAAAGGCTGCTTCATGCAGACCAATTTCTTAATGTGACAGGTCCAGCCCAGGCTTCTGCTTGAATTTTTAAAAAATTATTCGTTCATGGCACGTGCCAGCATTTATTGCCCATCCCTAATTGCCCTGCAGGTAAGAGTCAAACACATTGCTGTGGGTCTGGAGTCACATGTAAGCCAGACCAGGGGCTGGATTCTCCCCTACCCAGTGTGACGGAGGGGCCCGGCGTAGGGGAGTAGCGCCAACCACTCAGGGGTCGGGCCTCCCCAAAGGTGGGGAATTCTCCCCACCTTTGGGGGCCAGCCCCGCGCCGGAGCGGTTTGCACCAGAAGACTGGCGCAAAAAACCGGCGCCCCCGGCAGTGGGGCTGGCCGAAAGGCTTTTGCCGGTCGGCGCATGCGCCGGCGGTGACGTCAGCGGCCAGCTGCCGCTGACATCACCACCGGCGCATGCGCGATGTGGGTTCTCTTCCGCTTCCGCCATGGCGGAGGCCGTGGCGGCCGCGGAAGGAGAAAGAGTGCACCCAGGGCACTGGCCCGGAGTCTGAGCGGGGGGCCCCGATCGCGGGCCTGGCCACCGTGGGGGCAACCCCCGGGTCCGATCGCCCCCCGCCCCCCCCAGGACCCCGGGGGCCCGCTCGCGCCGCTGATCCCGCCGTTACAGAGGTGGTTCAAACCTCGGCGGTGGGAGAGGCCTCCCAGCGGCGGGACTTCGGCCCATTAGGGCCGGAGAATCACCGCAGGGGCCTCGCTGATCGGGGTGGCGAGATTCCCGCCACTTCCCGGGTGGCGGAGAATCTCTGCCACGGCGGGGGCGGGATTTTAGGCGGCCCCAGGCGATTCTCCGACCCTGCTGGGGGTCGGAGAATTTCGCCCTAGGTAAGGATGGCAGATTTCCTTCCCTGAAGGACATTAGTGAACCAGATGGGTTTGTATGACAGTTGACAATGGTTTCATGGTCGTCATTAGACTTTAATTCCAGATATTTATTAAATTCAAATTTCACCATCTGCTGTGGTAGGATTTGAACCTGGAGCATTACCCTGGGTCTCTGATTTACTAGTCCAGTGACAATGCACTACATGATGTGGAGATGCCGGTGTTGGACTGGGGTGAGCACAGTAAGATGTCTTACAACACCAGGTTAAAGTCCAACAGGTTTGTTTCAAACACGAGCTTTTAGAGCACCTGAGGAAGGAGCAGTGCTCCGAAAGCTAGTGTTTGTAACAAACCTGTTGGACTTTAACCTCGTATTGTAAGACTTCTTACAATACGCTACATCACCGCCTCCCCTAATTCTGCTTGAATTAAAGGCATAATTCAATTAAGTTTCCATGGATGAAAATTGACATATCATTATGAGGTATGCAAGAAATAAATCACCTCACACACCTCTCTGAATCATCCCCGGTATATAAGTCCCCTTCCCGATCTACACATTAGTAATGAGTCAGCCTTTAACCAGCTGCAAACACATTATCTTTTCCAGGAATATGCACAACTTTAACATTAAACTGCTGTAATGGTAAACTCCAGTGGCATAATCTTTCATGCTGGGTTTTAAACTTTTCTATAAATGCAAGTGGATTATGGTCTGAAAGGCTGGGGCGGTTAGCACTGGTTCATCCTCCAACATGGTCATTGCTCTCCCAACTTGTGACACTAATAAAGATTATTATTACAAAACTCTCCATCCACATTCCCCTTAATTCTCAAAAGAAATTCTTGACCATTTACTTCACCTCCCTTTCTATCATCTTCTTTTACCTCGGAGAGTCATCGCAGACCGTCAAAAGGATGTGGGTTAATTAGCCATTCGCTTGGTATCACTTCACAGTCCTTACTGTCCTCCACCTGACTATCCAATGCCACGCCATCGTGCATATGGTCCTTCAAAGCAAGCATACTCTGGGAAATTCTTCCACCTGAGGGAAATGGCAATGAGTTTACTGCAAGAGGCAGTGACAAGTTACTTTTAGAAAAGTCCAAGTCACTTTCGTATTTCAGTTTGCTGTCTTCTTTACTAGCTTTGGAAGAATTATTTGCCAGTTGTTCAAGATCAATAAGTGAATGGTCTACTCGGTAACAGCTGTTCATCATTATTTCATAATCAGAACCAAAGTCAAAACTCTTGTCTGACCCTTCATCCCTGCCACCACTCTTAAATTTGGATTCCTCTTTCTTATGGTCACCTTCAGTCTGAGAATTCACAGTATCGGGTCGCTCCCACTGTCCTCTGATATGTGGTTAACATCTTTTTTTGAGTCATTTACTGCCCAATGAGTTTTCCTAACTCTCATGCCCAACATTTTTCATCTCATGCTATCTGCAGTACTTCCTCAAAACTCTCTCTAATCATGGGTAAACCTGCAATCTTCACTCATTCTAAATCATTCCCCAAAAGTAAGTCTGCTCCTTCCACTGTGAATTCCTTAACCACTCCAACAACCCCTGGACCTGACACTAAATCGCACTCCAATTTATACAATGGAACTGGAATACAACTTCCACCTATTGCATTCACCAATACCTCAGCCTCACTGAGCTCTCTGGAGGGAAAACCAAATCCTTCTCCAATATGAGGGTTTGAGTAGCCCCTGTGTCCCTTAAAATTGTTACGGGTTTGGCTACATCAGTTGAGGAAAATGGGGTGACCTTCCCCTTAGACAAAAAAACTAACATATCTCTCATCTACCTCATTTCTCACACCTGGCCCCACAAGCAGTATTTACCTCAGGTCTCCTGAGTCCAGTTAATGCTACAGTCTGCCCTGTAGTATTCTCCACTTTTGTTCCCTTTTCAGAATCGTCCTTATGAACCCATACAAGTCCCACGGGCTATCCTTGCAACTTCCAACATGCTGACAGAACATGTCCCACCTTATTACAATGGCAAATCCTCAGCTTCCAACTCTCACCTCCACCCTCAGTACCTTCCTTCCTCGTCTGAGAAGGAGATCCCTGAGCCTTCCCAGCTATCCATTCCTTACCTTGGCTTCCTCTTCTTCATAAAATCTGGGGGGGGGGGGGGGGGGGTGAAGGAACAAAGGTTTTTTTAATTCATGGATTAGTTCATCATCGTCAGCCATATTTGCTGTCTGTAGCAGTTTTCTTTTTTTTTTAAATTAAATTTCGAGTACCCAATTATTTTCCCCCAACTAAGGGGCAAGTTAGCATGGCCAATCCACCTAAGCTGCACATCTTTGGGCTGTGGGGATGAAACCCACACAGACACAGGGAGACTGTGCAAACTCCACACAGACAGTGACCCGGGACCAGGATGGAACCCTGGTCCTCAGCGCCGTTTGCAGAAGTGCTAACCACTGATCCACTGTGCTGCCCTGACTAGCAGTTTTCACCCTCTGGTCTTCAACATGGATTCTTATTATAGAAGGTAGGGAATTCTTAAACTCCTCTAAGAGAATAACCTTTCAGAGCCTCATAGGTAGTTTCAACTCTCAGTGCTCAAATTCAAATTATGCATATGTCTGTCCCGGCTATCTCCTTAAATTATAATAATAATCGCTTATTGTCACAAGTAGGCTTCAATGAAGTTACTGTGAAAAAGACCTAGTTGCCACATTCCGGCGCCTGTTCCGGGAGGCTGGTACGGGAATTGAACCTGCGCTGCTGGCATTGTTCTGCGTTACAAGCCAGCTGTTTAGCCCACTGTGCCAAACCAGCCCCTCTGAAACTCTAAAATTCTGAAACTTTTGCCTATATGCTTCGGGAACCAATTAATGTGCATCCAGATTAGCCTTTCTTACCACATCATAATTTTTACACTCCTGCTTCCTGTACTTCCTGTCCCCCCCCCCCCCCAATCAATTTACTCTGCATAGGTAATGTACAATTTTCTCTTGCCCACTCCATTTGGGTTGCTGTTTTTGTAAAAGCCCTAAGCACCCCTCTACCTATTATCAACTTCCCACTCATTTCTAGCATCCTAATATGGAGGTTTTTCTCTAATACTACCTTCCGCATTTCCATCCCATTCATTTTGGTTTTTTGATGTCTCCCCATTCATTCCTGTTTATACTGCATTTCCAATTGTTTCCCTGGTATTTCTGCTGATTGTTGCCCTGACCAAGGCTGTGTTTCTTGTATTTCTTTCAAATTTAAATTTAAATGTTGACCAATCACCTCAATTATCTCTACCTTCCTAGCTCTAGCTAGTACTTTCAGTTCGAATTCAGCGACCAATTCAGCTAGCACGTCTTTGCGATTTTCCTTTAATAAACCAGATACGTCTTCCACCTAAACATAATATCACAACAAACCTGGTGTCTCTTTTTTTTAAAGTTATACGGTAACCCACATTCGTCATCTAACATTCCAACGATCCTGGACAAGCCCAAAATTTATGTGACAAAATGCTCAATGATCAAATTCAAATTCTGCATCTGTCTGTCCCGGCTATCTCCTTAAATTATAATAATAATAATCGCTTATTGTCACAAGTAGGCTTCAATGAAGTTACTGTGAAACGACCCTAGTCGCCACATTCCGGTGCCTGTTCAGGGAGGCTGGTGTGCAGTTGATTCCAGCCCCACAGGCCCCGGAGGTCCAACACAAGTGAATTAACCAATAATTTGTATTAAATTCCCAAATACTTTGTCCCTTGGCTGCCCAATAATATACAGTCACTAGGTTTGTAAGTTGAAACTTAGAAACCTTACAAGGAGGGCAGCACGGTAGCACAAGTTGATAGCACTGTGGCTTCACAGCGCCAGGGTTCCAGGTTCAATTCCCTGCTGGGTCACAGTGCGGAATCTGCATGTTTGCCCCGTGTCTGCGTGGGTTTCCTCCGGGTGCTCCAGTTTCCTCCCACAGTCCAAGGACGTGCAGGTTAGGTGGATTGGCCATGATAAATTGCCCTAAGTGACCAAAAAGGTTAGGAGGAGTTATTGGGTTAGGGGGGTAGGGTGGAAGTGAGGGCTGAAATGGGTCGGTGCAGACTTGATGGGCCGAATGGCGTCCTTCTGCACTGTATGTTCTATGTTGAAACACAAGTACTGTTTATTTATAACTGACATAAAGGCGGCACGGTGGCACAGTGGTTAGCACTCCTGCCTCACGGCGGCGAGGACCTGGGTTTGATCCCAGCCCCGGGTCACTGTCTCACATTTGCCCTGTGTCTGCGTGGGTCTCTCTCCTCCTCCCCCCCAAAATATTGGTGGATTGGTCATGCTAAATTGCCCGTTAATTGGACAAAAGAGAATTGACTACTTTAAATTTAAAAAAATTATAACTGAAATAAAGATGAAATATGCAGTAATTGCGAAGGAATAATGACAAGCTAACCTACTACCCCCACCCCTTTCAGCTGTCCCACTCTACCCACACACACACGTACACACAAGACAGAGGGGTGGAAAGGGGTTAAAATAATGAGGATTGAGATCAAACGAAAAATCAAAGTGTTTGCTTTCGATGTTGAACCCTTTGCCGCAGGCTTTCCTCCCACCTGGGTACAGTTGGTGATGGTCTTCCAGCAGAAATACTTCGTGGGCAGTAGGATGTTTTCTGGAGAGACTCTTTAACCTTTATGAAACTGGGCCTTAACTCAACGGTCCACCTTTCAGACTACTTCATAAGACTCTTGGTCTCACATCAAACCATCTCTCAGTCCGAGTATTCATCACAATCCCTTTGCAGTTTCACTAGAATGACCTCCAGCTTTACTGGGGAAAGAAAAGAGTTCCTGCAATGGATTTTACAGAGAGAGAAGCTTCAGAGCTGTTTCTGTCAGCTTCTGAACTGAAAGCAAAACTACAACCAGCCTTACCGGGAGAGAGGCATTCCAGAGCAATTAGACCCAATCGCCAGGGGCTAATGGGAAAGCCCAGCATTTTGAGCTGGTTTATTGGCCTTCAGCCAAGTCCATCAGTCTGAGTCAGCATTGATGACAGTCAAATCATTCTGGAATCTACTTGTTTGAATTAAAGGCTGCTTCATGCAGTTTGCTTTCTTAACACCACGGGCCAATCCCCAGTTTAAACCACCCAAGGGTTCACTTCGAATAAAAGGCACAGTCCCATTAAGCTCTCTCCCACGCTCACCCCTCTCACGCACGCTCACTCGTCTCTCAGACACTCACTCCTCTCTCTCACACGTTCACCCTTCTCTCATACACTCACCCCTCTTGCACACTCCCACTCTCTCCCATTCTCACACGCTCACCATTCTCTCCTACACTCACCCCTCTCTCTTGCACACCCACTCTCCCATGCTCACCCTCTGTCTTGCATGCTCGCTCCTCTCTCCCATGCTCACCCCTCTCACACACGATCACCCCTCTCTCCCACACGCTGATCCTTTCACACGCTCACCCCTCCCTCATGCACGCTCACCCCTCCCTCATGCACGCTCACCCCTCTCTCTCACACTCACTCCTCTCTCACACACGCTCACTCCTCTCTCACACATGCTCACTCCTCTCTCACACATGCTCACTTCTCTCTCTCACGCTCACTCCTCCCTCTCACGTTCACTCCTCTCACGCTCACTCCTCTCTCTCACGCTCACTCCTCTCACGCTCACTCCTCTCTCACACATGCTCACTCCTCTCTCTCACACGCTCACCCCTCTCTCACACACGCTCACTCCTCTCACACACGCTCACTCCTCTCACATACGCACACCCCTCTCTCACATGCTCACCACTCTCACACGCTCACCCATAGAATTTACAGTGCAGAAGGAGGGCATTCGGCCCATCGAGTCTGCACCAGCTCCGGGAAAGAGCACCTACGCAAGGTCAACACCTCCACCCTATCCCCATAACCCAGTAACCCCACCCAACACGAAGGGCAATTTTGGACACTGCGGGCAATTTATCATGGCCAATCCACCTAACCTGCACATCTTTGGACTGTGGGAGGAAATCGGAGCACCCGGAGGAAACCCACGGACACATGGGGAGGATGTGCAGACTCCGCACAGTCAGTGACCCAAGCTGGAATCGAACCTGGGACCCTGGAGCTGTGAAGCAATTGTGCTAACCACTGTGCTACCATGCTGCCTATCGCTCACACGCTCACCCCTCTCTCAGGCACGCTCACCCCTCTCTCAGGCACGCTCACCCCCTCTCACACACACTCACCCCTCTCTCAGGCACGCTCACCCCTCTCTCACACACGCTCACTCCTCTCTCCCACACGCTCACCCCCCCTCTCACACACGCTCACCCCTCTCTCAGGCACGCTCACCGCTCTCTCACACACGCTCACCCCCTCTCACACACGCTCACCCCTCTCTCACAAGCTCGCCCCTCTCTCAGGCACGCTCACCGCTCTCTCGCACACGCTCACCCCCTCTCACACACGCTCACCCCTCTCTCCCACACGCTCACCCCTCTCTCACAAGCTCGCCCCTCTCTCAGGCATACTCACTCCTCTCTCCCACACGCTCACCCCCTCTCACACACGCTCACCCCTCTCACACACGCTCACCCCTCTCCCACACGCTCACCCCCCTCTCACACACGCTCACCCCTCTCACACACGCTCACCCTTCTCACACGCGCTCACCCCTCTCTCCCACACGCTCACCCTTCTCTCTCACAAGCTCACCCCTCTCTCAGGCACACTCACTCCTCTCTCCCACACTCTCACCCCCCTCTCACACACGCTCACCCTTCTCACACACGCTCACCCTTCTCACACACGCTCACCCCTCTCTCACACATGCTCACCCCCTCTCCCACACGCTCACCCCTCTCTCACAAGCTCGCCCCTCTCTCACGCACGCTCACTTCTCTCTCACACATGCTCACCCCTCACGCACGCTCACTTCTCTCTCTCGCACGCTCACCCCTCTCACACACACGCTCACCCCTCTCACACACACGCTCACACCTCTCTCACACACGCTCACTCCTCTCTCACATGCTCACCCCTCTCTCACAAGCTCACCCCTCTCTCTCACAAGCTCACCCCCTCTCTCACAAGCTCACCCCCCTCTCACACGCTCACCCCCCTCTCACACACGCTCTCTCCTCTCACACACGCTCTCTCCTCTCACATATGCTCACTCCTCTCTCACACGCTCACTCCACGGTGGCCAGGCCCGCGATCGGGGCCTACCGATCGGCGGGCGGGCTAATTCCGGTGGGGGCCTATGTTCCTCCGCGCCAGGCCTCTGTAGGGCTCCGCCATATTGCCCGGGGGCTGGCGCGGACATGGCATCCCACGCACATGCGTGGACCTGCGCCAGCCGTTGCGCGCCAGCTTTCGAGTGCCGGAGCAGTGGACACCACTCCAGCGCCGTACTAGCCCCCTAGGAAGGGGTGAATGCCTGGACATGGAGGCCCGTTGACGCCGGAGTCGCACGTGCCGGTTTAAAAATAAATAAATTTAGAGTACCCAATTCATTTTTTTCCAATTAAGGGGCAATTTAGTGTGGCCAATCCACCTATCTTGAACATCTTTGGGTTGTGGGGGCGAAACCCACACAAACACGGGGAGAATGTGCAAACTCCACACGGACAGTGACCAGAGCCGGGATCGAACTTGGGACCTCGGCGCCGTGAGACTGCAATGCTAACCCACTGCGCCACCGTGCTGCCCTCCACGCGCCGGTTTTGACGCCGGCGTCAACACTTGGCGAGGATTTCAGACAATCCCAGCTGTGGTTTTTCAGCCAGATTGATATATGTATTTGTAAGCTGGAGCGACCTCGTGGAGGTAACCAGTATCACTTATCAACGTGTTTTATGGGCTGGTCTGCCTGACTGGATGGTCGCAACATAAACCAACCTCTGTGGCGCAATCAGTTTGCGCGTTCGACTGTTGACTGAAATGTTGGTGGTTCGATTCTCCAGGGACAAAGTGCGATCCCACCCACGGATGAAGTGATTTTTTGGGTGGCAAGGTAGCACAGTAGTTAACACTGTTGCTTCACTGCTCCAGGGTTCCAGGTTCGATTCCCGGCTTGGGTCAGTGTGCGGAGTCTGCACGTTCTCCCCGTGTCTGCGTGGGTTCCCTCCGGGTGCTCCGGTTTCCTCCCACAAGTCTCGAAAGACATGCCGTTAGGTGAATGCACCACCAGCAATGGGTGGAGAATTAAGATGGCTCAGGAGGGAGACCAGGTTACATAAGTGCAGATGTTTGAAGGTCCTGTGGCTGGAGAATACCACGGACATAGGGATGGGTAAAGTCCTGGTGGGTTTTGAAAACAAGAGTGAGAATTTTAAAATCAAAGTGTTGTTTAACTTGAAAGCAAATGTCGGTCAGAGAGAACAGGGGTCAGTGGGTGAATGGGACTTGATGCAGAATTCTAGACTTTTAAGTTTATGTAAGGGTTATGAGCTAGCAGAATATGACAGAATTCTTCCATCAAGATGAAAAATTATGTAGTTGATTCTGAGATGTACGAGGAGAGATTGAGTCAGTTAGGATTATGTTTGCTGGAGTTCTGAAGAATGAAGGAGCATGTCATAGAAACATATAAAATTCTTAACAGGACGAGACAGGGAGGATTTAGGAAGGATGTTCCTGATGGGAGGAGAGTCCAGAACCACCCAGAGTGTGAGGAGCCTGTGAAATTCACTACCACAGAAAGCAGTTGTGGGCAAAATTCTCTGGAAAGATTTCGAAGTGTTGCAGCAAACAGGAATTGTCACAAGCTTCCCGGCGCTCGCCCAGCGAGGCCGACAACGCTATTCAATGTTAATTGGTCCACTTAACGAGGCCTCTCGGGCTTCTTCTCATAAATGAAGGCTCACCAGCCGATTCGCCTGCATCGCGCACGGCAGCCGTCCAGTAACAAGGTCAAGCAGCACTTGCTAAGCTGCAATTGCTTAGCCAACCCCAGCCAGCTCACAGAAATGGCACTGAGGAGACCAGCCCTAAGATTCGGGGATGCTGACCTAGGGAGGCTGTTAGACGCTGTAGAGGCGAGGAGGGTCCCTGTTCTCCTGAGGGTCCAGGAGGGTCAGCCATAGGGCAGGCAGTGCTGCCTGGAACGAGGTGGCGACGACTGTGAGCTTGGGGAGTGTGACCAGGAGGACTGTTCTCCAGTGCAGGAAAAAGGTCAATGACCTACCCCTTGCAGCAGGATTGAGTATACACCCCACCCTTCCCCCGAGACTTTTCTGCCCACGGGAGCATTCATCTCCTCCCCCATAAATCCCCCCAACCCTTCCTCCACCCCCTTTCCCCCTTCAACCCTCCTTCACACCCCCCCCCCCCCCCCCCCCCCCCCCCACTCCCACCACTGTGAACCATGTGTGTGGCTAACGATGCCCTCTCTGTGTCCCCTCAGGAAAAGCTCTCCCACAATGGCCAGGAGAGGCCCAGAATGATGGTTGTGTACCAGACATCAGGATGCTCACCACCTTTGAGGAGCGGGCCGTGGAGGTGACCGGTGTGGCCGAGGACAGGGCAGTCGCCAACGCGGAGGCTGCCGGACACCGCAGAGGTGAGGAGCCACTGGGCCCCACCTGGAGGACCTGTCAAACGTGAGTTGATATTGCCTTACTGACTGACCCATCCTTCCACTGACAAGATGTCCATTCTCCCCGCAGGTTCTCCAGCAACGGCACCGCCTCATCCCTGGTGACTCCCTCTCCATGAGAATTCTCCATGAGACCCACCTCGGAGAGATCCAAGGATGCCACAGTACTAGCCGCTTCACAGCTGTCATCCCCACCCTCAACCAGCGCAGATACACTCACCTCAGTGGGAAATGTTAGTGGTCAGGCTTCTGGGGCACCATATTGCTGCTGGTGTATATCAGGATAGAGACGGGAATCCCCAGGTGAGACAGCAGTCGGAGGGCTGCTGGATCCCAGGATCCAGCTGGATCCCAACTTGATGCTGAGCCTGTGGAAGAGGTCATTCCGGAGCTGATGGAGACGTTGGGGTGCAGCCGAGGCGCTTCAGAACATGGCCCAATCACTGAGGAGCATCTCTGAGGGCGTTGAGACCATGGTGCGGACCATGGGGAACCGCCAGGGGTGGCAGAGCCAGATGATGCAGGGGCAGCTGTGGCTCAAACCAGTTGCCTCTCCATCCCAAGATGAACCCCAGGGTCCTGTGGGCACTTGGAGATGCCGGGTGCCAACCCGGACCCGTCCCTTGGAGTGGCGGCGGTGGCCACTAGCTCCCCTCTGATGAGGCCTCATCTCACAGCCAGCACACAGGACAGGGCGGCACGGCTGTGCATGTGCTGCCAACAAGTGAACCGAGGCATTCCAGCCTCAAAGCACCCCGAGGACGCCCACCAGGGGCACCAAAGGCCACGGGACATGGTAAGCAGCTGGAAGCCTTCACCTCAGATGTATATCCTGGGGACACACCTAGACGTAGTGGTAGAGCTAGTATGATGCCTCTGTCATTTTCTTCCACAATGCGAGCTGACCTCCGAACTCTTGGTCCATCTCTCCAGGCACTCACCCACCCTCCGGCCGTGGACATGTCCCTGGAGCAGTGTCCCATCTCCTGGGTGTTCGGATGTTGGCTGCTGCATGTGTGGTGTTGCCTCCTGCAGTGTCCATGCATAAAGGTGTGATTTGGATGCTAGGCAACGACTCCCACATGCTCCATGGCCCGCCCACCCACGGGGATCCACTTAGGTTGTGTGAAGTGCTCACTTAACCATGGTTGTTACTTCCCTACCGGCAATAGCCTTCAGCCGCACGGCCAGGGGCCTCAGCAGTCGGCGGGGGTTATAGGTGGTCGGTGTGGCAAACAGGCAGGGATAAGGGTTGCCCCAGGACCGGGCACACACGATCCAATGTTTCGTATGGTGGTGCCGCAAGTGGTTGGCCCCCTCCAGTGCCTCCCACCCCCCACCCTCCTATGGCGGCCCACCCCACTGAGCACTGGGGTGGCAAGTCCAGTTCCCCGGGCTCTTTGCCTGTGAGCAAAGATGGTTACTCACCTCCTCGACTCCCCACAGAAGCCCTTCAGCCAGGTTCACTTTTTTCAAAAGGACAACTAATTGACGTCAGTATGACCACTTGCTGGTGAGGCCGCTGAATGACGGGAAGCCATTAGATATGGGATGGCTCTTGTTAATTGTATAGAAATAAGGCTTAAGTGGGATCATTGGTTTCTCGCCACACTACGGCAAGATCCCGATTTAGCCTATAGGAGCAGACCGGTTGCATCACAAACTGTTTGGCACCTGGCGTGGTCCTCATTTTCTGCCTCTACCGCTATTCACCAGCCTCATCTCGCTTGAGTGAGAGCACAATGAGGCTGGCGAATCGCGCCCTGTATGTTTTTAAGGAGTCTGCCTGGATCGCTCTTGGGGCTAAAGGGATCAAAGGATATGGGGGGAAAGTGGGAACAGGTTACTGAGTTGTGGGATCAGCCATGATCATAATGAATGACAGGGCAGGCTCGAAGGACCGTTCTTATAGCTTACTGCTGCTCCTATTTTCTATGTTTCTATGGATAAGGTAGGTGGCAGCCAGAAGTAGGTTGAACTCGAGTTCTGAGATAGCAACAATTTAAATTAGGGTTTCAGTAGCATATGGGGTGGGGCAGGGCTGTGCCATGTTACAGAACTGGCAGTAGTTACTTGGAATGATGGCATGGCTATGTGGTTGGAAGTTTACGGGTCAGTTTTGACATCAAAGTTGTGGGCAATCTAGTTGAGCTCCAGACAGTCTCCATTATTGGAGGAAATTTCTCATCCAACATTGGATGTTGGACAAGGAACCTTGTTTTAGGCAGTGGAGAGTTCAAGACAGATTCTGGGATAAAGTTGGGCATTTCAGCCTGTGGCCAGATATTCTGTTTTTGGATGATGTCAACAAGGGATTTTGAGATCTAGGTTGGGGCTATAGATAGATACTCGGGAGCAGGAAAAAAAGGCATTGCTAATTAATTTGTAGGCAACTGGATGGGAAAATATGGAACTCCACACAAACAGATTAGCCACGATCTTATTGAATGGCAGAGCAGGCCTATTTCTGCTCCTATTTGGTATGTTTGAATCAGCCAAGTGCAGTCTCACTCAGATAGTGCAGGGGGAGCTGTTGGAGGAGGTTGGTGTGGTCATCTGTGCCAAAGGCTGCAGCCAACCTTAACTCACTCATTCAGAAAATCCACTAATTCCCCTATTGTACCATTCAGTCCTTTGCCACCTTTTGCTTTGAGTATCTTACACACATTCTAATTGAACTTTACATGAATAACAACATCCTGAAGAGAGTCAGACATTTCCCTTTTGTCAGTTTAATCCCTTTTATCCATTTTGCCTCTTGTCACAATTTGACTTGATTCAGTGGTACCACAATGATTTGGATTTACCAGGTCTTTACCACTTCCTGTCTCGCTTTTTGAGACGAAGAGCCCACGTTTTTCAGTCTTCTCATGCTAATCAGTCTTTTGACAACATGAGTCAATCCTTTTGATATGTGTACTGCTTCTGAGAACTCTCTTGTCTCATGGTTGTCTAAACTAGACTCCTTACTTAAGTCCTTTCTGGTTTTATCTCAAAACTGTTTAAAGCTTATATAGCAGCCTTTTTAGTGGAGCAATGGGTGTATAGCCTAAAGTTAAACAAAACGGGTGGAGCAACAAGGTTGGAAAAAAATAATAGGGAATAGATCTAACAAAGGAAGAGCAATGAAAGATCAGCAAATATAGCAATGTACAAAAAATCCGCAACAAAATGGGGGAATGGAGGCAGCAGTTAACAAGGGAAGAGCACCAGGCTGTTATAATTACGAAGCTCTTGAGGCTTTTACTGCCTAATTGATGTTCTGTAACTACAGCCCTGAAGAAAGAAATGTTTTTATTAAGGGCTTCATCTCTCTGAGGAGGTGTCATGCCGATCCACATTCAACAACCTGCTGTGAAAGCACTGCTCACATTTTGACATGTGACAAATTCCACCACAGCAGTTGAGACAATCCACAACATTCAAAAACAATCCCCAACATTCAAAATCAAAAAACATGCAACATTCTTTAAAAAAAATGTCAATGCCCCCATCCCTAAATATTAATGGATCCTTAAAACAATTCCATTATTCAGATCTGCATTTTCACCAAAAATGAATCCGTTCTTCCTTGGGCCATGCGCCACCATTTGTGTACCAAGTTTTGTTGAAATCCATCCATTGGTTTTTTTTGGTATATATTTATTACAGATTAGCAGGGTTGAAAGCATTACTTCTGCCCATCTCCTGTGGTGGAGGTGGTAATGGTGATAGTGGAAACATGACTAGGCAGGGCAGGACTGCCAATTTTTAAAAATATAAATTTAGAGTAGCCAATTCTTTTTTTTCCAATTAAGGGACAATTTAGTATGGCCAATCCACCTACCCTGCACATCTTTTTGGGTTGTAGGGGTGAGACCCATGCACACACGGGGAGAATGTGCAATCTCCATATGGACAATGACCCGGGGCCGGGATCAAGCCCGGGTCCTCGGTGTCATGAGGCAGCAGTGCTCACCACTGCGCCACTCTGCCGGCCCAGGATTTCCAATTAAATATTACTGTCTATGAAGTCTTTAGAAATAATCGGAAGGTGGAAGGGTTGATGAGTAACAGTCAATCAGAAACAACAGAATGGCAAGAAAGGACACAACTTAGAGAAAGAGAATCCAAATGGAGGCTGCAAAGTACTTGAAAAATAAGGAATTTCTTGATACAATGCAGGAGGAATCACAACTCTGGGACAAGTTGGATTTGTCAACCAGTTTGTATGTTTGTGGTGAATACAAAAAACATTCTAAAAGTAATGTTATATTTACATGAAATTGCTCCACATTAAGTAGTCTGCCTTCAGTTGCCTTTATCTGGAATTCCCTTCCTAAACCCCTCTACCTTGCTTTCTCTTGTAAAACACTTCTCAAGACCAGGCTTTTGGTCATCTGACCTACTATCTCCTTAGTGGCTGTGTCAAATTTTGTTTTGTAATGCTCCTGTGAAGCGGCTGGGGACATTCTATTATGTAAATGGTGCTATATAAACTTAAGTTGTTGTTGAGATAAAGAATAGGGAGGGATCTTGTATGCTGTGGTGTTTCAAGTGCTCAGCTAAATCAGGCCCGAGCCTCTGCAGGGGTTTGAGCAGCACCTCCTGCGTGACCTTGCAGCCTAATCCTTTCAGGTCGGAGGGGGTGGTAAGGCGGAAGCTCCTGTCCAGCTCGTGGTCCTCGGGATTAAAGGAGCGGTAGAAAGAGGCTGCCATTTTCTTCCCCTCCAGTTTTGGAGTGATGCTGGGTCCCGCCCCCTCGCTGCCTTTCGCTCCTCCCACGCACATGCCCCAAAATAGTGGGCAATATTTAGAAATTATTGAAATGGTGGGAAATAGATTCTTTACAGTATTTATTAATGCAGAGGCTGCTAAAGTGAAAATTATTACAGGGGAAGACGTACTAAATTATATTACAATAGGATGGAAAGAAAGTAGTTATATACAAAAAATCAGGAGGATGAAATCCAGATAGATTATATTTACACAAGGGAGAAGATGGCAAAGACACTAATAACCATATATTATAATTCACTAGAATTTGGAATATTGTCAGAAGACAAGCGAAGAGCAATTGTAACTTTTGTTGAAGAGGGAAGTAGGACTAATCCAGGGAACTGTACTTGCGCCCATTTGTATTCTGCACAGGGAACATGTTGAACTGTATAGTCCAGCATAGTGCAGCCGAAATACTGGAGAGCAGATGGTTTTGGTTAGTTTAAGCTGGCTCAAATGAATAGTCCGTCTAATTTGACTGCTAGCAGCCAGCTCCTGTCTTTACAGTTCAATCATGCTCGTCCCCTAACTGAAGGATAGTTTGTATTGGCTTTGCACTTTGTGGTCTGACACATCTTGTGTTGAAAGGTGACTTCAAGATCCGGTTTCATGTCACATGCAAAATCTCATGATGTGGAGATGCTGACATTGGGGTGAGCACAGTAAGAAGCCTCACAACACCAGGTTAAAGCCCAACAGGTTTATTTGAAATCACAAGTTTTCGGAACGCTGCTCCTTCATCAGGTGAAGTGGAGGCAGGTTTACAAACACAGAATCTGTCTCCACTTCACTTGATGAAGGAGCAACGCTCCGAAAGCTAGTGATTTCAAATAAACCTGTTGGGCTTTAACCTGGTGTTGTGAGACTTCTTACTGTGCAAAATCTCATGAGCAAGATGTCAACAGGGTTTTTTAGGTTGTGTGCCTGGGTTGCAGTAGATTTAAATTTAGACTTATTGTCACGTGTACCGAGATACAGTGAAAAGTATTGTTCTGCACACATACCAGGCAGATCATTCCATACATCCGTGTGTGCGTGGGTTTCCTCCGGGTGCTCCGGTTTCCTCCCACAGTCCAAAGATGTGCGGGTTAGGTGGATTGGCCATGCTAAATTGCCCAATTGCCCGTAGTGTCCTAAAAAGTAAGGTTAAGGGGGGGGGAGGTTGTTGGGTTACGGGTATAGGGTGGATACGTGGGTTTGAGTGGGGTGATCTTGGCTTGGCACAACATCGAGGGCCGAAGGGCCTGTTCTGTGCTGTACTGTTCTATGTTCTATACATGAAAAACATAGGACTTCAGATAAATGCACAATGTAAATACATAGACATCGGGTGAAGCATATGGAGTGTAGTGCTACACATCGAAGAAGCATGGAGAGATCAGCTGAGTCCATAAGAGGGTAATTCAGGAGTCTGGTAAGCTGTTTTTGAATCGGCTAGTGCGTGTTCTCAGACTTTTTTATCTTCTGCCCGATGGAAGAGGTTGGAAGAGAGAATAACCCGGATGGGAAGGATCTTTGATTATGCTACCCACTTTTTCAAGGCAGGAGGAGGTGTAGACAGAGCCAATGGGTGGGAGGCAGGTTTGCGCGATGGACTGGGCTGTGTTCACGACTCTGTAGTTTGTTATGGTCTTGGGCCGAGCAGTTGCCATACCACTGTGATGCAGCCAGATAGGATGCTTTCCTGAGGAAGTATAAGCGCTGTTGTGCTTTCTTGGTCATAGTGTCAACATGAGTGAACCAAGACAAATTGTTGGTGATGTGCACACCTAGGAATTTGAAGCTGTCAACCATCTCTACCTTGGCCCCATTGATGCAAATGTGTATGACATTTCGCTTCCTGAATGAACTCCATGACCAGCTCCTTAGTTTTGCTGACATTGAGGGAGAGATTGTTCTCTATCTCCCTCCTGAACTTTGACTTATCGCTGTTTGGTCAATTTTTTTTTTCTTTATAAATTTAGTGTACCCAATTAATTTTTTCCAATTATGGGGCAATTTAGCGTGGCCAATCCAACTATCCTGCACATTTTTGGGTTGTGGGGGCGAATCCCACGCAAACACAGGGAGAATGTGCAAACTCCACACTGACAGTGACCCAGAGCCGGGATCAAACCTGGGACCATGGCGCCGTGAGGCTGCAGTGCTAACCCACTACGCCACCGTGCTGCCATTGTTTGGTCAATTTGCCGTTGTGCATTACATGTAGGGCAAACCAAATTGGCCCGATTATACAGATAGCTCTGTGAGATACCATCTGTGATTTCTTTTTTATTCAAGTATTTTTTTTAAATTTAGAGTACCCAATTCATTTTTTCCAATTAAGAGGCAATTTAACGTGGCCAATCCAACTATCCTGCACATTTTTGGGTTGTGGGGGCGAAACCCACGCAAACCTAACTCCACACGGACAATGACCCAGAGCCGGGATTGAACCTGGGACCTCGGTGCCGTGAGGCCGCAGTGCTAACCCACTGCGCCATCGTGCTGCCCTATTAAAGTATTTTTATTGATCTTCATTTGTATTTATAACGAGGAGGTAAGAAAACACAGGAAAATCAAATCATACTGACAGAAAACTCAAATGGTCGGTTACAACAACCATACTGTTAACTATATACATATTAAAATTTGCAAAACCATCTATGATAAAGACCTTTCTGTTTTAGTTTTCATTCAAAATTATTCATCACAGCTTTTGTAACGCAGCTTTAAAACAAAATTCAAGAATGAGGAGAAACTATGCTTGTCTCCCTCTAGCTCTTTCTCTGCCTCATTGGTGTTAGCAAGTTCTTTCACGCAGCTGACCCAACCTGGGAAATATGGTCTCTCTAGATGCTGGGATTTCACAATTGGAAGTTGGCATGTCACATCATAGCTCTGGACAAAAATATCAACGTCATTGTTTGGCTTTTGGATGTGGCTGAGGCCTTGCAGTCAGAACTTAACCAAAGAAAGAAAAAGACAGTTAATTGGATAAATGCAGGTTATTGTGAAATATGTAACTTTTTAATTATAAAAAGCATAATTAAAGTTGAATTAACACAAAAAATGGGAATAGGTGTCTGGCAGCAGGCAGTAAATTTGAGTCTCCTGCAGGAACACTCAAGAAGCTTGACACCGTTCAGGATAAACCAGGACAGACCTCCTCCACCACACAGTGGCAGCAGTATGTACTATATAAAGGTGCACTGCAGCAACTCACCATGGCTCCTCCAACAGCCCCTTCCAAAGCCATGACTTCTACAACTCAGAACGACAAGGGCAGCAAGATGCATTGGGAACACCACCACCACCTGGAGGTTCTTCTCCAAACCACACAGCACCCTGATTTGGAACTATATCATCATTCCTTTGCTGACGCTGGGTCAAAATCCTACAACTCGCTTTGGGTGAACTTACACCACATTGTTAAGAACCCCGCTGATGTTAATAATAGTAACCTTATTAGTGTCACAAGTAGGCTTACATTAGGTTCAATACCCCTCTGGGTCACTGTCTGTGCGGAGTCTGCACGTTCTTCCCCGTGGCTGCGTGGGATTCCTCCGTGTGCTCCTGTTTCCTCCCACAATCCAAAAACTTGCAGGTTAGGTGGATTGGCCATGATAAATTGCCCTTAGTGACCACAAAGGTTAGGAGGGGTTATTGGGTTACGGGGACGGGTGGAAGTGAGGGCTTAAGTGGGTCGGTGCAGACTCGATGGGCCAAATGGCCTCCTTCTGCACTGTATGTTCTATGTTCTATTAACACTGCAATGAAGTTACTGTGAAAATCCCCTAGTCGCCACACTCCAGTGCCTGTTCAGGTACACTGAGGAAGAATTCAGAATTTTGGGACTTCTGGGAGGAAACTGGAGCATCCGAAGGAAACCCACGCAGACACGGGGAGAACGTCCAGACTCTGCACAGACAGTGACCCAAGCCGGGAATCGAACCCAGGACGTTTGAACTGTGAAGCGATAATGCTAACCACTGTGCTACCGTGCCGCCCACTGTACCACTGTGCTTCTCAACTGGGCTACTGTGCCGCCTATGATGTTAAATGCGAGTGTATCCCAAATCCTAGAAGGGTAACTTGGAACCGGTTCTCAGCAGTGTATATTTTCAATTTGGTATATGTCATAGAATTTACAGTGCAGAAGGAGGCCGTTCGGCCCATAGAGTCTGCACCAGCCCTTCGAAAGAGCACCCTACCCAAGCCCACCCATCCTTTATGAACCCCAAGGGCAATTTAGCATGGCCAATACACCTAACCTGCATATCTTTGGACTGTGGGAGGAAATTGGAGCACCCGGAGGAAACCCATACAGACATGGGGAGAACGTGCAGACACCGCACAGACACTGACCCAAGCCGGGAATTGAACCTGGGACCCTGGAGCTGTGAAGTAACTGTGCTAACCACTATGCTACCGTGCTGCCCACTCTGTGGGAACTGTTATAGTGTGAGAAAAATATATGTGAACCAGGGAGGAATAGGCCAGTCATTGTGTGAACAATTGATAAAGAATATTTTTTAACATAAAATGGATAAAAAGGACAAGAAAGGCTATAATACACTGCAACACTTGATCACACTGATGTCTGTGCACACACAGTATTACACTAAATTACCCTTGGTTCCCAACTACCTACGTTCCCTGAACTCTGAGACGCCCCTTTGTTCCCAAACCACATCCAATTTTATGTAATTCTATGAGCTAAATCCAGCAAATAATTTCCAAACACAGGTTATATGCCTATTTTTGCAGCTGAGCATGGCTGTGATGGTAGCTGCTACTGGGTCTCCTTTCCCCAGTCATTGTGTTATGGATATATAATTCTTTCACTTTGATGTTATCCACCATGTGAAGTTGGCTTTTAGCATATACATGTCAATTTCCACATCTCTCCACTTTGAAGTTACCTCTTCTCTCCCCCATTGTTTTCCTCTCGTCACAAAGGTAAACACTTGTTTTTTCTCACTGATACGCTAATTCTCATCTCAAATTCTCTTCAGACAGATGCTGTCATCAACTTCCTGTTTTGTTTTATCCCAATTTCATTTTTAAATCTTAATTCCCCCCCAATTCTTAACAAGATGTATTGTAGTGGTTCAAGAAGACAGCTGACCACCATCTCAAAGGCAATTAGGGGTGGGCAGTAAATGTTGGCCTCGCCAGTGACACCCACGTCCCGTGAAATAATTTTTTTTAAATTAGATTTTGTAATATATTATGGATATACTGGGTTATATAAATAGGAATGGGTATTGTGTTTTATGAAATAAGCTATTTTTTTAACCTAAAATGCTTGCTTTACAACATCATCCTTCTAAACTCCAATGGAGTACAGTAATGACGTCTTTTGGACGTTAAACTGTGGTACCATCTGCCCTCTCAGGTAGATGGCACTGTTCGGAGAAGAGTTCCTTCTGGCGTCTTGGACAATATTTATCCCTGAGTCAACATCAACAAAACTGATTATCTGGTTTCTACTCTGATTACTGTTTGGGGATCTTGCTCTGTACAAACTGTGCTGCTACATTTCCTACAAGTCACTATACTTCAAAATTACTTCATTAGCTGTAAAATGATTTGGGACCCCCTGAAATTATGATAGGTTCTAAATACGTGCAATATCTTTCTTGGTGAAATTCTCTCCGCAGAACTGTGCTGTGTTTATTTTTAAACCTTAATCATGAATCTTAACCGAAAATGGAACTTTCCCAGACTCTGCAAATAATGACTTTAGTTTTGGTCGTGTTATTGCTCTTCAAACTAATGAGTGGGAGGAAGAAATGACTTTGAAATTGCTGCGTTTTGGTGTCAGTTCATTTTGGTGTGCCCTCTAAGGCACGTGGTGTGGTAAACATGGTATTTTGTGTTACACATCACCTCCGAATGTCACAGCAATCCTACTCTCTCTCCTGCTACAAATATGGTTGCACAGCTGGTTTAGCTCAGTGGGCTAGACAGCTGGTTTGTGATGCAGAACAAGGCCAGCAGTGTGGGTTCAATTCCCAAACCAGCTGAGAATTCTGAATTCTTCCTCGGTGCACCCGAACAGGCGCCGGAGTGTGGCAACTTGGGGCTTTTCATAGTAACTTAAAAAGACTATTATTAAACAGTGTGAAGGGCATTGTTTAATAGAGTAAGTAGAGCACTTACAAAGAGAGACTGCTAGGAAATGGGGTTGTTGGTGGTTAGGAAACAGTGTATATAAGGTCAGCCATCACAGCACTGACTATCTACCAGGAAGCGTACATATATCGTTTGTAAATAAAACTTTGCTCTTATTGGGCAGCACGGTAGCATTGTGGATAGCACAATCGCTTCACAGCTCCAGGGTCCCATGTTCGATTCCGGCTTGGGTCACTGTCTGTGCAGAGTCTGCACATCCTCCCCGTGTGTGCGTGGGTTTCCTCCGGGTGCTCCGGTTTCCTCCCACAGTCACAAAGATGTGCAGGTTAGGCGGATTGGCCATAATAAATTTCCCTTAGTGTCCAAAATTGCCCTTAATGTTGGGGGGGGGGGGTTATGGGGATAGGGTGGAGGTGTTGACCTTGGGTAGGGTGCTCTTTACAAGAGCCGGTGCTGACTCGATGGGCCGAATGGCCTCCTTCTGCACTGTAAATTCTATGAAAAAAAAAAGCTTGGGTATGAGCGAGTCTGCATTAAAATTGAGGTTGCTCAAGAGACCAGAATTAGATGGAGAGTTGTGGAGCTGGAAGAGGTTACAGAGATAGAGAGGGGTGTGGCCATGGAGGGATTTGAAAACAATGATGAGTAATTGAACTTCAAGATGCTGCTTGACCGGGAGCCACTGTGGGTCAGCAAGCACAAGGTGATAGGGGAAGCAGTCAGTGGTTAGAACTGATGCCTCACAGCTCCAGGGACTCGGGTTCAATTCCAGCCTCGGGTTACTGTCTGTGCATAGTCTGCACGTTCTCCCCATGTCTGCGTGGGTTTCCTTCCAATGCTGCGGTTTCCTCCCACTGTCCAAAGATGTGTGGGTTAGTTGGATTGACCACAATAAATTGCCCCTTAGTGTCCAGAGATGTGTAGGTTAGGTTAAGGGGTTATTGGAATAGGGTGGGGAAGTGGGCTTGGTGGTGCTCCTTCAGAGGCTCGATGGGCCGAATGGCCTCCTTCTGCACTGTAGAGATTCTGTGATTGGGTGTGAGTTAAGATACAAGCAGCAGAGCTTTAGATGATCTCAAGTTTACGGAGGGTGAAATATGGGAGATCGGCCAGGAATACATTGCAAACAGCGAGTCTGAGATAACAAAAACATCAGTTGAGCTGAAACAGGCTAAGTTGAGTGATATTACGGAGGTGGAAATTGGGGTCTTAGTGATGCCATGAATATGAGGTGGGAAGTTCATCTTGAGATCAAATCTGATACAGATGGGCTTAATCTCAGACTGTTGCCAGGGAGAAGGTTGTAGTCACTCGCTAGGATCATTCCCTAGTTGGTGTTTGGACCAGAGACCGAAGAAATTTACTTTGGTCTTCTCAGTGTTAAATTGGAGAAAATTTGTGCTCATCCAGTACTGGATGTTTAGATAAGCAACAGTAGAGGAATCAAGAGTGGTAATGATGAGTTTGAGTCAATTGGGTGTTGTCAGCTTGGACTGATAAGTGGCAAGTAACATTCCCACCACATAAATGTCTCCAAAAAGATAGAATCTAACAATCTCCCCATGGCATTTAATGGCATTACCATCGCAGAAAACCCACCATGCTGTAAAGAAGGGAAAGAGCTGACTGTATCCCCCACTATCAACATTCTGGGGATTACCATTGACCAGAAACAGAATTGAACCAGCCATATAAATATTGTTTACAAGAGGAGGTCAGAGACTGAGAATTCTACAGCGAGTAACTCACCTCCTGATTTCCTAAAGCCTGTTCACCATCTACAAGACACAAGTCAGGAGTGTGAGGTAATATTCTCCACTTTCCTGGATGAGTGCTGCTCCAGCAGCACTCAAGATCCTTGACACTATCCAGGACAAAGCAGCCAGCTTGATTGGCGCCTCCTTAAACATTCATCCCCTCCACCATCAATGCACATCATCTGTAAAGAATATGGGCAGCAGATGCATGGGAGCACCCACACCTGCAAAATTCCCTTAAGCCACTCACCACCCTGAATTGCAACAATGTCAGTGTCATGGTGTTAAAATCCTGCCTTTCCCTTCTTTACAGCATGGTGGGTTTTCTGCAACGGTTCAAGAAAATGGCTCACCACCTTATTGGGAGATGAGGGCGTAGTGGTAATATCTCTGGATTAGTAATCCAGAGACCCAGACTGATGCTATAGGGATATGGGTTCAAATACCAGCTGATGGAATTTAAATTCAATTAATAAACTTGGAATTGAAAGCTAGCCTCAGTAATAGTGATTGTGATAGTTATCATTGATAGTCATAAGAACCCAACTAGTTCACTCATGTTCTTCAAGAAAGGAAATCTGCCATCCAGACCTGTGATTCTAGACCCATACCGTTGACTCTTGCCCCTTGAAATTGCCTAGTAAGCTAGTTGAAGGGCAGTGAGGATGGACAACAAATGCTGGACTTGTCAGTGATGTCACATCTTATGAAAGAACAGAAAAAGTGAAAAAGCTTTGGACTGTTATAATAAGGGACTTTAATTATCCTAATAAAGACTGGTATATGAATAGTCCCACTGGCTATTCTCCCCTTTGAAAGAGAGCTGACTGGTGGTGATTTCACCTGAGGGTCACCACAGGCACAGGGCAAGGTTGAGAGGGTGGGGCCTTTATGTAACCTCAGACTGTAGGGTAATTGAACCTGCACTGTTAACATCACACTGCATCACAAACCAGCTGTCCAGTCAATTGAGCTAACTGACCTCCCAAGGATTACATAAAACGCAAAGGGGTAAGAGTCTCTGAAGTCTGTTCAGGAAAATTTTCAAGATTAGTGCATTTCAGTCCAGGGAGGAAGGAGGTATTGTTGGATTTGATTCTGGGAATGAGGTGGGTCAAGGGGATCGAATATGGACAGTACGGTGGTGCAGTGGTTAGCATTGCTGCCTCACGGCGCCGAGGATGTACCATAGAAAGCATTCTTTCTGGTTGTATCAGAGCTTGGTATGGAGCCTGCTCTACCCAAGACCGCAGGAAACTACAAAGGGTCGTGAATGTAGCCCAGTCCATCACGCAAACCAGCCTCCCATCCATTGACTCTATCTATAATTCACGCTGCCTCAGAAAGGCAGCCAGCATAATTAAGGACCCCACGCACCCCGGACATACTCTCTTCCATCTCCTTCCGTCAGGAAAAAGATACCAAAGTTTGAGGTCACGTACCAACCGACCCAAGAACAGTTTCTCCCCTACTGCCATCAGACTTTTGAATGGACCTACGTCGTATTAAGTTGATCTTTTCTCTACACCTTGCTATAACTGTAACATTATATTCTGCAGTCTCTCCTTCCTTCCTTATGTACGGTATGCATTGTTTGTACAGCATGCACGAAACAATACTTTTCACTGTATACTAATACATGTGACAATAATAAATCAAATCAAAGGACTCAGGTTCGATCCCGGCCCGGGTCACTGTCTGTGTGGAGTTTGCACGTTCTCCTCGTGTCTGCGTGGGTCTCACCCCCAAAACACAAAAAGGTGTGCAGGGTAGGTGAATTGGCCAAGCTAAATTGCCCCTTAATTGGAAAAAAAAAGAATTGGGCACTCTAAATTTATGTTAAAAAAGTAGATTGAGTATCAATAGGGGAACATTTTGGGAGTAATAATCATCGTAACTTAAGGTTAGGTTATCTATGGAAAAGGACAAGGAGCCAGATCATTTAGAATCAAATATTGGAGGCAAAACTAACAGTTGGCTGTTATTGAAGAGGAGATGGCACAGGTTCAGTCAAGGTACATTCCCACGAGGGGAAGATGGAGAACAAACAAAGCTAGAGCTTCATGGATGACAAACGAGATGTAGAGTAAGATGAAGCAGAAAAAAGTGTGGGGTTGACAGATGTTCAGTTGATAATACAAGTGAGAACTCGGCTGAACAAGTAATGAGAAGCCAAGAGAGAACTGGACAAGACAAGGGAAAAATGGGAGGAGGACTTGGGGTTTGAAATAGGATGGGGACTGGAGTGAAGCACTGCATAGGGTCTACCCCACCTCCACCTGTGCGTGGCTAAGCCTAATGCTGCTCAATGTGGTACACAGAGCCCACTTAACTAGAACCCGAATGAGCAGATTCTACCCAGAGATGGAGGATAAATGTGAACGGTGCCAAGGAGGCCCGGCCAACCACACCCCCTGTTCTGCTCTTGTCCCAGACTTGTCGGTTTCTGGACAGCCTTCTACAAGGCAATGCACAAGGTGATGGGGATGAGAGTGGAGCTGTGCCCGAGAGTGGCAGTCACAGCTAGATCTATTAATGGGAAGGAGGGCTGACGCCTTTTCCTTAGCCTCCCTAATCGCCCGTCAGAGAATCCTGCTCGAGTGCTGGTCAGCAGCACCACCCAAAGCTGCAGATTGGCTGTCCGACCTATCGGAATTTATCCAGATGGAGAAAATCAAATTTGCCATCCAGGAGTCAGAGGAGGGCTGCCACAAAATGTGGGAGTCAATCACCCGGTTGTTCCAAGACCTGTTTGCAGCCAACAGCCAATAAACCAGAGGGAGCTGAAAGCCACAACACAATAATGAATGCCAATGAAAGGGGGGTAGAGGTAGAGGAGGGAACAAAGAAACATAGAGCCCAACCAAGATCAGAAAATAACAAAATACACGGCATCATGCTGCCAGATATGCAGACATGCACATAATGAGATACAGACAGGCAGCTAATGAACACAGAGAACAGGACATAACCAATCAGCAGGCAGAACACTTGGGGGAGGTATCCCACTATAAAAGGCATGAGGCACTCACACTCCGCCTCTTTCCACTGGGGACACCTCCAGCATGTGGCTAAGAGCTAGTCTGGTTCATTCAGACAGAGCAATCACACTTAGGTTATCAGAGAGTCGAACTCACAGAGGACTGCTAACTGTGACAGGTTCAATAAATCAGATTGAACTAACTTCAAGATCTGGAGTATCTTTCAGTTAAAGCTGCATCCAGTTGCAGCCCGTGTTATCTCAGTGTGCTTAACACGACACACGCCAATTAAGACAGGAACAAAGTGTCGGAGACGAAGAGGAAAGGGGAGGGGGGTCAAGAAGAAAGCACGGCATTCTCCCCGTGTCTGCGTGGGTTTCACTCCCACAACCCAAAGATGTGCAGGGTAGGTAGATTGGCCACTCTAAATTGCCCCTTAATTGGAAAAAATAAAAAAAAGAAGAAAGCAGGGGTTGGAGGAAAGTGGGGGATCCGACTGGGAATAAATACCAACTGGAGAATGTAAAACATGAAACTGCAACCGATGTAAATAGCAAAAGACAACCAATGAATGTATAAATCTTTCCTTCTGTTTTCTGTTCTTTTCAATGTATGTTCACAATCACCTTTGTCTTGTGTAGCTTAAAAATCTTTAATAAAAACATTTGTGAGAAAAAAAACCCGAGAGAATATGAGAAGAGACTGACATAAAAGGGAGTCCAAACGTCATAAAAAGAAGATGCCAAAGTCATAGTGAAATAGGAGATAGTTGAGACACTGGATTGTCTAAAAAAATGTTAAAGACGAGAATGGCTGGCCGTACTTAAAAACAACAAATTATATTTATACAGCGCCTTTAACAAATTTCATAAGGTTATTGTATGACACCAAGCTACAAAGGGCAATATTAGGTCAGATGAACAAAGGTTTCTTAAAGAAGCGGGTTTTGAGTGTCTTAAAGGAGAAAAGTGAGGTTGAGAGGCAGAGAAGGTCAGGGAGGAAATTCCAGAGCTTGGAGCCCAGGCATGGCCACCAATGGTGGAGCAATAATAATTATAACAGGACAAAATCAGAGGAGGGCAGATATTTCAGAAGGTTGTGGGGCTGGGGAGATTACAGAGACAGGGAGGGGCAAGCCCCGACGGTATTTGAAAACGAGGATAAGAATTTTAAAGTCAAGGCATTCTTTCACCGGAAGCCAATGTAAGTCGGCAAGCACAGTATTGATAGGGAAATGGAACTTGCTGTGAGTTCAAACATGGTTAAATTTAAAGTTGAAAAATCGCCACGGCTGTATGAGATCCATCTGAGGGAAGTAACACTGGTGGAAATTACAGGTGGTTTCAAAAGACTGGGGAATTGTGAAAAATTACACTATTGTACAATAGATGTAGGGATAAGCCGAGCAACATGAGGCCAGTCAGCTGTACCTCGATGGTGAAAAACCTTTCAGAAACTATAATGCAGGACAAAATAAAAATCACTTGAGCTAAAGCTGAGTAATTAAGTAAAGCTTTGTTAAAAACAAATCGTGTTTAACTGATGTAATTGAGATTTTTGATGAGGTAACAGAGAGGGCTGATGAGGTTGATGTGGCGAATGTGGATTTCCTAAAGGGGTTTGATAGAGTGCCACATAATGGCCTTGCAATCAAAATTGAAGCCCATGTGATAAAAAGGACAGTAGCAACATGGACACAAAGCTGACTGAGTGACAAGAACAGAGAGTAGCCGTGAAAGGCGGCATGGTAGCACAGTGGTTAGCACTGTTGCTTCACAGCTCCACGTTCGATTTGCGGCTTGTCTGTGCGAAGTCTGCACGTTCTCCCCGTGTCTGCATGGGCTTCCTCCAGGTGCTCCAGTGTCCTCCCACAAGTCCCGAAAGACATGCTGTTAGGTAATTTGGACGTTCTGAATTCTCCCTCTGTGTACCCGGAATGTGGCAACCAGGGAATTTTCACAGTAACTTTATTGCAGTAGTAATGTAAGCCTACTTGTGACAATAAAAAAAATATTATTATTATATTCATGACCTAGACTTGGGGGGTGTCGGGCACAATTTCAATATTTGCAGTTGACACGAAACTTGAAAGAATTGTGAACTGTGAGAAGAATAGTGGAAGATTTCAAGAGGATGTCGACAGGTTGGTGGAATGGATGGACACATGGCAGGTGAAATTTAAGCAGAGATGTTTGTAATGATACATTTTTGTAGGATGAATAAGAAGAACAGTCTATGATAGGGGATAAAATTCTAAAAGGAGTGCAGAGGGACATGGAGTGATATGTACACAAATTGTTGAAGGTGACAGGGCAGATTGAGAAAGTGGTCAATAAAGCATAAATGATCCTAAGCGTTTTCAATAGAGGCCCAGAGTACATATTATAAAACGCTGGCTCAACCTCAACTGGAATATTGTATGCAATTCTCTGCACAATAGTTTAGGAAGTATGTGAACGCAGTAGAGAGGGAGCAGAATTGTACCAGGGTAATGGACTTCAGTTATATGGATATTTGGAGAAACTGGGATTGTTCTCCTTCGAGAAGATCAAAAGGAGTTTTCAAACTCCTGAGGGGACTAGTTGGGAGAAACGTCCCATTAAAAGAAAATTCGAGAACCAGAGAACACCAATTTAATGGTAGAACAACAAAAGTGACATGAGGAAAACATTTTTACGCAGCATGTGGTTAGGATATTAAACATCGAAAATTTACAGCACAGAAGGTGACCATTGTGTCTGCGCTGCTGAAAAAAAACTCTCCAGCCTAATCTCACTTTCGAGGATGTAATTGCACTGGATGGAATGCAGAGAAGATTCACCAGAATGTTGCCTGGGATGGAACACTTAAATTAGAAAGAGAGGTTGGATAGGTTTGGGTTGTTGTCTCTAGAGCAGAGAAGACTGAGGGGTAACTTGAGCGATGTGTGCAGATTATGAGGGGCATGGACAGGGTGGATAGGGAGTAGCTGTCGGTGATTGCTGCGAAGGCAGATTCAATCGAGGCGTTCAAACAATAGCACAGTGCTCCCCTGACCTGCCCATCTAATCCCACCTGCTGGATGATCTTCTCTGCTCTATTCTATGGGCGCAATTCTTCCAAAAAATTACTAAATTAATTTATGACGGGTTTTTCAGGGAGTTCCCCACTGCTATTCAATGATACTTAGTCACTTTTTTGGCACCTGGGGTGTTTCTCACCGGTTTAGCCCACACTGGTTTAGCACAGTGGGCTAAACAGTTGGCTTGTAATGCAGAACAAGGCCAGCAGCGTGGGTTCAATTCCTGTACCGGCCTCCCCGAACTGGCGCCAGAATGTGGCGACTAGGGGCTTTTCACAGTAACTTCATTGAAGCCTACTTGTGACAATAAGTGATTATTATTATTTGAATTTTTTTTTAGCACTGGGGAGCTGAACTGCAAGATCAGGCCACCATTTTAAAAGGGTGCCCCGATCTCCCAAGTGCCCACCTATGGGCAATGTCACTCCCCACACACATGGGTAATACCCCCCCCCCCCAAGCGAGGACACCCTGCTATGGGGTTCCTGAGATTCCCCCCTCCTCATGACACCCAAAGCTCACTTACAACACCCCCTCCCTTCTAGGACCCCCACCCATCACCCCTCAAACCTCTCAGATGCCCCTACTTACCTGCCATCCACACACCCACCCTTCAACCCCCTCCTCCACCCTCAGTTCATGGGCATGGCCCCCCTCATCACCTGATCCTTGGGCACCCTTGCACCGGCACCCAGGTAGTGCTCCTGCTGGCTTGGCAGTGCCATCTGACCACTTACCCTGACCCACCCAGGGGTCTCCGATGGGCTGGGAAACCCCCGGCTGCCATCCCGCTTGGTCCATGTTTGTGGACTCCGACATCCCGCGGGACTCTGGTGAATCACGCGAGGCGCGGAGGCTATCGGGAGGCTCGCTGCAGGCCGTTCCCGGGATTCTCCGGCCACGCTGTGCTCTCACTTTTTTAAATAACTTTAGCGTACCCAATTCATTTTTTTCAATTAAGGAGCAATTTAGCATGGCCAATCCACCTACCCTGCACATCTTTGGGTTGTGGGGGTGAAACTACGCAAACACGGGGAGAATGTGCAAACTTCACACGGACGGTGACCCTGCCGTGAGGCAGCAGTGCTAACCAGTGTGCTCTCATTTGAGTGTAATGCGGCTGGAGAATTGCGATCTATAATTCTGTCGTTCTTTTTCTCTTGTGCCATTACCATTCCTTCCGACTGTGCATCATGAAAGCATTTATCATTTAATCCCTTCACTCTAACACACGTTTCCCTTTTGTTCTTCCCGCCATCCTCCCCTTTCACTTGCTCAGAACATATTACATTTTTAACTGTTCCCAATTCCAATGGCAGGCCTCAGACCTGAAACATTACCTTTCTCCACAGATGCTGCTAGACCTGATGAGTATTTTCCAGCATTTTCTGTTTTTATTACTGAATCTGAACCGGCACTCCAGTGCAGTGCTGCATTACTGGAGTGTTTTCTTTCTATTGAAATGTTAAACCAATGTTCCTTCTGCCCTCTCTGGTGGACATAGACGATCCCACGGCATTATTTAGAAGAGATGTCCTCAACCCATAATCAATAAAAAGGACTATCCAAATTTAGAGTACTCAATTCATTTTTTCCAATTAAGGGGCGATTTACCGTGGCGAATCCACCTACCCTGCACATCTTTGGGTTGTGGAGGCGAAACCCACGCAAACACGGGGAGAATGTGCAAACTCCACACGGATAGTGACCCAGAGCCAGGATCGAACCTGGGACCTCGGCGCCGTGAGGCAGCAATGCTAACCACTTGCCACCCTCACTTTCGATATATAATGCAATATGTTATTGAACTGGCAAACCATAGGTATGAGCTAAGAACCAATCAGATGTGAGTACACACCCCTCAGTGGCAATTTAAAAAATTTATTTCAGTTTAAATAATCTGTTCAAATAAAAAGCTTGGATCAGTATAAGTGACCATGTAGCTGTTGGGTTGTTGTAAAAATGCAGTTGATTCACTAATGTCCTTTAGGGAAGGAATCCTTGTGCTATATGACCTGTATGTATATTGCTGCAGACCACACTGCCCTCTGTTGTGGTCGAACGGCCAATTCAATTGCATCACAACCTTCTTGAAGTCAGTGGGGGCACCTCACCCCCAGTGTCCTTCACGTCAGATAAATTTGATCTCAGTCTGTTTATGTTTGTAGCTGAATATGTCTTGAAAATCATCCTGGATACTTTTGAACACTAAACTGTCAAAATTATTCGCATTTGGGTTCATAAGCAGCTGTACTGGTTATTGGAGACACAACATGAATTATTGAGAAAAGCGCATTTTCTCCATACTTAATACCTTAGGAGGCCTATTTCCAAATGTACCCCCCAATGATATAATTTATTTTTAAATTTCCAATCAAACAGAGCAGAATAACCTGTTCTGTAGTCTTTATGTTTGGGCATTTAGTACCTATGTCATCTGATATTCTAATCAGTTATAACAGAATAAAGGGTTATGGTGTTCGGGTGGGAAAGTGGAGCTGAGTCCACATAAGATCAACCATGATCTCATTGAATGGCGGAGCAGGCTTGTAGGGCCAGGTGGCCTTCTCCTGCTTCTAGTTCTTATGTTCTTAACAGGTTTAACTATAAAATAAAGATGCATCCTAAACTATAAACAAACTTCAGGGCAGGAGTTAAGCTAGCAGCCCCGGACGGCACCATAAGATTCTTCTGGGCCCTGCCACTCCTGATGCAATCAGACGTGACATCTCCATCAATGCTGCTGGACTTTGGAATCCCATTCTATAGTGATCCCAGATCCTGGATCTCCTTCCCCAGATGCTCGAACATCACTCACGATACTTACCGAACCAGGTTATCCTCTCTACTCCCAAGCAGGTACCATATGCTGGGAGCTCACTTATTTTCCATTATGGCATTCCGCTTCTGGTACAAACACATTCCCAATGAAGAGATCCCTCCCTATTCAGTGTTCTCACATCGTGGGACACCTCGACCCTCTTTACACTACTGCCATATTCTGATACCTGTCCTACAATTCCATACTGCCACGCTTTCCTCCTCGCCCCCCAACCACACCAATACATGCTGAAAAATGCCCAAGGTGGTTACCAACTAAGCAAAGATCTTCCTTTGATCTCCATATCCTGCATTTTATGACAACCTACAGGTTTGTGGGCATTCAGGAACAATAGCTGCAGGAGTAGACCATAAAACCCAGCAAGCTTGTTCTGCCATTCAATATGATCATGGCTGATCTTGGACCTGAACTCCACTTTCCCGCCCGTTCCCCACATCCTTGATTCCCCAAGAGATTAAAATATGTCTCGTTTTAATATTATTTATCGCACCTGGGTCTCGTTGGCTAGACCAGCATTTATTACCCATCCCCGATTGCCATTGAGAAGATGGTGATGAGCTGCCTTCTTGAACCGCTGCAGTCCATGTGGTGCAGGTACACCCACAGTGCTGTTAGGGAGGGAGTTCCAGGATTTTGACCCAGTGCCAGTGAAGGAACGGTGATGAATTTCAAAATCAGGACCGTGAGTGACTTGCAGGAAACCTCCAGGTGGTGGGGTTCCCAGGTATCTGCTTCCCTTGTCCTTCTAAATGGTAGTGGTCATGGGTTTGGAAGGTGCTGCCTAAGGAACCTTGGCAAGTTCCTGCAGTTGTTCTTGCAGATGGTACACACAGCTGCTACTGTGGGCCAGTGGTGGAGGGAGTAAATGTTTGTGCGAGGGGGAGCAAGCAAACGGGCTGCTTTGTCCTGGATGGTGTCAACATCTTGAGTGTTATTGGAGCTGCATTCATCCAGGCAAGTGGAGAATATTTCATTACACTCCTGACTGTTGCTTGATAGCACCGTTGATGACCCCTTCCATCATTTTACTGATGATGGAAAGCAGACTTATAGGACCGTAATTGGCAGAGTTGGATTTGTCCTGCTGTTTGTGTACAGGACACACCTGGGAAATTTTCCACATGCCAGGAAGGTGCCAGTGTTCTAGCTGTCCTGGAATAGCTTGGCTACGGGCAAGCGAGCTCAAGATTCTCTTGACATCGGGCAAGTGAGCTCAAGATTCTCTTGACATCTGCTGCAATGTGGCTACAATTTGTACTAAACTCAACTACACCGCAGCAAGGTCATGGGAACATCTTTAGCTATGAAAGTTCTTATGTAACTTGCCAACTTGAATGCCACTCCTTTTCACTGGGTCAATGCCCAAGACTTTTCAGAGGAGATCTATTAAACATGTCAGAGGCTGTTTATTAGAATAGTAACAGGAATAAGGAACTTTGGTTATATGAAGAGATTGCAGAAAGTGGGGGTTGTTCTCCTTTGAGCAGGGAATATTCATTGGCTGTTCCACAATTAAGGATGATGTCGACTAACTGTTACGATCCCTGTTGGTGTTAGAACTGGACAGAAATATCCCTCTTTCAGAGCGTCCACGCAGACTCGATGGGCCGACTGGCCAACTTCTGCACTGTAGGAATTCTGTGATTCTGCTCCATTTTAACAGTGAAGTAGTCCAGGATTTTACATCAACCCCGTTAGCATTTATTTGACTTGACTGTTGTGCAAACTGCTCACAATTGCTTTAACACTCGATTCCCAGACTATTAAAATGTCGTTTGGTTTACCTTTGAAGGCAGCTGGCCCACTTTAAATCTGATTACTGCAATTGCCTCTTCAACTCAGAACACTTTGTTACCTTCAATTCTTCTGAACCATGCCCTGGTGTCTGTTCATTTAACTCCAGTCTTCTTGGACACTCTTTATTTTTCTAGTTTCCTTAACTAGCTAAACTTTAGATTTCTGGCATCTGTTTTCTTAACCATTACTCCATAATATGGAGAGAGATGTTGCCTCTTTAGCCTTCTTGGGGGGCACAGTGGTTAGCACTGTTGCTTTTCCTTCTGTGTACCCAAACAGCCAGAATTGGCGACTAGGGGCTTTTCACAGTAACTTTATTGCTGTGTGAATGTAAGCCTAAAGATTATTATTAAAACCAGCTACTTCTAGCAGAGCTGTGAGAGCTGCCTACTCTCTCAATGCCTGTTTCCAACTGCAATCAGATTAGCTAAACTAAAACTCAAAATCTTCTCTACCTTGCAAGGCCCCAGTTGCTAAGCAATTACTTATCCTTCTCTAGGCTTTTATTTGCTCTCCATGCTGCAACCTTCCATAAGCACAATAGAATCACATTTGGAACTTACCAGCCCCCACGTATATAAACACCTTTGTCCTGCATGAATCTCACTGTGGGTTTTACCCTTCCAGCCACAAAAACCCTAAATTAAACCCACTTAAAATTATACCTTATTTGAAAATCGCTTATTGTTACAAGTAGGCTTCAGTGAAGTTACTGTGAAAAGCCCCTAGTCGACACATTCCGGCGACTGTTCGGGGAGGCTAGTACGGGAATTGAACCGTGCTGCTGGCCTGCCTTGGTCTGCTTGAAAAGCCAGCTATTTGGTCCAGTGTGCTAAACCATCCCCTGGACATAATTGACATGATTTCTAAAGTTTACCAATACAAACATAAACTCCTTAAAAAGTACCTTTCTTTTCCTAATCCACAAGTTCTTGCCATTGATGTTGATATGAATAAACAGGCCGATTCTTGACCCATGTATCTTTGAGAACATGGGGCAGGATACCCTGAGGTAATGAAATCCAGAGTGCAGAATTTGCTTTCTTTTCTATGCTTCTCTGCTGTCGCTCTGCTTCATCATTAAGGCATTGTGATTCAAGGCATGACGCAGCTTGATCGACATGTTATCGCCATTTTGAACGATTGGTGTCAAGCTCCTCTCAGTCATTAATATCAATACTACCAGGCTTCAAGGAGAGCTTCAAAGTTTCTTTGAAGTGTTTTCTTTGTCCTCCCCTGGAATACTGGCCATTTGAGAGTTGAGACAGCAAGACCTGACGGGGTAGACGCTCTTCAGCCATCCGGACAGTGTCCAGTCTATCAAAGTTGATTTTGCAGTGGTTTTTCCTGAATTCTTGTGGAGAGCCATTGAATCTGGAGGCTCTGGCAGAAGCATTGCTGATGGTGTTCCTCCAGCACTCTTATGCGCCCTGATACACAGTCCAGGTTTTACTGTAACACAGGAGTGTGGTGACGACAACTGCTCTGTACACTAGATTTTTGTTGATTTGTGGAGGTTTGTGATTAAACATTTGCTGCTGTAATTTGTAGAAGGCTGAGTTGGCACAGCTGATCCACTGTTGGATCTGTTTTTGAGAGAGGTGACTGCCAAGGTGTGAGAAATGTTCAACATATTCCAGAGTCGCTGCTTCAACATATATGGGAGGTGGAATATTTAGCTCACCAAGTGTGGGTTGATTTGTGAGTTTTGTTTTGGCAAAATTCAAGGACTTCGTTTCTTTTATGCAGAATTGAAAGGATAATAATAATAATCGCTTATTGTCACAAGTAGGCTTCAATTAAGTTACTGTAAAAAGCCCCTAGTCGCCACATTCCAGCGCCTGTTCAGGGAGGCCGGTACGGGAATTGAACCCACGCTGCTGGTCTTGTTGTGCATTACAAGCCAGCTGTTTAGCCCACTGTGCTAAACCAGCCTCAGTATCAAGAGTGACATGCAAATCTACTAATAACACTGCAGTCATTTGCAAATTATAGATCGTGTATAGTTCTTTTGGTCCGTCTAGGTTTGGCATGGAGGTAACTGAGGTTAAAGAGCATTTCGTCTCGGGGGTATTTAATATTCATGCCAGACAGCTGGGGCTGGATTCTCCATTCCTGCGACAAAGTGCTGATGCCAACAGAGGATCCGTGGAGTTCCACGTCGGAAACGTCGGCGCCACATCCGCACTGATTCCGCTACCGGTGAGGGGCTAGCACCGGAGCCGCGTGAAACACCCGTGGAACACGTGGAAAACAAGAATCGCCGGGTCCATGCTGGACACATGCAGGGGTGACAAGCTACAGCCGCGGGTACAAGTATACCCCCCACACACGCACCGAAAATATGGCGCCGGTTGTGCTGGACCATGTACCCATCCACCCCAACCCCACCGCCCGGCTACCCCCCACGACTCTCCCCAGCCCTGGCGAAGCCACCAGTCAGCGGCACAACTGTCGGCGATGTATGGCGGTGCTGGACACTGTCCGTACGCCCTCTCCGCGGCCACCACACCAGGCTCACAACTGTTGAGACCACACATGACCCACTCCATCGGGAACTCGGCCTAACAGAGGCGGGACATCGCAGGTGGGCCCAATTATGAGAAACGAACGCAGTTGCCACTGATGCCGATTTGGAGTGGGTGGGGCATCGCGATCCTGCGCCTGCCGCGATTTTGGCACCGGAGCTATTCTCCGCCCAATCGCAGATTTTTGGCGTCAGGCAACGAAGAATCCTGCCCCTGGTCTGTAATGAGATGAGTAGCAGCTGTCAGGTCGATTTTAAATATTCTGGGGCCTATCACACAGACTTGCTTGACCTTGTACTGGATTTTGAAGGCAACTGTTTCAGATCCCATTCAAGGCAGTTGCAGTCACATAATGAAGCAGTTGCAGGATTGTAATGAAGTTTCTCAGACATCTAAATCTTCAGAGCACATTCCACAGGGCCTCATGATTTACTGAGTCAAATGCTTTAATCAAGTGCAGGAATACAATGGAAAGTTTCTGGTGATGCTCGCGATGTTTTTCTTGAATTTTACTGGCAAAAAAGAACCATGACAGAGGTTCATCTGGAAGATCTAAAGCCACACTGGGAGGATCTCTTCAGCCACAGGAAGTCGGTGATACAGGTGAATGTTTGTTCAAGAGGAAAATACCTCGATTAGAGAGGTTAAGGGGAAGGTTTAATAGACTTGTTCAAGAGGCGGCCCAATGGCACAGTGGTTATAATAATAATCTTTTATTGTCACACGTAGGCTTACATTAACACTGCAATGAAGTTACTGTGAAAAGCCCCTAGTCGCCACATTCCGGCGCCTGTTCAGGTACACTGAGGGAGAATTCAGAATGTCCAATTCACCTATCAGCACGTCTTTCGGAATTTGTGGGAGGAAACCGGAGCACCCGGTGGAAGGGTCAGCACTGCTGCCCATGGCACTGAGGATCTGGGTTCGATCCTAGCCCCAGGTCACTTTCTGTGTCTTGCACATTCCTCCCCGTGTCTGTCTGGGTCTCACCCCCACAACCCAAAGTTGTGCTGGGTAGGTGGATTGTCCATGCTAAATTGCCCCTTAATTCGAAAAAAAGAATTGGGTACCCTAAATTTATTTTTTAAAATAGTTCAAAATTATGAAATGTTTTGATAGTTCCAGAGCACGGTACAGATTTAATGTAATTTGCAAAAGAACCAGTGGGAAGATTTTTTAAAAATTCTATACAGTGAGTTGATATGATCTTGAATGCACTGTCTTGAAAGGGTGGTAGAAGCAGATTCAAAATAGTAACTAAAAAAGGAAATTCGATAAATACTTGAAAAGGAAACATTTACAGAGTTATGACGAAAGAGCGCTGGGGGGTGGGTTTAACTGAAAAATGAAAATCGCTTATTGTCACAAGTAGGCTTCAACTGAAATTACTGTGAAAAGCCCCTAGTCACCACATTCCGGCGCCTGTTTGGGGAGGCTGGTACGGGAATTGAACCGTGCTTCTGGCCTGCCTGGGTCTGCTTTCAAAACCAGCGATTTAGCCCTGTGCTAAATTGATAGCTGTTCCAAAGAGCCAGTATAAACATGATGGGCCGAACATCCTTCTTTGATGCAGTAGATTCTAGTAGCTCGGGACATCATCACACTACAATTAGCACTTTCTGCAATTACATGGAGGCTTGGTGAGACAGCATCTGAAGTATTGTGTAGAGTTTTTGTCTTCTTTTCTCAGGAAGGATGTACTTTCCATAGAGAGAGTGCAACAGACTGATCCCTGAGATGATGCAATTGTCCTGTGAGGAGAGATTGAGGAAACTGGGCCTGTATTCTCAAGAGCAATATTTTTCAAAGTGTGGCTCATGACCCACAGGCGGGTATCGGAGGGTCGCAGAAAGATTTGTTGCGGCATTCCTGCGGTAGTCCCAATTATGGGAGAAGAGCCCAAAAGCCGCCACGGGTATTTAAACTGAGAATGGCGGCTGCTACCGGCTTTTAAATGAGAATTAAATTAGACTGTGTTCAATCTTTTGACCATAAGCAGCAGCAGTGAGCTGGTCACGCGCCCTGCGCGTCTATTTGACATCAAGTGCCCTGTACGTACATGCTTTTGGTGCCAAATCACAGAGGAGAGCTTCTTCCAATTCCTAGCTGCTAGCAAGCAAGGCAAGAGGGCTGTGAAGACGGATCATTTTGTTACAAAGAAGAGATGGCCAGAGACACAAATTGGCAGTGTACCTACTGACCACGATCTCACATCTGAATCTGCTGAAGAGAGCGGAACAGGAGAGTCCACGGCAGGACAGAGCAGTGCTGATGTTAGCCATGTACAGAGCACCAGGGCATCTACTTAACAGCCTACAAAGAAGAAACTTAATTCGGCAACAAAGCTGTATAAAGATGATTTTTTTGTGGTATGGTTATGTCAAACCAGGAATCGCAAAGGTAAAAAGACCCTGATGGGAGTTATGTACAGGCCTCCTAGCAGTAGTCAGGATGTGGGGCAGAAAATAAATCAGGCGATAGAAAAGGCATGTAAAAAAGGCAATATTACAATAATCATGGGGAACTTCAATGTGCACGTGGACTGGGAAAATCAGGTTGGTAGTGGATCCCAAGAAATGAAATTTGTGGAATGTCTAAGAGATGGTTTTTTTGGAGCAGCTTGTGACAGCCTACTAGGGAACAGGCAATTCTGGATTTGGTGATGTGTAATGAGGCAGACTTGATTAGGGAACTTAAGGTGAAGGAACCCTTAGGGAGCTGTGACCACAATATGATAGAATTTACCCTGCAGTTTGAGAGGGAGAGGCTGCAATCAGATGTAACAGCATTACAATTAAATAAGGGTAACTACAAAGACATGAGGGAGGAGCTGGCCCGTGTTGATTGGAAAAGGAGCCTAGCAGGGAAGACAGTGGAACAGCAATGGCAGGGGTTTTGGGGGGTTATTAGGGAGGCACAACAGAAATTCATCCCAAGGAGGAGGAAACATGCTAAGGGAGGACAAGGCATCCATGGCTGACGAGGGATGTCAAGGACAGTATAAAAGCTAAAGAAAAAGCATACAAAGTGGCGAGGATTAGTGGGAAAACAGAGGATTAGGAAGCCTTTAAAAGCAAGCCGAGGACAACTAAAAAAGCAATAAGGGGGGAGAAGATGAAGTACGAGTGCAAGCTAGCTAGTTATATAAAGGAAGATAGAAAGAGATTTTTTCAATATATAAAAGGTAAAAATAGATATTGGACCACTAGAAAATGTGGCTGGAGAAGTAATAATAGGAAACAAAGAAATGGCAGGCTAACTGAATAGTTACTTTGCATCAGTCTTCACGGTGGAAGACACCAGTGGGATGCCAGAGCTCCAGGAGAACCAGGGGGCAGAGGTGAGTGCAGTGACCATTACTAAGGAAAAGGTTCTGGGGAAACTGAAATGTCTGAAGGTGGATAAGTCACCTGAACCGAATGGACTACACTACAGGGTTCTAAAAGAGATAGCTGAGGAAACTGTGGAGGCATTAGTGATGATCTTTAAGGAATCACTGGAGTCAGGAAGGGTCCCAGAGGACTGGAATGTGGCTAATGTAACACCACTGTTTAAGAAGGGAGGGAGGCAGAAGACTGGAAATTATCGGCCGGTTAGCCTGACTTTGGTCATTGGTAAGATTTTTAGAGTCTGTTATTAAAGATGAGATCGCAAAGCACTTGGAAGTGCATGGTAAAATAGGACTGAGTCAGCGTGACTTTGTCAAAGGGAGGTCGTGTCTGACAAATCTGTTAGAGTTCTTTGAGGAGGTAACAAGCAAGTAAGACAAAGGAGAACCAGTGGACATGATTTATTTAGATTTCCAGAAGGCCTTTGACAAGGTGCCGCATAGGAGTCTGTTAAATAAGTTAAGAGCTCATGGTGTTCAGGGTACGATCCTGGCATGGATACAGGATTGGCTGACTGGCAGAAGGCAGAGAGTGGGGATAAAGGGGTCTTTTTCAGGATGGCAGCCGGTGACTAGTGGTGTGCCTCACAGGTCTGTGCTGGGACCACAACTTTTTACAATATACATTAATGATCTGGAAGACGGTACTGAAGGCACTGTTGCTAAGTTTGCAGATGATACAAAGATCTGTAGAGGGGCAGGTAATATTGAGGAAGCAAGGGGGCTTCAGAGGACTTGGACAAGCTGGGAGAGTGGGCAATGAAGTGGCAAATGAAATACAATAAGGAAAAGTGTGAGGTTATTCACTTTGGAAGGAGGAATTTAGGCATAGACTATTTTCTAAATGGGGAAACGCTTTGGAAAGCAGAAGCACAAAGGGACTTGGGAGTACTTGTTCACGATTCTCTTAAGGTTAATGTCCAGGTTCCGTCGGCAGTTAAGAGGGCAAATGCAGTGTTAGCATTCATGTCAAGAGAGCTAGAATACAAGACCAGGGATATACTTCTGAGGCTGTATAAGGCTCTGGTCAGACCCCATTTGGAGTCTTGTGAGCAGTTTTGGGCCCCATATACAAGGAAGGATGTGCTGGCCTTGGAAAGGGTCCAGAGGTGGTTCACAAGAATGATCCCTGGAATGAAGAACTAGTCGTCTGAAGAACTTTTGAGGACTCTGGGTCTGTACTCGTTGTAGTTTAAAAGGATGAGAGGGAATCTTATTGGAACGTACAAGATACTGCGAGGCCTGGATAGAGTGGCCGTGGAGAGGATGTTTCCACTTGTAGGAAAAACTAGAACCAGAGGACACCATCTCAGATTAAAGGGACTATCCTTTAAAACAGAGATGAGGAGGAATTTCTTCAGCCAGAGGGCAGTGAATCTGTGGAACTCTTTGCCGCAGAAGGCTGTGGAGGCCAATTCAGAGTGTCTTTAAGACAGAGATAGATAGGTTCTTGATTAATAATGGGATCAGGGGTTATAAAAATGAAATGAAAATCTCTTATTGTCACGAGTAGGCTTCAATGAAGTTACTGTGAAAAGCCCCTAGTCGCCACATTCTGGCACCTTTTCGGGGAGGCTGGTACGGGAATCGAACCGTGCTGCTGGCCTGCTTGAAAAGCCAGCGATTTAGCCCAGTGAGCTATGGGGTTATGGGGAGAAGGCAGGAGAATGGGGATGAGAAAATATCAGCCATGATTGCATGGCGGAGCAGACTCGATGGGCTAAGTAGCTTAACTCTGCTCTTATGTCTTATGGTCTAAATGTGCCAATGCAAATAAGGATGCAAAGCCCATGTGTGTTATATGTAGGTAAGTACTGGTGACTGAGAGGAGAGGTTTCAGATTTTGAAAGAGACGTGGTGGGCAAATGAAAACAGTAAATTTCACCAGGAAGCTTCAAATTACACACTGTAAAGCTTAGTGTGTAATTTGGGCTCTATCAGTATATTATAGAAGTATCTTTAGCCTTGTATTTACAGGGCTTAAAATAGATTACAAATACAGACTTGCACACCAGCACTTTGAGTAATTTATGTACTAGTCTGACTAAATGGTCCCAGTGCCAACACACTAACATCGATCCCAGGTTTAATATTGTTACATTCAGCTTGCCCATACTGCTAAGCATCATGCTTTTACAGTCAAGAATGAGAAAGAGGGGTAAAAAATTGTTAGCTGCTTCCATTTTTTAAAAAAACTTGACAGCCAAGAATTCTACAAGCCCTGCTGTAAAAGTAGTTTGATCCATCACACAGCACAAACCAGAGAATATTTATTTGTTACTGACTAAGTTTGTGTGGTATTGTCACAGATAGATAGGTTGTATCTTGTCACATAGAAACACAGAAAATAGGAGCAGGAGGGGGCCATTCGGACATTTGAGCCTGCTCCGTCATTCAACATACCATGGCTGATCCTTTAACTCAACACCATACCCAGCACTCTCCCCATAACCCTCGATGCCTTAGAGTCTAAAAATCTTTATCTATTTTCTTCTTAAATATATTCAGTGACTTGGCCTCCATAGCCTTGTGGTGGAGAATTCCACAGGTTCATCACCCTTGGGATTAAGACATTTCTCCTCATCCCAATCCTAAATGGCCTACCCAAATCCTGAGACTGTGACCCCTTGTTCTAGACCCCACCCCCTCAGCCAGACGTAACAACATCCGTGCATCCAGTCTATCCAGCCCTGTCAGAATTCTACAGCATTATAAACGTTTCAATTAGATCCCCTCTCATTCTTCTAAATTCCAGTGAATATAGACTCAATCTCTCCTCATATGACAATCCTGCGACAACCAGTAATCAGTCTGGTGAACATTTGCTACACTCCCTCTCTGGCAAGTACATCCTTTCCTGGATAAGGAGACCAAAACGGCATGTAATATTCCAGGTGTGGTACCACCAAGGCCCTGTACATCAGCAGTAAGACAGCCTTGCACCTGTACTCGAGTCCTCTTGCAATGAAGGCCAACTCAGCATTTGCCTTCTTAACTGCGTTTTAAAAATCAATTGGACATGGGCATTGTTGGCTGGACCAGCATTTGCTACCTATGCCAAATTGACCGTGAACTCAATTCATAGGGCAGATAAGTGTCAACCCATATTGCTGTGGATCTGGAGTTACATCTAGGTCAGAGCAAGTATGGATGGCAGATTTCCTTCCCTGAAGAACATCAGAAGTGAACCAGATGGGTTTTTATGGCAATCAGCAACGGTTCATTCGACTTTTTAAATTCCAGATTTATAATAAATTCAACTTTCACCATTTGTCATGGTGGGGTTCAAACCTGGATTCCCCAGAGCATTACCCTGGGTCTCTGGATTACTAGTTAAATAATAATATGACCACGCCACTGCCTCCTCAAGCAACCATCTGCCTTCTTGTTTTCAGTGACTGATGTACAAGGACATCCGGGTCCATTTATTCATCAACATTTCCCAATCTATCACCGTTTAAATAATACTCTGACATTCTGTTTCTCCGTCCGAACTGAATAACTTCACATTTTACTGTATCTGCCATGTATTTGCCCACAAATTAAATTTGTCTGATTCATTTTAAAGCCTCTTAACATCCCCATCACCACTCACTCCCACCAAGTTTTATGTAATCAGCACTTTTTGAAATATTACGTTTGGTTCCCTCATCCAAATCATTGAAGTATATTGTGAATAGTTGGGGCCCAAGCACTGATCCCTGTGGGACCCCACTAGTCATCACCTGCCACTTCAAAAAAGACCCATTTATTCCTACTCTCTGTTTCCTGTCTGCTAATTGATTCTCAATCCATGCCAATGTTACCCCCAATCCTAATGGAGGAGTTTTCACACTAAACTCTTACATGGGACTTTATCAAAAGCTTTCTGAAAATCCAAGTACATCACATCCATTGGTTCTCCCTTATCTATTCTACTAGTTACATCCTCAAAAACTCCAGGAGGTTTTTCAAACATGATTTCCCTTTCATTAATCCATGTTGACTTTGTCCAATCCCACTGATATTTTGTAAATGCCCTGTTGTCACATCCTTTATAATAGACTCTAGCATTTTTCCCTACTACTGATGTTAGGCTAACCGGTCTGTAATTCCCTTTATTCCCACTCCCTCTGAATACATTTGGGTTACCTTCCTCAGAGTTGAGGCTCTCCGCTTCTGTGTCATAGATTTGTTGATTCCCTCTAACTTTTGCCCTTGTTTTGATTTTCAAGCTCTGTTTTTGGTATTCTCTATATAAATAAACGAATTAGGAACAGGAGTAGCTGCTTGGCTCCTTAAACCCACTCTGCCATTCAATAAGAATTTGGCCTGATCTGATTGTAACCTCCTGCCTGTGCCTGATAACCTTTCACTCCCTTGTTTATCGAGAATTTATCTAGCTCTGCCTTGAAAATATTCAGACTCTGCTCCCATTGCCTTTTGAGGAAGAGAGCTCCAGAGGATCATGGCCCTCTTAAACAGTGACCTTAGTTCTAGATTCTCCCACAGGGGCTGGTTTAGCACACGGCTAAATCACTGGCTTTGAAAGCAGACCAGACCAGCAGCATGGTTCAATTCCCGTACCAGCCTCCCCAAATAGGTGCCGGAATGTGGCCACTAGGGGCTTTTCACAGTAACTTCATTTGAAGCCTACTTGTGACAATAAGCGATTTTCATTTCACAAGAAGAAACATCCTCTCCACATCCACCCTGTCAATACCACTCAGGATCTAAAGGGCTTCAATCAAGTCACCTCTTACTCTTCTAAACTCCAGTGAATGCAAACTTAGCCTTTCCTTAAGACAACCTACTCATTCCTGGTATTAGTCCAGTAAACCTTCTCTGAATTGCTTCTAACTCATTTACATGCTTTCTCAATTCAGGAGACAATACTGTACACAGTACTCTAGACGTGGTCTCATAGTGTCCTGTGTAACTGAAGCATGACCTCCCTACTTTTATATTTTAATTCCCTCGCAATAAATGATGACATTCTAATAGTGTTCCTATATCTTTATGGCTATATTTTACAGAACGAGATGGTGGGCAGGTTAATGAGTACAGAGTGAGATGGTAAACTGGGTTAACCTGTACAGAATGAGATAATGGGGTGGGGTTAACCTGGGTTACAGGGTATATTCGATGAGCTAAAATTTGGATTAACCTGTAGAAACATAGAAAATAGGAGCGGGATGAGGCATTCGGCCCACCGAGTCTGCTCTGCCATTCATTATGATCATGGCTGATCATATAACTCAACAGCCTAATCCCACTTTCTCCCATATTCTTTGAGCCCCTTCGCTGTATTCCCTTCACTGTATTCGATAAGATGGTGGATAGCTTAACCTGTACAGGACGAGATGGCGGATGGGTTGACTTACATGACTGTTCTCCAGTCAGATGTTTTTTTCAACTTCTACAGAGTGAGATGGTTTTTTAAAAAAATTAATTCACGGGACGTTGGCTAGACCAACATTTATTGATCACTAATTGCTCATGAGAGATGGTAGTGAGCTGCCTTCTTAAGACTGTGCAGTGTGAGAACCAGTGTGAGGTTATGGATGAATGATGTATTTGTGTCTGTACAATTCTCTGTAGAATGAAAATAGTAATCAAATAATTTGAACTAATACACAACTTGGACTGTAGTGACAGGTGTGGGGATTGGCCTGATAGCTCCTTACTGTGTACTGTACTGATCCTTCACGCAGCTTTTTGTTCTTTGCGGACTTCAGGAAGTGTAGCACGACACAAACTTCCGTCTGCATCAATGGCTCCGAAGTGGAGATGGTCGATAGCTTTAAGTTCCTGGGGGTCACCATCACCAACAGTCTGTCCTGGTCCACTCACGTTGATGTAACAGTCAAGAAAGCCCAACAACGTCTCTACATCCTATGGAAGCTAAAGAAATTTGGCATGTCTGCATCGACTCTCACAAACTTTTACATATGTGATAGAGAGCATCCTTCCGGCTGCATCACAGCCTGGTATGGCAACTGCTCAGTCCAAGATCGCAAGAAACTGCAGTGTGGTGAACTCAGCCCAACGCATCACACAAGCTTGCCACCCCCACATTGATTCTGTATACACCTCCCTCTGCCTCAGGAAGGCAGACAGCATTATCAGAGACCCCTCCCACCCAGGCATTGCCTTTTACCAGACCGTTTCATCAGGCAGAAGGTACACAAGTCTGAAGATTTGCACATCCAGACATTGGAACAGCTTCTTCCCCAAAGCTACAAGACTCCTCAACAACTCCCCCTCGGACAGATCTGTTCCCTGTAAGAACACTATTCATGAGGCACTATGCTGCTATTGCTCATGTGTTTGCTTTGTTGGCCCTTGTTCTGCATTGTAACCAATCACTGTTTATCGATGTACCGTTTGTCAATGTTTTCTGTTGATTATTCTTTTATCTACTATGTACGTACTGTATACATTCACTTGGCCACAGAAAAGTACTTTTTTAAAAATAAATTTAGAGTACCCAATTCATTTTTTTCCAATTAAGGGGCAATTTAGTGTGGCCAATTCACCCACCCTGCATATCTTTGGGTTGTGGGGGCGAAACCCACACAAACACGGGGAGAATGTGCAAACTCCACACGGACAATGACCCAGAGCCGGGATCGAACCTGGGACCTCGGCGCCGTGAGGCAGCAGGGCTAACCCACTGCGCCATCGTGCTGCCCGAAAAGTACTTTTCACTGTACTTCGGTACATGTGACAATAAATGAAATCAACTTGATTTAATTAATCTCCTTCTCATTGTCCCAAGTTGCACTATCGGTGACTTACAACTTATCCAGAGATAGCTGTTCACATTCCTCCCTGATAATATTTGCTTTTTTTTTGACTCAGCTGGCTGTCTAACATTGCCAAAACAGATTACCTTTTCACTATCACATTTTCAAGTGATTACCCTTCAAAAGTACTTCATTGGCTTTGGGGCATCCTGAGAATATGAAAGGTCCGATAGAAAGGCAAGGCTTTCTTTTATCGACCACTTGTAACCAAAATCGAATTCTTTGACCACACCTTCAACCAATTCTTCAAATTCACCTCTTACCCGTGTCTCTCATCTTCCCCTCTCCCACCCTCACACACCTAACACTCTTCGGCATTATACTTCCTGTGGAATGATATAGCACATAAGGAGGTGATCCATAGAATCCAAACACTGCAGAAGGAAGCTATTCGGAGCATCAAGTCTGCAATGACCTTCCAAAAGAGCACCCTACCTAGGCCCACTTCCCCACCCTATCCCCAGAACCACACCTCTAACCTGCGCATCTTTGGACTATGGGAATGTGGGAGGGTCTGACACACATTGGCAACCTTCAGTTGATGCTGGATAGCGACTCCACAGTGCTGATCATCAGAACTTTTATGGCTTTAAAAGAAGTGTTAACCCTGCAGTCACGTGACTGAAACTAACTTTCCGGGATTACAGTACAATTCAACTCGAAAAGCAAATCTGGCAGTGAGAAACATCTGAAGCATCATAACTGAAAGTTTTTGAATGCAGCCAAGGTGCTGTGTTTGTTCCAGATTCCAAGACCACCTGAGAACCAGCCTCCTGGCTATTCGTCTATAAGAAGCTTTGCAGCTTCATGAGATCTTTTATATCAACAGACATTCACTCCAACTAGAGTATCAATTCAGCCAAGAAGGTATCGATATAAAGACTGAATTATAAATTCCATTTTTGTGGCAGCACGGTGGTGCAGTGGGTTAGCCCTGCAGTCTCACGGCGCCGAGCTCCCAAGTTCGATCCCGGCTCTGGGTCACTGTCCGTGTGGAGTTTGCACATTCTCCCCGTGTTTGCATGGGTTTCGCCCTCACAACCCAAAGATGTGCAGGGTAGGTGGATTGGCCACGCTAAATTGCCCCTTAATTGGAAAAAATGAATTGGGTACTCTAAATTTATAAAAAATAAATAAAATCCATTTTATGAGTACAAATTTAACTCTTTCTGTATCTAACCTTTGCGTGTGTGATAGTGTGAGTGAGACAAGTGATTGAGAAGTTGTGATTTAAACATCCAGGCTAATGTGTGACAATAAATAACCCTGTTTATTTTTTAAATCAGCAGAAAGCCTGCTGCTGGAATTTATTTGAAATCAGGAAAAAAAAAAATTTTTGCAAAATTATACTTTATTCGTGAAATATCTGAAAGAACATTACAAACATTTCAAAATAGCCATCATACAAAGTGCAATAATATTGAGCTTTTCTACTCAGATCATGTCGCATTCTGAGGTGCTTCAATAAAGTCAAAGAAACATTACAGACATTTCATAATGGTCATTACAAATGGTGCACGGTGTAACATTTAGGTTGTCTACATTGAAATGAGAAAATGCACACACCTTACCCACACAAATCCTGATTCAGGCTAAAAGGGACCGCACAAGTTCTATCTGTAATATGAAACTAGCTTATTAGTTCATTGAATTAAAATTCCACCTGTTGCGTTTCCACCTATGTCCCCAGAGCGTTAGCCTGGGCTCATGGATTACTCCAGTGACATCACCACTTCGACACCATCACCTCTTGGAAAAATAACAGAAAATGAACAAAAACTGCAACATTTCTCAGGGAGAGGAGGAAGGCAAGGTTGGGAGTACGAGTGCACAGATTCAGGCTAACACACATATCTCAGGGCACAGGTGCATAGACCCACAGGTCCGCCAATATACCAATCTTGAAAAGTGGGATTGCAGGCGGTGAAAGCCTTTGCAGGTCAGCTGATATCCTGAGTTTTATATACAGGAAAACAGTGAACATAGGGAAGCAATCATATGAGAAGCAGAAAGAATTGGATGTGCAAAGCAGTTGACACCAGATATCAGCGATTCTGAGAGACTTGTATATACCAGAGCAGGGAAAATCAAGGGGCATTCCCAGGAGAATTGGAAATTACGATGGATGTTGAGAGGGAAAATGATGAAAGATTATTTCCAATGATCAAATTTAAAGAATAGTACTGGAAACATCAGTGGGAAGGTTAGGATAGCCTTTTCAAACTGTTATCCTACTTTCAGCCTTCTTGCGGGCATGGGCAAAGACCTGCCTGAGTCATTTATCATGGCAGTGCACATAAAATGGTGTAGGAGTGGGTATTAGCATTAGTGTGTTTATGTGCAGTGGGAGTACAATTACGATCGGCCAAAGGGCCTCGAAATCTCGGCACAACTGGTGATGGGAAAGTTCATTTTGATCATTAATTACTTTTAGCTGGCACTCTCGTCTCTAAGTCAGAAGGTTCTTGTTTCAAGTCCTACTCCAGAGACCCGGCTAATATTTATCCCTTAACCAACACCACAAATTGGCTGCTGTGTTTCCTACATTGCAATAGTGACTACATTTCAAAAGTGCATAGAGTCATAGAGTTGTTTTCAGTACAGGAGACCATTTGGCCCATTGACTATATGCCAGATCCTCGCAGAGCTATCCAGCCAATCTCACTACTCTTTTCAATCCCCATAGCCCTACAAGTTTAGTTCTTCCAAGTCATTTATCAAGTCACCCATCCAATTTCCTTTTCAAATTGCTAATCATTTCCACTTCCACCACCCTCATGGAGAAATAAGTTCCAGGTCATTATCACTCGCTGTGTAAAAAAAAAAGCTCTTCCTCATATTCCCTCCGCATCTCTTATCCTAAATCATAAATTTGTCTCCCCTAGTCCTTATACCATCAGCTAATGAGAAATGTCTTGTTTACCTTATGTAAGCCTTTCATAATCTTGTACACCTCTATCAAATCTTCCTCAATCTCCTGAACTCCAAGGAGAAGAACCCCAGCCTTTCCAACCTAATCTTGTAACTAAACCCTCCTCCCACCATGCTGGGAACTGTGGTAAATGTCCTCGTCACACTCTCAAGGACTCTCACATCCCTGCACTCTCAAATTGAGGTGACCAGAACTGGATGCAAAGCTATTCTTTGGCTGAAGAGTGATTTGGGCATTCTGAAAATGTCCGTCTTTTGGTCTGTGACTGTGTAAGTACTTGAGATGCCATTTATTAACCTGCTGTGTTCTTTTTCTACCTCCTCATGCCAGAGTGACGCTGTGTAAATACAAGCGGATTGGATGCCCGTGGCAGGGGCCATTCCATGAGCTAACCGTTCATGAGGGGGAATGTGGCCACCCTACCAAAACTGGCAACGAACTGATGGAGATCTTGGACGAAATGGACCAAAACCACAAGAAGGAGATGCAACTCTACAATAGCATTTTCAACCTGCTTAGCTTTGAGAAAATAGGATACACAGGTAAGGGTGGCTTGTGCTTTCATCATATACACCAAGCTCATATTCTGCCTGAAGAAAGGCACTCCCCCCAGCTACTGAGCTGCAGAGACCAGGAACGTCCTGGGTTCAGTTCCTACTCTGTGCTGATAGCTGATTCTCAGCAGAGTAACAGTTGGCTGCCTGCAGTCATCCTCAGCAGGTCTTGGTTCAACATAAGTTAAACAGTCCTGGCTCCTGCTGGCTGGCTAGTAACCCCTCCCCTGCACCTCAGGCACAATCAGGCTCAGCTGTGATGCTTCTGATGTTGAATATCTTGCCCGTCATATTGCTGCCTGGGCTAAGGTATGATGAATGGCCGCTCTGGGTGAGGCAGGTGGTGGTGGTGGGGGGTGATGTTTGGTGCCCGGCAGATCTAAGAGGAGAAATGAAAGAAACCTGTTTCCCCTTTGGTTACAGTATAGAGCCATGACCCCGGGTCTGTCCAGCCCTCCTGTTTAACCCCCTCTTCTATCAAAGGGTTGTAGGATTGTTGAGCGTGATTCCCGGTGGCGCCTGATTTTAAAATGTGATCATTTTAGTCTGCAATTATAAGATAACAGGCATTTGGAATGTTCCATTCATGAAATTGCTGGACTGACATAACCCAGTTGTTGATATCACAGCCTGTAGTGTAGTTGTGTCCTTTCAATACCTCTGACATTGGGCAGTGGAAAATTCATTAAACTGGAAGCTGTTACTGAATGTAATTCATTCCCGGCTCTAGTGACTGAGGCTCAGTGACGGATCCTTCAGTTATTAGAAACTGGGTTATCCCCACACTTTATTTGGGCAGTTGTGACTTCTTAAGAACAAAACTGATGGAAATGTTTGTACTAGTGTTTTCTGTATAAATACAATAGGAGTAAATGTCAACAACCACAACTTGTACTTATATAGCGCCTTTAACATGTCCCATGCCGCTTGACGGGCATTCGCAGACAAAGTTTGACGCAGAGCCACATAAGGAGGTATTAGGACAGGTGACCAAAAGCCTGGTCACCTTTAAGGGGTGTATTAAAGGAGAAGAGAGAGGCAGAGAGGTTTAGGAAGGAAATTCCAGAGCGTAGCCAAAAGCTCGCCCACCACCATTGTTGGAGTGAAGAGATCCAAGGTGGTAGAAGAGGCTAGAATTGGAGGAATGAAGAAATATATGTTGGGAGGGTTGCAGGAGTTGCAGAAATAACAGGGAAGCTGGAGCGAGGCCATGGATGGATTTGAAAAGAAGGATGGGAATTTTAAATTGGAAGCATTGGCAGACCGGGAGCAAGTGGAGGTCAATGATTGCAGAAATGATGGGTGAACAGGACTTGGTGCATATTAGGGTACACATAGCACCGTTTTTACCTCACGTTTATAGAGGTTGAAAGGTTGAAGACCACGCAGAAGTGTAGATTTATCCCCCCAGTAGCCGGTTTATGGACAGTTCGGCCTTTTATATTTTGGTTTGACATGGGATGTTGAAAGGACTGTTACAAATGCTCCCCTACAAATGGCTCTCTGTATTGAATTGTTTGGTAAACATAGCTTAGTGGGTCAGATTTCAAGCCAACCAGCGATGAAACGTCATAGCAGTGAGGAGTCGGGAATTCGGGATCACATTATTGGAGTGTCTCCCTTGCAGAGCTAGGTGGAAAATTACAGGATAGTGAAGCTGTATAATTAGGGACTGAAGCAGAGACTGTGCCAACATTTAAAAATAGACAATTGAAGGAAATGAGGACCGAAGAGAACTGGAACAAGGCAGACACATGGACCACTGCTTTCGGGGATAAAAACAAGCATAGACTGGTTGGGCCAGACAGTCTGTTCCATGATGTGATTGCTGCATGTGCAGTGGAGGAGAATTTTATATAAAGAGGCATTGAACTGAATCGTAGAATAGAATCAGTCCATGCCAGCTGTCTGCAAGAGCTACTCAGCTACTCTCACTCCCATTGTCCTTTCTCCAGAGCCCTGCACATTTTCTCTCTTCTGCTGCTCATCCAATTCCCTTTTGAAAGCCAAACATTTTATCTATTTCCACCACACAATCAGGCAGTGCATTCCAAATCCTGCCTACTCGCTGTGTTTTTCCTAATGTCACCATTGCTCCTTTTGGCTGAAACTGGTGTCCTTTGATTCTCGACTCTTGCTCCAATGGCAGCTTCCGAACATACAAAGTAGAGGAAGAATTAGGCCATTCGGGCCCTAGAACGAAGTCCACCATTTAATAAGATAATGCCTTATCTGTTTGTGTTTTGAATTTCAGATTCCCTCCTACCCACTGTAACATTTGATTTCCTTGTCTAACAAGAATCTACCTGCCTCCTCCTTAAAAAGATTCCGTGACCCCGCCTCCACCGCCTTCTGAGGTGGAGAGTTCCAAAGTCACATAGCCCTCAGAGAAAAATTCTCCTCCTATCTGTCCTAAAAGGGTGACCCCTAATTATAAATCAGTGCCCCCTAGTTCTGGACTCACCCACAAGCGGAAACACCCTTTCCAGGTTCACCTTGTCAATACTGTTCAGGATTCTAGTTCTGGACTCGCCCACAAGCGGAAACACCCTTTCCAGGTCCACCTTGTCAATACTGTTCAGGATTTTATAGACTTCAATCAAATCACCCCTCATTCTTCACTAAATTGCCCCTTAATTGGAATTTTAAAAATTAGATACTCCAAATTTTAAAGAAAGTAATACTGTTTTTTTATTCTTCCTTCCAAAGTGAACAACTTCACATTTTCCTACATTATACCCCTCTGCCAGATTTTTGCCCACTTACTCAACCTATCTATCTCCATCTGCAACCTCCCAATGTCCTCTTCACAACATACTTTCCTCCCTATCTTTGTGTCATCTTCAAATTTAGCTAACATGCCTTTGTTCCCCTCACCTGTCATTGATATATATTATTTTTTTAAATGTAAAAGTCACTTTCCTCGAAGACCTGTAATTCTTTTTTGTTCGGGTGCTTATCCAATCCCCTTTTGAAAGCCACAATTGAATCTGCCACCACCACAATCTCAGACAGTGCAATTGATGGGATAGATAGAGAGAAACTGTTCCCTCGGATGAGGACATCCAGAACAATCAGGCATCGTTGGAGCTAGGCCATTCAGGGTAAAATCAAGAAGCACTGCTTCATACAAGGTGTGAGCAAGCTTCAGAATTCCCTTCCACAAAAAGCTGTGGATTCTGGGAGCCGGGGCTGAGATCGATAGATTTTATTTTGGTTAAGGGTCTCGAGGAAGATAAAGCAAAGGCAGGAAAATTAGGTTGACGTACACGTCTGCCAGGATCTGACTGAATGGTGGAACAGCCTCAATGGGCTGAATGACCTCCTCCTGCTCCTATGTACCTATAACATGGCAGTGTTTGTTAGGGACAAAATGTTGAGGGTACAACAACTAGCTCGGCAAATGCACAAAGTCATTTCAGGGCACTTTACAGAGCAGTGGATAAGAATTAATCACCAAGTAGGAGAGGGAAAGGAGAGACAGGGAGAGACTGGCGGAGGGAGAATCGGGATGGAGTGGCTGAACGATCAGACACATTGGGAAGAGAAGGTGCTGAGATCCTGGATCACGAGTAACAGAGGGGAAGGTCCCTGCAGGCACCTAAAAGAGTCGGCAGAGTAGGCTGGCAGTGCAGATGTCATGGAAAGTTCCTTTGGAGACCTTTGGTTGACTCGACGAAAATGAGCAAATGCAGTTTGGCAGTGAGAGAGAGGGGAGATGGCTGCCCGCAGAAACAGACTGAGAAATCAGGAGAGTGTGGGGGAGTGGGAGGGGAGTCAATGAGGACTAGGGAAGGAAGAGAGCACAGGGTGGGAACATTGGAGAGAGGAAATCTGGAGATGCTTGTTTCATTTTTATGACTATATAATGAAAAAGTATTCTAATTTAAATTAAAACCTTTCTCTTTTAGCTCTTTCTACACCCCTGGCCGCTGGATAAATGGGGAGGAAATCCCTTTTACCAGTGCTGGAGTGAACTGGGCAATGTGTGTTGGAGAAAGACCTTTCTCTCAATTTCACCTTCCAACCAGTGAAGACATCTTGCCTCACACTCTTGTGTCTGAACCAAGAGGAAGGTAGGAGAAGTTAGGCACAGCTCACCATTCTGTAGCTGGAGATCCTAGAGCAGGGATATCCAGCGATTGGGGTTTGGAGCCTAATCCTAGTGGCAAAAGCAGTGATTGGGCCCCATATGATTGAATAATATCAATTTGATTCACAATTCACTGAAGCCACCATCTTCCTTTCCCCATTGTCATTCCCTGAAACCTGGTTCTTACACTTTCCTCTTGTTCTTTCTCTGTCATTCTTGCCTTTTTCGCCCTATCAGTCTACCTACCTTTCTCTCTCTCTCTCTCTCTTCTCTCTCTCTCCCCCCCCCCCCCCCCCCCCCCCCCCCACCCCCCTAACTCGGTCTATCTCTCTTTTGTCACCTATGTCCTCTCTTCCTCTTCACTATCTTCCTCATCTTCTTGCTCTCCATTACACCCCTTATTTTTTTGATATATCTTTCTCCTTTGCTTTTCCAACCTTCTTTTAGATCTGAGTACATCTTCAGAAAGTATCTTTTATCCCCAAATATAATCCTCACTTCCGATTGCATTTCCAGTGTGAAAACAGCACAGAGAGTGGGAGAGAATGGAGGTTTGGGACACTAACACAGGGAGTGGGAGAGAATGGGGCTTTGGGACACTAACACAGCACAGGGAGAGAATGGGTGTTTGAGACACTAACACAGGGAGAGAATGGGGGTTTGGGACACTAACACAGGGCGTGGGAGAGAATGGGGGTTTGGAACACTAACACAGGGAGAGAATGGGGGTTTGGGACACTAACACAGGGAGTGGGAGAGAATGGGGGTTTGGAACACTAACACAGGGAGTGGGAGAGAATGGGGGTTTGGAACACTAACACAGGGAGTGGGAGAGAATGGGGGTTTGGGACACTAACACAGAGAATGGGGAGAGAATGGGGGTTTGAGACACTAACACAGGGAGAGAATGGGGGTTTGAGACACTAACACAGGGAGTGGGAGAGAAAGGGGGTTTGGGACACTAACACAGGGAGTGGGAGAGAATGGGGGTTTGGAACACTAACACAGGGAGAGAATGGGGGTTTGAGACACTAACACAGCACAGGGAGAGAATGGGGGTTTGAGACACTAACACAGGGAGAGAATGGGGGTTTGAGACACTAACACAGCACAGGGAGAGAATGGGGGTTTGAGACACTAACACAGGGAGTGGGAGAGAATGGGGGTTTGAGACACTATCACAGGGAGTGGGAGAGAATGGGGGTATGAGACACTAACACAGGGTGTGGGAGAGAATGGGGGTTTGAGACACTAACACAGGGAGAGAATGGGGGTTTGAGACACTAACACAGGGTAGGGGAGAGAATGGGGGTTTGAGACACTAACACAGGGAGTGGGAGAGAATGGGGGTTTGAGACACTAACACAGGGAGTGGGAGAGAATGGGGGTTTGGGACACTAGCACAGCACAGGGAGAGAATGGGGGTTTGAGACACTAACACAGGGAGAGAATGGGGGTTTGAGACTGTAACACAGGAAGTGGGAGAGAATGGGGGTTTGGGACACTAACACAGGGAGTGGGAGAGAATGGGGGTTTGGGACAATAACACAGGGAGTGGGAGAGAATGGGGGTTTGACACACTAACACAGGGAGTGGGAGAGAATGGCGGTTTGAGACATTAACACAGGGAGTGGGAGAGAATGGGGGTTTGAGACACTAAAACAGCCCAGGGAGAGAATGGGGGTTTGAGACACTAACACAGGGAGTGGGAGAGAATGGGGGTTTGAGACACTAACACAGGGAGTGGGAGAGAATGGGGGTTTGGGACACGAACACAGGGAGTGGGAGAGAATGGCGATTTGAGACATTAACACAGGGAGTGGGAGAGAATGGGGGTTTGAGACACTAACACAGCACAGGGAGAGAATGGGGGTTTGAGACACTAACACAGGGAGTGGGAGAGAATGGGGGTTTGAGACACTAACACAGCACAGGGAAAGAATGGGGGTTTGGGACACTAACACAGGGAAAGAATGGGGGTTTGAGACACTAACACAGCACAGGGAGAGAATGGGGGTTTGAGACACTAACACAGCACAGGGAGAGAATGGGGGTTTGGGACACTAACACAGCACAGGGAGAGAATGGGGGTTTGGGACACTAACACAGTACAGGGAGAGAATGGGGGTTTGGGACACTAACACAGGGAGTGGGAGAGAATGGGGGTTTTGGACACTAACACAGGGAGTGGGAGAGAATGGGGGTTTGAGACACTAACACAGGGAGAGAATGAGGGTTTGACACACTAACACAGGGAGTGGGAGAGAATGGGGGTTTGGGACACTAACACAGCACAGGGAGAGAATGGGGGTTTGAGACACTAACACAGGGAGAGAATGGGGGTTTGAGACACTAACACAGCACAGGGAGAGAATGGGGGTTTGAGACACTAACACAGGGAGTGGGAGAGAATGGGGGTTTGAGACACTATCAAAGGGAGTGGGAGAGAATGGGGTTTGAGACACTAACACAGGGGGTGGGAGAGAATGGGGGTTTGAGACACTAACACAGGGAGAGAATGGGGGTTTGGGACACTAATACAGGGAGTGGGAGAGAACGGGGGTTTGGAACACTAACACAGGGAGTGGGAGAGAATGGGGGTTTGGAACACTAACACAGGGTGTCGGAGAGAATGGGGGTTTGAGACACTAACACAGGGAGTGGGAGAGAATGGGGGTTTGAGACACTAACACAGGGAGTGGGAGAGAATGGGGGTTTTGGACACTAACACAGGGAGTGGGAGAGAATGGGGGTTTGAGACACTAACACAGGGAGAGAATGAGGGTTTGACACACTAACACAGGGAGTGGGAGAGAATGGGGGTTTGGGACACTAACACAGCACAGGGAGAGAATGGGGGTTTGAGACACTAACACAGGGAGAGAATGGGGGTTTGAGACACTAACACAGCACAGGGAGAGAATGGGGGTTTGAGACACTAACACAGGGAGTGGGAGAGAATGGGGGTTTGAGACACTATCAAAGGGAGTGGGAGAGAATGGGGTTTGAGACACTAACACAGGGTGTGGGAGAGAATGGGGGTTTGAGACACTAACACAGGGAGAGAATAGGGATTTGAGACACTAACACAGGGTGTGGGAGAGAATGGGGGTTTGAGACACTAAAACAGGGTGTGGGAGAGAATGGGGGTTTGAGACACTAACACAGGAAGAGAATGGGGGTTTGAGACACTAACACAGGGAGTGGGAGAGAATGGGGGTTTGAGACACTAACCCAGGGATTGGGAGAGAATTGGGGTTTGGGACACTAACACAGCACAGGGAGAGAATGGGGGTTTGAGCCACTAACACAGCACAGGGAGAGAATGGGGGTTTGAGACACTAACACAGGGAGTGGGAGAGAATGGGGGTTTGGGACACTAACACAGGGAGTGGGAGAGAATGGGGGTTTGGGACAATAACACAGGGAGTGGGAGAGAATGGGGGTTTGACACACTAACACAGGGAGTGGGAGAGAATGGCGGTTTGAGACATTAACACAGGGAGTGGGAGAGAATGGGGGTTTGAGACACTAACACAGCACAGGGAGAGAATGGGGGTTTGAGACACTAACACTGGGAGTGGGAGAGAATGGGGGTTTGGGACACTACCACAGCACAGGGAGAGAATGGGGGTTTGGGACACTAGCACAGCACAGGGAAAGAATGGGGGTTTGAGACACTAACACAGCACAGGGAGAGAATGGGGGTTTGGGACACTAACACAGGGAGTGGGAGAGAATGGGGGTTTGGGACACTAGCACAGCACAGGGAGAGAATGGGGGTTTGAGACACTAACACAGGGAGAGAATGGGGGTTTCAGACAGTAACACAGGGAGTGGGAGAGAATGGGGGTTTGGGACACTAACACAGGGAGTGGGAGAGAATGGGGGTTTCGGACAATAACACAGGGAGTGGGAGAGAATGGGGGTTTGGGACACTAACACAGGGAGTGGGAGAGAATGGGGGTTTGGGACACTAACACAGGGAGTGGGAGAGAATGGGGGTTTGGGACAATAATACAGGGAGTGGGAGAGAATGGGGGTTTGACACACTAACACAGGGAGTGGGAGAGAATGGCGATTTGAGACATTAACACAGGGAGTGGGAGAGAATGGGGGTTTGAGACACTAACACAGCACAGGGAGAGAATGGGGGTTTGAGACACTAACACAGGGAATGGGAGAGAATGGGGGTTTGGGACACTAACACAGGGAGTGGGAGAGAATGGGGCTTTGGGACACTAACACAGCACAGGGAGAGAATGGGGGTTTGACACACTAACACAGGGAGTGGGAGAGAATGGGGGTTTGAGACACTAAAACAGCACAGGGAGAGAATGGGGGTTTGACACTAACACAGGGAGTGGGAGAGAATGGGGGTTTGAGACACTAACACAGGGAGTGGGAGAGAATGGGGGTTTGGGGACACTAACACAGGGAGTGGGAGAGAATAGGGGGTTTGGGACACTAACACAGGGAGAGAATGGGGGTTTGAGACACTAACACAGGGAGTGGGAGAGAAAGGGGGTTTGGGACACTAACACAGGGAGTGGGAGAGAATGGGGGTTTGGAACACTAACACAGGGAGAGAATGGGGGTTTGAGACACTAACACAGCACAGGGAGAGAATGGGGGTTTGAGACACTAACACAGGGAGAGAATGGGGGTTTGAGACACTAACACAGCACAGGGAGAGAATGGGGGTTTGAGACACTATCACAGGGAGTGGGAGAGAATGGGGGTATGAGACACTAACACAGGGTGTGGGAGAGAATGGGGGTTTGAGACACTAACACAGGGAGAGAATGGGGGTTTGAGACACTAACACAGGGAGTGGGAGAGAATGGGGGTTTAAGACACTAACACAGGGAGTGGGAGAGAATGGGGGTTTGGGACACTAGCACAGCACAGGGAGAGAATGGGGGGTTTGAGACACTAACACAGGGAGAGAATGGGGGTTTGAGACTGTAACACAGGAAGTGGGAGAGAATGGGGGTTTGGGACACTAACACAGGGAGTGGGAGAGAATGGGGGTTTGGGACAATAACACAGGGAGTGGGAGAGAATGGGGGTTTGACACACTAACACAGGGAGTGGGAGAGAATGGCGGTTTGAGACATTAACACAGGGAGTGGGAGAGAATGGGGGTTTGAGACACTAAAACAGCACAGGGAGAGAATGGGGGTTTGAGACACTAACACAGGGAGTGGGAGAGAATGGGGGTTTGAGACACTAACACAGGGAGTGGGAGAGAATGGGGGTTTGGGACACGAACACAGGGAGTGGGAGAGAATGGCGATTTGAGACATTAACACAGGGAGTGGGAGAGAATGGGGGTTTGAGACACTAACACAGCACAGGGAGAGAATGGGGGTTTGAGACACTAACACAGGGAGTGGGAGAGAATGGGGGTTTGAGACACTAACACAGCACAGGGAAAGAATGGGGGTTTGGGACACTAACACAGGGAGAGAATGGGGGTTTGAGACACTAACACAGCACAGGGAGAGAATGGGGGTTTGAGACACTAACACAGCACAGGGAGAGAATGGGGGTTTGGGACACTAACACAGCACAGGGAGAGAATGGGGGTTTGGGACACTAACACAGCACAGGGAGAGAATGGGGGTTTGGGACACTAACACAGGGAGTGGGAGAGAATGGGGGTTTGAGACACTAACACAGGGAGTGGGAGAGAATGGGGGGTTTGAGACACTAACACAGGGAGAGAATGAGGGTTTGACACACTAACACAGGGAGTGGGAGAGAATGGGGGTTTGGGACACTAACACAGCACAGGGAGAGAATGGGGGTTTGAGACACTAACACAGGGAGAGAATGGGGGTTTGAGACACTAACACAGCACAGGGAGAGAATGGGGGTTTGAGACACTAACACAGGGAGTGGGAGAGAATGGGGGTTTGAGACACTATCAAAGGGAGTGGGAGAGAATGGGGTTTGAGACACTAACACAGGGTGTGGGAGAGAATGGGGGTTTGAGACACTAACACAGGGAGAGAATGGGGGTTTGGGACACTAACACAGGGAGTGGGAGAGAACGGGGGTTTGGAACACTAACACAGGGAGTGGGAGAGAATGGGGGTTTGAACATTAACACAGGGGAGGTGGGAGAGAATGGGGGTTTGAGACACTAACACAGCACAGGGGGAGAGAATGGGGGTTTGAGACACTAACACAGGGAGTGGGAGAGAATGGGGGTTTGGGACACTAACACAGGGGAGTGGGAGAGAATGGGGGTTTGAGACACGAACACAGGGAGTGGGAGAGAATGGGGGGTTTGGGACACTACCACAGCACAGGGAGAGAATGGGGGTTTGAGACACTAACACAGCACAGGGAGAGAATTGAGGTTTGGGACACTAACACAGGGAGTGGGAGAGAACGGGGGTTTGGGACACTAGCACAGCACAGGGAGAGAATGGGGGTTTGAGACACTAACACAGGGAGAGAATGGGGTTTCAGACAGTAACACAGGGAGTGGGAGAGAATGGGGGTTTGGGACACTAACACAGGGAGTGGAGAGAATGTGGGTTTGGGACAATAACACAGGGAGTGGGAGAGAATGGGGGTTTTGACACACTAACCAGGGAGTGGGAGAGAATGGGGGTTTGGGACACTAACACAGGGAGTGGGAGAGAATGGGGGTTTGAGACACTAACACAGGGAGAGAATGGGGGTTTGGGACACTAACACAGGGAGTGGGAGAGAATGGGGGTTTGGGACACTAACACAGGGAGTGGGAGAGATGGGGGTTTGGGACAATAATACAGGGAGTGGGAGAGAATGGGGGTTTGACACACTAACACAGGGAGTGGGAGAGAATGGCGATTTGAGACATTAACACAGGGAGTGGGAGAGAATGGGGGTTTGAGACACTAACACAGCACAGGGAGAGAATGGGGGTTTGAGACACTAACACAGGGAATGGGAGAGAATGGGGGTTTGGGACACTAACACAGCACAGGGAGAGAATGGGGGTTTGAGACACTAACACAGCACAGGGAGAGAATGGGGGTTTGGGACACTAACACAGGGAGTGGGAGAGAATGGGGCTTTGGGACACTAACACAGCACAGGGAGAGAATGGGGGTTTGACACACTAACACAGGGAGTGGGAGAGAATGGCGGTTTGAGACATTAACACAGGGAGTGGGAGAGAATGGGGGTTTGAGACACTAAAACAGCACAGGGAGAGAATGGGGGTTTGACACTAACACAGGGAGTGGGAGAGAATGGGGGTTTGAGACACTAACACAGGGAGTGGGAGAGAATGTGGGTTTGGGACACTAACACAGGGAGTGGGAGAGAATGGGGGTTTGGGACACTAACACAGGGAGTGGGAGAGAATGGGGGTTTGAGACATTAACACAGGGAGTGGGAGAGAATGGGGGTTTGAGACACTAACACAGCACAGGGAGAGAATGGGGGTTTGAGACACTAACACAGGGAGTGGGAGAGAATGGGGGTTTGAGACACTAACACAGCACAGGGAAAGAATGGGGGGTTGGGACACTAACACAGGGAGAGAATGGGGGTTGAGACACTAACACAGCACAGGGAGAGAATGGGGGTTTGAGACACTAACACAGCACAGGGAGAGAATGGGGGTTTGGGACACTAAACACAGCACAGGGAGAGAATGGGGGTTTGGAACACTAACACAGCACAGGGAGAGAATGGGGGTTTGAGACACTAACACAGGGAGAGAATGGGGGTTTGGGACACTAACACAGGGAGTGGGAGAGAACGGGGGTTTGGAACACTAACACAGGGAGTGGGAGAGAATGGGGGTTTGGAACACTAACACAGGGATGGGAGAGTGGGGTTTGGGACACTAACACGGAGTTGGGAGAGAATGGGGGTTTGGACACTAATACAGGGATGGGAGAGAATGGGGTTTGACACACTACACAGGGGGAGAGGGCGATTTGAGACATAACACAGGGTGGGAGAGAATGGGTTTGAGACACTAACACAGCACAGGAGAGAGAATGGGGTTTGAGACACTAACACAGGGAATGAGAGAATGGGGGTTTGGACACTAACACAGCACAGGTAGAGAATGGGGGTTTGAGACACTAACACCACACAGGGGAGGAGAATGGGAGTTGGGACACTAACACAGGGAGTGGGAGAGAATGGGGTTTTGAGACACTGACACAGCACAGGGAGAGAATAGGGGTTTGAGACACTAACACATGGAGAGAATGGGGGTTTGGGACACTAACAGGGAGTGGGAGAGAATGGGGGTTTGAGACACTAACACAGCACTGGGAGAGAATGGGGTTTGGGACACTAACACAGCACAGGGAGAGAATGGGGGTTTGGGACATTAACACAGGGAGTGGGAGAGAATGGGGGTTTGAGACACTAACACAGGGAGTGGGAGAGAATGGGGTTTTGTGACACTAACGCAGGGAGTGGGAGAGAATGGGGTTTTGGGACACTAACACAGGGAGTGGGAGAGACTGGGGATTTGGGACACTGACACAGCACAGGGAGAGAATGGGGGTTTGAGACACTAACACAGCACAGGGGGAGAATGGGGGTTTGAGACACTAACACAGGGAGTGGGAGAGAATGGGGGTTTGGGACATTAACACAGCACAGGGAGAGAATGGGGGTTTCGGACACTAACACAGGCAATGGGAGAGAATGGGAGTTTGGGACACTAACACAGGGATGGGAGAGAATGGGGTTTTGAGACACTGACACAGCACAGGGAGAGAATAGGGGTTTGAGACACTAACAGGGAGTGGGAGAGAATGGGGGTTTGAGACACACACAGCACTGGGAGAGAATGGGGGTTTGGGACACTAACACAGTGAGTGGGAGAGAATGGGGGTTTGAGACACTAACACAGGGAGTGGGAGAGAATATGGGTTTGAGACACTAACAGGGAGTGGGAGAGAATGGGGTTTGGGAACACTAACACAGCACAGGGAGAGAATGGGGGTTTGGGACACTAACACAGGAAGTGGGAGAGAATGGGGGTTTGGGTCACTAACACAGCACAGGGAGAGAATGGGGGTTGGGACACTAACACAGGGAGTGGGAGAGAATGGGGGTTTGAGACACTAACACAGCACAGGGAGAGAATGGGGGTTTGAGACACTAACACAGCACAGGGGGAGAATGGGGGTTTGAGACACTAACACAGCACAGGGAGAGAATGGTGGTTTGGGACACTAACTCAGGGAGTTGGAGAGAATGGGGATTTGGGACACTAACACAGCACAGGGAGAGAATGGGGGTTTGAGACACTAACACAGCACAGGGAGAGAATGGGGGTTTGGGACACTAACACAGGGAGTGGGAGAGAATGGGGGTTTGGGACAATAACACAGGGAGTGGGAGAGAATGGGGGTTTGGGACACTAACACAGGGAGAGAATGGGGGTTTGAGGCACTAACACAGCACAGGGAGAGAATGGGGGTTTGAGACACTAACTCAGGGAGTGAGAGAGAATGGGGGTTTGGGACACTAACACAGGGAGTGGGAGAGAATGGGGGTTTGGGACACTAACACAGCACAGGGAGAGAATGGGGGTTTGAGACACTAACACAGGGAGTGGGAGAGAATGGGGGTTTGAGACACTAACACAGCACAGGGAGAGAATGGGGGTTTGGGACACTAACACAGCACAGGGAGAGAATGGGGGGTTGAGACACTAACACAGCACAGGGAGAGAATTGGGTTTGGGACACTAACACAGCACAGGGAGAGAATGGGGGTTTGAGACACTAACACAGGGAGTGGGAGAGAATGGGGGTTTGAGACACTAACACAGCACAGGGAGAGAATGGGGGTTTGAGACACTAACACAGGGAGTGGGAGAGAATGGGGGTTTGAGACACTATCACAGGGAGTGGGAGGGAATGGGGGTTTGAGACACTAACACAGGCAGTGGGAGAGAATGGGGGTTTGGGACACTAACACAGGGAGTGGGAGAGAATGGGGGTTTGAGACACTAACACAGCACAGGGAGAGAATGGGGGTTTGAGACACTAGCACAGAGAGTGGGAGTGAATGGGTGTTTGAGACACTAACACAGCACAGGGAGAGAATGGGGGTTTGAGACACTAACACAGAGAGTGGGAGTGAATGGGTGTTTGAGACACTAACACAGCACAGGGAGAGAATGGGGGTGTGAGACACTAACACAGCACAGGGAGAGAATGGGGGTTTGAGATGCTAACACGGGGAGTGGGAGTGAATGGGTGTTTGAGACACTAACACAGCACAGGAGAGAATGGGGGTTTGAGACACTAACAGAGCACAGGGAGAGAATGGGGGTTTGAGACACTAACACAGGGAGTGGGAGAGAATGGGGGTTTGAGACACTAACACAGGGAGTGGGAGAGGATGGGGGTTTGAGACACTAACACAGGCAGTGGGAGAGAATGGTGCTTTGAGACACTGACACGGAGTGGGAGAGAATGGGGGTTTGGGACACTAACACAGCACAGGGAGAGAATGGGGGTTTGAGACACTATCACAGCGAGTGGGAGAGAATGGGGGTTTGGGACACTAACACAGAGTGGGAGAGAATGGGGGTTTAGGACACTAACACAGGGAGTGGGAGAGAATGGGGATTTGAGACACTAACACAGCACAGGGAGAGAATGGGGGTTTGAGATGCTAACACAGGGAGTGGGAGAAAATGGGGGTTTGAGACACGAACACAGGGAGTGGGAGAAAATGGGGGTTTACGACAGTAACACAGCACAGGGAGAGAATGGGCATTTGGGACACTAACACAGCACAGGGAGAATGGAGGGTTTGAGACACTAACACAGGGAGTGGGAGAGAATGGGGGTTTGGGACACTAACACAGCACAGGGAGAAAATGGGGGTTTGAGACACTAACACAGCACAGGGAGAGAATGGGGGTTTGAGACAGTAACACAGGGAGTGGGAGAGAATGGGGGTTTGGGACACTAACACAGCACAGGGAGAGAATGGGGTTTGAGACACTAACACAGGGAGTGGGAGAGAATGGGGGTTTGAGACACTAACACAGGGAGTGGGAGAGAATGGGGGTTTGGGACAATAACACAGGGAGTGGGAGAGAATGAGCGTTTGACACACTAACACAGGGAGTGGGAGAGAATGGCGGTTTGGGACACTAACACAGCACAGGGAGAGAATGGGGTTTGAGACACTAACACAGGGAGTGGGAGAGAATGGGGGTTTGAGACACTAACACAGGGAGTGGGAGAGAATCGGGGTTTGAGACACTAACACAGGGAGTGGGAGAGAATCGGGGTTTGAGACACTAACACAGGGAGTGGGAGAGAATGGGGGTTTGGGACACTAACACAGGGAGTGGGAGAGAATGGGGGTTTGGGACAATAACACAGGGAGTGGGAGAGAATGGGGGTTTGGGACACTTACACAGGGAGTGGGAGAGAATGGGGGTTTGGGACATTAACACAGCACAGGGAGAGAATGGGGGTTTCGGACACTAACACAGGCAATGGGAGAGAATGGGAGTTTGGGACACTAACACAGGGAGTGGGAGAGAATGGGGTTTTGAGACACTGACACAGCACAGGGAGAGAATAGGGGTTTGAGACACTAACAGGGAGTGGGAGAGAATGGGGGTTTGAGACACTCACACAGCACTGGGAGAGAATGGGGGTTTGGGACACTAACACAGTGAGTGGGAGAGAATGGGGGTTTGAGACACTAACACAGGGAGTGGGAGAGAATATGGGTTTGAGACACTAACAGGGAGTGGGAGAGAATGGGGTTTGGGACACTAACACAGCACAGGGAGAGAATGGGGGTTTGGGACACTAACACAGTGAGTGGGAGAGAATGGGGGTTTGAGACACTAACACAGGGAGTGGGAGAGAATATGGGTTTGAGACACTAACAGGGAGTGGGAGAGAATGGGGTTTGGGACACTAACACAGCACAGGGAGAGAATGGGGGTTTGGGACACTAACACAGGAAGTGGGAGAGAATGGGGGTTTGGGTCACTAACACAGCACAGGGAGAGAATGGGGGTTTGGGACACTAACACAGGGAGTGGGAGAGAATGGGGGTTTGAGACACTAACACAGCACAGGGAGAGAATGGGGGTTTGAGACACTAACACAGCACAGGGGGAGAATGGGGGTTTGAGACACTAACACAGCACAGGGAGAGAATGGTGGTTTGGGACACTAACACAGGGAGTTGGAGAGAATGGGGATTTGGGACACTAACACAGCACAGGGAGAGAATGGGGGTTTGAGACACTAACACAGCACAGGGAGAGAATGGGGGTTTGGGACACTAACACAGGGAGTGGGAGAGAATGGGGGTTTGGGACAATAACACAGGGAGTGGGAGAGAATGGGGGTTTGGGACACTAACACAGGGAGAGAATGGGGGTTTGAGACACTAACACAGCACAGGGAGAGAATGGGGGTTTGAGACACTAACACAGGGAGTGGGAGAGAATGGGGGTTTGGGACACTAACACAGGGAGTGGGAGAGAATGGGGGTTTGGGACACTAACACAGCACAGGGAGAGAATGGGGGTTTGAGACACTAACACAGGGAGTGGGAGAGAATGGGGGTTTGAGACACTAACACAGCACAGGGAGAGAATGGGGGTTTGGGACACTAACACAGCACAGGGAGAGAATGGGGGGTTGAGACACTAACACAGCACAGGGAGAGAATTTGGGTTTGGGACACTAACACAGCACAGGGAGAGAATGGGGGTTTGAGACACTAACACAGGGAGTGGGAGAGAATGGGGGTTTGAGACACTAACACAGCACAGGGAGAGAATGGGGGTTTGAGACACTAACACAGGGAGTGGGAGAGAATGGGGGTTTGAGACACTAACACAGGGAGTGGGAGGGAATGGGGGTTTGAGACACTAACACAGGCAGTGGGAGAGAATGGGGGTTTGGGACACTAACACAGGGAGTGGGAGAGAATGGGGGTTTGAGACACTAACACAGCACAGGGAGAGAATGGGGGTTTGAGACACAAGCACAGAGAGTGGGAGTGAATGGGTGTTTGAGACACTAACACAGCACAGGGAGAGAATGGGGGTGTGAGACACTAACACAGCACAGGGAGAGAATGGGGGTTTGAGATGCTAACACGGGGAGTGGGAGTGAATGGGTGTTTGAGACACTAACACAGCACAGGGAGAGAATGGGGGTTTGAGACACTAACAGAGCACAGGGAGAGAATGGGGGTTTGAGACACTAACTCAGGGAGTGGGAGAGAATGGGGGTTTGGGATACTAACACAGGGAGTGGGAGAGAATGGGGGTTTGGGACACTAACACAGGGAGTGGGAGAGAATGGGGGTTTGGGACACTAACACAGGGAGTGGGAGAGAATGGGGGATTGAGACACTAACACAGGGAGTGGGAGAGAATGGGGGTTTGAGACACTAACACAGCACAGGGAGAGAATGGGGGTTTGAGACACTAACTCAGGGAGTGGGAGAGAATGGGGGTTTGGGACACTAACACAGGGAGTGGGAGAGAATGGGGGTTTGGGACCCTAACACGGAGTGGGAGTGAATGGGGGTTTGAGACACTAACACAGGGAGAGAATGGTGGTTTGAGACACTAACACAGCACAGGGAGAGAATGCGGGTTTGGGACACTAACACAGCGAGTGGGAGAGAATGGGGGTTTGGGACACTAACACAGCACAGGGAGAGAATGGGGGTTTGAGACACTAAGACAGGGAGTTGCAGAGATTGGGGGTTTGAGACACTAACACAGGGAGTGGGAGAGAATGGGGGTTTGGGACACTAACACAGCACAGGGAGAGAATGGGGGGTTTGGGACACTAACACAGGGAGTGGGAGAGAATGGGGGTTTGGGACACTAACACAGCACAGGGAGAGAATGGGGGTTTGAGACACTAACACAGCACAGGGAGAGAATGGGGGTTTGAGACACTAACACAGAGTGGGAGAGAATGGGGGTTTGAGACACTAACACAGGGAGTGGGAGAGAATGGGGGTTTGAGGCACTATCACAGGGAGTGGGAGAGAATGGGGTTTGGGACACTAACACAGCACAGGGAGAGAATGGGGGTTTGAGACACTAACACAGAGTGGGCGAGAATGGGGGTTTGAGACACTAACACAGGGAGTGGGAGAGAATGGGGGTTTGAGACACTAACATAGGGAGAGGGAGAGAATGGGGGTTTGGGACACTAACACAGCACAGGGAGAGAATGGGGGTTTGAGACACTAACACAGGGAGTGGGAGAGAATGGGGGGTTGAGACACTAACACAGGGAGTGGGAGAGAATGGGCGTTTGGGACACTAACACAGCACAGGGATAGAATGGGGGTTTGAGACACCAACACAGGGTTTGGGAGAGAATGGGCGTTAGGGACGCTGACACAGGGCGTGGGAGAGAATGGGGGTTTGAGACACTAACACAGGGAGTGGGAGAGAATGGGGGTTTGAGACACTAACACAGGGAGTGGGAGAGAATGGGGGTTTGAGACACTAACACAGGGAGTGGGAGAGAATGGGGGTTTGAGACACTAACACAGCACAGGGAGAGAATGGGGGTTTGAGACACTCACACAGGGAGTGGGAGAGAATGGGGGTTTGGGACACTAACACAGGGAGTGGGAGAGAATGGGGGTTTGAGACACTAACACAGCACAGGGAGAGAATGGGGGTTTTAGACACTCACACAGCACAGGGAGAGAATGTGGGTTTGAGACACTAACACAGCACAGGGAGAGAATCAGGGTTTGAGACACTAACACAGGGAGTGGGAGAGAATGGGGGTTTGAGACACTAACACAGGGATTTGGATGAGAATGGGGGTTTGAGACACTAACACAGGGAGTGGGTGAGAATGGGGGTTTGAGACACTAACACAGCACAGGGAGAGAATGGGGGTTTGAGACACTAACACAGCACAGGGAGAGAATGGGGGTTTGAGACACTAACACAGTACAGGGAGAGAATGGGGGTTTGAGACACGAACACAGAGTGGGAGAGAATGGGGGTTTGGGACACTAACACAGCACAGGGAGAGAATGGGGGTTTGAGACACTAACACAGGGAGTGGGAGAGAATGGGGGTTTGAGACACTAACACAGCACAGGGAGAGAATGGGGGTTTGAGACACTAACACAGCACAGGGAGAGAATGTGGGTTTGAGACACTAACACAGGGAGTGGGAGAGAAAGGAGGTTTGAAACACTAACACAACACACCCATTACATTATGAGTTAAAGCACCAAAATTTGAATGCGCTCCTTTGCACATCAGTCTAGGTTTTGCTGTCCTCCCCTTCTTCCTGCTTTGATTTCTGCCACTTACTGGTGAGGTGGGGGCAAATACCCACACAGGAAGATTGTGGGGCTGAATAAACAAACCAGCACTGAGGAGCCCGTCTGCTGTGGAACCCCAATTGCAAGCAGTGTAAGAACAAAACAATAACTTGCCGTTTCAAACATGCCTTTAACGTAGTCAAACGTTGCAAGGCACTTTACACCACTTATCAAACAACATTTGACACCGAGCCACATGGACGAATGTTCCAGCGACAAATCCCAACACAACAGCTGGAGAGTTTAAATTCCACTACATCAGACAATCTGGCTGCTTTCTACCTCGTTGTCTAAACTACCTCCTGCATTACGTTTCAGCTGCACACCTGCTTGCCCAAGTCAGCAAGAAATATTAGTAATAAAGACCAAATTGCAAGCAATTCAAAGGGTAGTATTGAGGCGCAAAGTTACACTGGCGAGGAACTGGGTTATCATTGGTATGTCAGCTTAGGCTTTACACAAGAATGCTTAGAGAATGAAGTGAACACTCAACAGCAGGGTGAGGATTGGAATTAAGGGGGTTGTGCATGGGGACAGGTGAGGGCAATGTGATGTCTTTAGAACGATTTTGAAAGCGAGGTGATGGGAAGGGTGTTGGGACAGATTTGCAGAGACATTACAGACTGAAGAGGTTGGGGCATGAGCAGTGGACCAGGAGTGAAAGGTTGGAGTAAGAGACAATCTGAAGGAAGTCCCCAAGGTGATTTACCAGAGTAATCATTGGTCAGAAAGGACACGGGCATCCTCGCAGTCAGCCAAATGAGCAGTCTTGATCCCATCCCACATTCATCTCTACCGTTCAATTCTCCCGAGATAGAGTGGACATGAAGAGGATGTTTCCACTTGTAGGGAAAACTAGAACCAGAGGGCACAGCATCAGACTGAAGGGACAATCCTTTAAAACAGAGATGAGGAGGAATTTCTTCAGCCCGAGGGTGGTGAATCTGTGGAACTCTTTGCCGCAGAAGTCCAAATCACTGTGTCCTTAAGACAGAGATAGACAGGTTCTTGATTAATATGGGGTTATGGGGAGAAGGCAGGCAAAGGAGAATGAGGAAAATATCAGCCATGATTGAATGGCAGAGCAGACTCGATGGGCCAAATGACCTAATTGTGCTCCTATGTCTTATGGTCTTTAAAGGGGCCATTGTAGCTGACCTGCCTTACAGATCCTACCCACATTGACCCAGCCTCTGTAGCTGCAGAGGAGGCCAAAGTGAACACAGCTGAAAATGGGAGAGGAATGACTCAGTTCCCTGGTAGGGTATATTTAAATAGTAAACAAATAACCATCACATTCGTACGTGCAAAGACCGAGAACATTTATGTTTGTTAGATCAGTCCCCACTAGCCACTCCCTCCCACTTGCTGCCTGAGAACTCCGAGCTATCGGGTAAAGTTTTAGTCCCACGCTGGGTCTTATTTACAGTTAAAATGGGCAATATCTTCAAAAATAATGCGTTGTTTCCGCTCAAAATGTAATTGGTTGATCTTTACTCACACAGGAACCGATTTCTGCAGTCAGACATGTCACAAAAAAGGTAGGACAGCTACACCCGATTCCTGATGGCAAAAAGTACTGCTGCCCTTCTTACCCTTTCATCCAGAACTCCCCAGGGTGGCAGGGCAATCGATCAGCCTCTTATTATCTTGTTATGACACAGCAAACTGTACCAAAACTGTCATCCTGGGAAGAGAGCGAGTGTGGGCGTCTGGGGCACATGTTCAGTTAAGTATCATTTAACAGGCATCTCTAGGGAAAGTTGCCTCTCCCTCTATCTCTGTCTCTCTTTTTCACTCTGACTCTCTCTCCTTTGGATTACCCCAGATGGTGTAGTATGCATGGAGTCAGTAACAAAGGCAATTCCAGCTATTGGGGATTCAAGTTAAGTAGAAATATTAAGGAAGCTTGGCTGGCTTCCTTCAGGAAGAAAGAGGGTTCAAAGTGACCTTAATAGAGGTCGCAATGGGGGTTCACAAGAATTTAAACAGCAAAGCCTGTAGTAAAGGGTTCAAATGAGAGGCAATACAAATAAAATATTCTTAACTACAGAACAAAGAACGGTCTTTTAGCTAAAGAGTAATGATGTTCTCAAATAGATTCTCAGGCAAGGATAATGAGAGGGAAAGTACTTGCATCTATATTGCTGTTCCTTTACTGTCACTGGGTTAAAATCCTGGAACTCCCTCTCTAACAGCAGAGAGGGTGTACCTACATCACATGGACTGCAGCAGTTCAAGAAGGCAGCTCACCACCAACTTATCAAGGACAAATAGTGATGGGCAATTAATGCTGGCCTGACCAGCGATGCACACATCCTGTGACAGAAAGTGACCGGTTCAAAGTTCCACCACATTTGAGTTTAGCATCACTCCCCCAACTCTATCGACAGCCCTGCAATTTCCTCCTCTTCCATAATTTGTCCAATGCCCTTTTGAAAGTTATTATTGCATCTTCTGCCATCACCTTTCAGCCGGAGCATTCCGAATCACAACAAATTACTGTGAAAAAAATTATCCTCCTCTCCCCTCTGGCTCTAGTGCTGTTGGCCTTAAATCTGGGTCCTTTGGTTATAGACTCTCCCGCCACTGAAAACATTTTGTCCCTATTTACACTTAATCCCTTTATGATTTTCAACACCTCTATTTTCCCTGCTCTAAAGAGAACGATCCAGTCTCTCCCTGGTATTTTCATGCCATCCCTGGTACCATTCAGCCCTATCCTTCCCGAGTTTGTTGGAGTTGCAGCCTTTTCCTGTTCCAAAACATCTTAAATCCTTACCTCTAACTTTTCAGTGATCGATTTATTGACTTGAGGCATTTTACTTCACAACAGTTAATCTGATTTTGATGCCTTTCCCAGTCAACCTTTATACTCATCTTTTTCAATATTTATCTAGTTCCATTTTAAGTGCTGATAATGTCTCTAACTCATAATAATGCTTTCCCTTAGTGGTTTGCATTCCAAAACCCAGACCAGGATTTCCAAATTTTTAAACAAAACACTTTTAAACAAAACTTCCGCTCCACTTTTAACAATGAATCCAGTCTAGGCTTTTACACCAACCCCTTTAGGCTTTCTTTGTCTTGATTACTGTGCAAACTGCTCACAATTGCTTTAACTCTCAATTCCAAGTATTTAAATAGCATTAGACATTTGATGTAACTTTTACGGCTGCTATCCAACTTTAAATCTAGTTCCTGCAATTGTCTCTTTAACTCTTCCGAAAAACACCTTGGTCTCTATTCGTTTAACTCCAGTCTCCTTAAACATTCTTTCTGTCCCAATTCCCTGGTTATTTGGAATGTAACTTGTACTTGCTCCTGTTCTGTCCAGTCTTTCTTCTGGCAAAGTTGAGAGATATTGACTCCCAGAGGTCCTGACTCCAACTGCAAACAAATTAGCTAAATTAAAACTGAAAAGCTTCTCTACCTTACAAGAACCCAGTTGCTAAGCAACCACTGCTGATTTATTTACTCTTCATGCCGCAGCCCTCTCTAAGCGCAATTGAAACACAGTTGGAACTTCAACAACCCCCACACATACAAACGTCTTTGTCCAGCCTGAATCTAACTGTAGGTTTTACCCTTCTAGGCACAGAAACATTAAATTAAACACACTAAATCGCTGGCTTTGAAAGCAGACCAAAGCAGGCCAGCAGCACGATTCAATTCCCGTACCAGCCTCCCTGAACAGGCACCGGAATGTGGCAACTAGGGGCTTTTCACAGTAACTTCATTTGAAGCCTACTTGTGAAAATAAGCAATTTTCATTTCATTTTCAAACTATCCCTTATTTCTAATGTTTACCAATACAAAAATATAAATCCCTTAAAACTACCTTTATTTTCCCAACAACTTCTCAATACTGAGTAGAACATGCAAAGCTTATGGAGCATGCTGGCCAGATTTTCAGTTTGTGACTGACCTGTTAGATGCAGCAACATTGCAGAAAAAGATTGATTCTTTTCCACATATGGTTGATTAACTGTCTTTACATATTTCATTGGTAATTATCAGCTTACTGAATGCCCGAAGAACCCACACACACACACCCCCAAATAGCTGTGGATGCTGGGGCCTGTTGAAATTTTCAAGATTGTTGCTGGATAGGGATATTGAGGTATATGAAGCAAAAGCAGCCTGCTTGATTGACACCCGATCCACACCTTCAACATTCACTCTCTCCACTACTGGTGCAGTGTGAAACATCTACAAGATGTACTGCAGCAATTCGCCAAACCTCCTTTGACAGTACTTTCCAAACACTCTATCAGCTAAAAGGACAAAGGCAGCAGATACATGGGACCATCACCACCTGTAAGCTCCTCTCCAAGTCACTCACCATCCTGACTTTGAAATATTTCGGCCGTTCCTCACTGTAGCTGGGTCAAGATCCTGGAACTCCCTCCCTCACAGCACTGAACAGTACCTGGACCACATAACTGCAGTGATTCAAGATGCTTTCTTTTTTTTAAAATTTAGAGTACCCAATTAATTTTTTCCAACTAAGGGGCAATTTAGTGTGGCCAATCCACCTACCCTGCACATCTTTGGGTTGTGGGGGCGAAACACATGCAAACATGGGGAGAATGTGCAAACTCCACACAGACAGTGACCCAGGGTCGAGATCGAACTTGGGACCTCGGCGCTGTAAGGCAGCAGTGCTAACCACTGCGCCGCAGTGCTAACCACTGCGCCGCCGTGCTTCCCTCAAGATGCTTTCTTAAGGAGAGGTTAGAGATAGGCAATGAATGTTGGCCTTGCCAGCAACACTTAAGTCCCTAGAATTAATTTTATAAATGTGGGTTAATTAAGGAAAGCCCACGCGGTTTAGTTACGGGCAAATCCTGTTTTACTAACTTGATTGAGTTTTGTAAATACTCAACTTGCCACAGATGCTCAAATACCTCAAAAGTGAATTAACAAAGGCAGGTAAATGAGGTTGAGGTGCAAATCAGCCATAATCTAATTAAATGGCCAAGCACCATTCCGTGCCATTGACTGCTATTTTATTTCTCCTTGTGTCCTCTTCAGATCGGGCGGGTTGTCAGAGACTCCAGCTTCCTGCCCATCTTTGATATCAGGTGACGAATTCCTGTCTTGGCACAGCCACTCCTTCCTAATTTATAGCCGAGATTGGGAACTCATTTCACCCCGTGAGAGAGATGGGTACAAACCTGTGCTCTTCCATTTTACTCCAAATGGTATCTGGCGCTCACTGTTAAGGTTGAAGAAGAGAAGGTGGAGATTTTTGAGTCCCTATTGGCACAAGTTCATGATTCTATGATCCATGGACTGCATAGAACATAGAACGGATGTGGAATAATAATAATCTTTGTCACAAGTAGGCTTTCATTAACATAGCAATAAAATTACTGTGAAAGGCCCCTAGTCGCCACATTCTGGCGCTTGTTCGGGTACACTGAGGGAGAATTCAGAATGTCCAAATTACCTAACAGCACATTTTTCAGGACTGGTGGGAGGAAACCGGAGCACCCGGAGGAAACCCATGGGTTATAGTCTGTTCCTTTTTGTTCCTTTGAATTGGGTAAGAATGGATCTGGATAGAATAAATTGTAGCCAAAGGTTGGTGTGAAAAATGGTGGCTGAAAAATGGGCTGCATTCAAAGGAGAAAAAGTTCAGGCACAATCATGGTATATTCCCTTCAAAGGGAAGTGTCAGGCAAAGAAACCCAGAGCTCCTTGGATGACAGGATAGAAATTAAGATAAAGGAAAAGTGTGCTTATGACTGATGTCTGGTAGAAAATACAATGGAATCAGGGTAAATATAGATGGTTCAGAGGAATGTGAAAAAGCACATTAGCGAAGTGAAGAGAGAGTTTGATGAGATACCAGCAGCCATCATAGGAGGGAATTCCAAAGTCTTCTATCGGCATATAAATAACAGAAGGATTGTGAAAGGAGTAATGACCTTCAGGGAAGGAAATCTGCCGTCCTTACCTGGTCCGGCCTACATGTAACTGCAGACCCAGAGGGCTGGTTTAGCACAGTGGGCTAAATAGCTGGCTTTTAAAGCAGACTAAGGCAGGCCAGCAGCATGGTTCAATTCCCGTACCAGCCTCCCCGAACAGGCGCGGAATGTATTGACTAGGGGCTTTTCACGGTAACTTCATTTGAAGCCTACTTGTGACAATGTGATTTTCATTTTCATTTCACAGCAATGTGGTCGACTCTTAAATGTGCTCAGTAATGGGCAACAAATAATGGCCCAGCCTACATCCCATGAACAAACAAAACAAAGTTGATTAGGGACCAGAAAAGGGGATTTACACATGGAGCAAGGGCGAGGTATTAAATTAATACTTTGCATCTATCTTTTCCAAGGAAAGAGAAGGTAATTCAGGTTTAAAATTAGTGAGGAGGTGTTGAATAGACTGTCTATACTTCAAGTCGGTAAGGCACCAGGACTAGATGAGATACATCCAAGGGGAGTGAGAGTGGAAATTGCAGAGATGCTGGCCATGATCTTTCGTTCTTCCTTAGACTCAGGGTGGTGCTAAAGGACTGGAGAATTGCTGAAGTTACCCTCCCTTGTGAAAAAGTTGGGAAGAGAAGCCCAACTTCTACAGACCAATCAGTTTAACTTTGGTCAATTTTAGGACAAAATTAATAACTTCATAGACAATTGAGGGTTAATTCAGGAAAGTCTGCATGGATTTGTTAAAGGAAAATCATGATTAATTAACTGGAGTTTTTCTGAGGAGGTAACAGTGAGGGTTGATCAGGGAAATTCTGCTGATGTGGTTTACATGGACTTCAAAAAGGCATTTGATGTAGTGCTGTGAGAAAAGTAGCTGATAGAATAAAAGGGACGGCAGCAATGTGGATACGGAATTGGCAGAATGACAGGAAACAGAAAGTAGTTGATGGATTATTTTCACCCTTGGGGAAGGCTTGTACTGGGATTACCCAGAAGTCTTGATTTTCCTGATATACATTAATAACCTAGATCTTGTGTACAGGGCACAATTTCAAAATTTACAGATGATAGAAAGTTTGAAAGCATTGTGGGCAATGTAGAGGATAGTGTAGAACTTCAAAAGGACATTAAGAAGTTAGTGGAATGGGTGGCACATGAGGTTTAATGTGGACCAATGCAAAGTGACTAGTTTTTGCAGAACAACATGGAGAAGGGGGTGCAGGTGCAGAGGGAGTTGTGTATATGTACATGTGTGTATGTACAAAAGTTATTGCAGGACTGGTGGAGAGAGCAGTTAATAAAGCATAAAGTATCCTGGGCTTTATTAATAGGGGCACAGAGTACAAGGGTGAGGAGAGAAAGACAGAAGAGAGAGCAGAAAGATTCACGAGAATGTTCCAGGGATGAGAAAGGTCAGTTATGGGGATACGGTTGAAGAGGTTAAGTCTGTTTTAAGACTGAGAGGAGATTTGACAGAGGGGTCTGGACAGAGTATTTCGGGAGAAATTGTTCCCACTCACGAACGGACCGAGAACGCGATGGCATAGATTTACAAAAGAAACAAAAGCGATATGAGAAAAAACTTTTTCACACAGCTAGTGCTTTGGGTCTGGAATGCACTAAGAGTGTGATGGAGGCAGGTTTAATGCAGGCATTCAAAAGGGAATTAGACTGTTACCTGTCAGGAGGAATGTACAGGATTATGGGGAAAAGAAGGTGGGAGAATTGCACTGAAGGAATTGCTCATTCGGAGAATCCGTGTGGACTCAATGGCCTGTAACAATCCTGTGATTCTTTCCTCCTCTATTTATTTCTCTTGTTTTCATGGAGGCAGGGTCATCAACATCCATGATCTTCCTTGTCATTTTACCTTGGTTGTGACTCACAGATGTGTGTGGTTAAAGCATCAAGGGCTGAGAGGTAAATGAGGGGAATGATCAAGTGATGGATGTCTCCCTTCACTCCTCATTTTAAAATAATCATTGATTAGTACAACTCAGGCAGGACCTATTATTTTGTGTAGATTTCTGTCTTTAGTGACCTCCTTCAGCTTTACTAACCTTCTTCAACTTTACAAATTCTTCAAAACTGCCCTGTAGTGTCACTGAGGAGGGAGATGTTTTATGTGGTGGGAGAAATCTTCCTGAAGGTGTCAAATCTTTGCAGGCGGTGATGTAGTGAGCTCCAACTGCTGCATCCACCTACCATTTGAACATGAGTGGTGAGTGGTAACCAGTGGCAACATCACCCTGTGTCCAGATCAATAAACAGGAAATAGATCTGAGATCTTCCTCATTCTGTCCAGCAACACACACATGGGAGGGAGTGTGGGAGGGGCAGGATAGGATTTAACACAAAATATTCCTTCTGTCGTCCCTTTTAACCTAAACCAAAAGCCTTACATGCAACCTGCCTAATTGCAGCCTCGTGCAGATCAGAAGGGGAGAATATTAATAAAGAAGGCTAAGGGGTGATTTGATGCAAGGGACACAGAGAGGATAGATTAACTATTTTGCTGATTGGAGAGTTTAGGCCTAGAGACCATTGTCTAAAAATCAGAGGCAACCCTTCTCTGTACACAAAAGATAACAAAATCTTCAAACTCACTTTTGCAAACTAGATGATACACTAATTGTTAATTCGAAAACTGGGATTGATATTTTTGTCAAAGGCTTTAAGGGAGATGGGCAAAGGCAAGTTAGGTCACCTATCAGCCATGATCTCATTCAGGCTCGAGGGGCTGAATGGCCTCCTCATGATCCTATGACTGGTGTGGGTCAGGGCAGAGGTTGAGTGGATGGGCTGTGCAGAGAGTAGGCTACTAGGACGGACAAAACAAAGACTAGGATAAACACAGTGAGCTGAATGGCCTCTTGTGCCATAGTGCCTCTGAGACATGGGGGTCACAGTAGGTATGCAGGAGCTTCAGGATGGGGATAGAAGAGCAGATTATACAGGGTCTGTGAATGGGCTTTTCTTATACTATGTTTCTTATATAATTATACAATGTTTGTTGGTGCAAGTTAAATAAAAAAGATGATATTTTGAAAGGCGTGTTAACATTTCGAATCCATGACAACTTCTTTGAAGTTCCAAAGAAAAGTCATACAGACTCAAAACTTTAACTGTTTCTCTCTCCACAGATGCTGCCAGACTTGCTGAGTTTTTCCAGTATCTGCAGCATTTTGCTTTAATCATATTTTGAAAGGTTCTGTTTTGATGTACAAAGTAACCTTGGGTTTTTTAAATGATATAGTGCTCCAAGTAAAGCCCCCACGCTCAGAAAGATTCTGGATCAGTGCCTCTTGGTTTGAGCTGCAGCCTCCTCCCAGGTCTCCCTTCCCCTGGAGCTGTTCAGCTGCTCAAGTGTCCTGCACATTGCCAGAGAGGCAAAAGCACAATTGTACCTCACAAAATCATTCGGCTTTTTCCTTGCAATTCTCTACCTCCCCTTTAGAAGATTCTAACTTGTATCCAGAGATTAGCTCCTTGAGACTTCAATCCCCAGCCCAAGTTCCTTAACTTAACAGCAAGTAGGATTTGGATCATGGGCCTGTCGGTAGTGGGCAGCATGGTAGCATGGTGGTTAGCATAAATGCTTCACAGCTCCAGGGTCCCAGGTTCGATTCCCGGCTGGGTCACTGTCTGCGCGGAGTCTGCACATCCTCCCCGTGTGTGCGTGGGTTTCCTCCGGGTGCTCCGGTTTCCTCCCACAGTCCAAAGATGTGCGGGTTAGGTGGATTGGCCATGCTAAATTGCCCTTAGTGTCCTAAAAAATAAGGTTAATGGGGGTTGTTGGGTTACTTGTATAGGGTGGGCTTGAGTAGGGTGATCATTGCTCGGCACAACATCGAGGGCCGGAGGGCCTGTTCTGTGCTGCACTGTTCTATGTCTATGTCAGGAACTCTGTTGTGCATATTCCTACACATTTTGCTGATTTCCCCAACCTCTCATTAGTGAGAGGGCTTCCTGGGTGGGGTGGGTTGCAGGTTGGGAAATGAACGGCATCGACTTCAATGGAAAAGAAAACCAGCAGCTGATCTTTAACGGCACCATAAAATCTTGCAGCACAGAGAGAGGCCATTCAGCCCCATGGGCCTGTGCGCTCTCTCTTTCAAGGAGCTCTGCCATCAGTCCCAATACTCTTGCTCGTGCCAATATTTCCCCTTTGCTTCAGGTCCCTCTACAGAAATAAAATGTTGACACCTCTTTGATTTCTCTTTGGTGATGATCTTAAATTCACGCCCCAGACCGAGCGCCATGGTGGTGCAGTGGTTAGCACTGCTGCCGCACGGCGCTGACGACCCGTGTTCGATCCTGGCCCCGGATCACTGTCTGTGTGGAGTTTGCACGTTCTCCCTGTGTTGGCGTTGGTCTCACCCCCACAACCCAAAGATGTGCAGGCAAAGTGGGCGGTGTGGTAGCACAGCGGTTAGCACTGTTGCTTCACAGCTCCAGGGTCCCAGCTTTGATTCCCGGCTTGGGTCACTGTCTGTGTGGAATCTGCACGTTCTCCCCATGTCTGCATGCGTTTCCTCCGGGTGCTCTGGTTTCCTCCCACAGTCCAAAGACGTGCAGGTTAGGTGGATTGGCTATGCTAAATTGCCCTTAGTCTGTCCCCACTCTTGTTCGTGCTAGTGCTCAAACCCCTGGCGATAGCCCTGCGGGACGCAAAAAGCTGGAAGGGAATCCGGAGAGGAGACAGAGAGCACAGAGTCTCACTGTATGCAGATGACCTGCTCCTCTATGTCTCGCAGCCACAGGAGGGACTGAAAGAGTTTGGAACCTTCTCGGGCTACAAACTTAACCTGGGCAAAAGCGAGGCATTCCCAGTGAACCCAAAAGGGGGAGGGACAGAGCTGAAGGGGCTCCCGTTCAAAACGGCCCAGAACAGATTCCGCTACCTGGGGATCCAAATAGTCAGAGACTGGACACAGATCCACAAGTGGAACCTGACCAGCCTGGTGGCGGAAGTAAGAAAAGACCTTCAAAGGTGGGGCTCACTCCCACTCTCCCTGGCAGGGAGAGTGCAGACGATCAAGATAAACATACTGCCAAGGTTCCTCTTCCTGTTTAGATCCATCCTGATCTTCATCCCCAAGACCTTTTTCCAAAACATAGACAGTTTAATCATAGTGTTAGTGTGTGTGTGGGGGGGGGGGGGGGGGGGCAAGAACACGAGAATTCCCAAACCGACACTGCAAAAAGGGAAAGTCAGAGGGGGCCTGGCTCTACCAAACCTACAATACTACCACTGGGCAGCAACGGCAGGAAAAGTGAGGAGATGGGTACAAGAACCCACAGATTGGGTACAAATGGAGGAGGCATCCTGTAAAGGAACAACCCTCCGGGCCCTGGCCACAGCAGTACTCCCATCCCCCTCAACAAGGTACACAACGAGTCCAGTGGTAGCGGCCACGCTGAGAACGTGGACCCAGTTGAGACAGCACTTCAGGATAACCAAAGTGTCCCCGATGGCCCCCATCTGCGGCAATCACAGATAACCCCAGCCACACTAGATACCACCTTCAAAAGATGGAGGCGGGACGAGGGCACACTGATGGTCGGGGACTTCTACGTAGGACGCAGACTGGCGACACTGGACAAACTGACGAGGAAGTGGAAACTATCAAGAGGACAGGAATTGGGACACCTCCAAATAAAGCACTTCCTCCGCAAAGAGACAGTAGGGTACCCCGGGGCCCCAGAAAGCACACTACTAGAGGACCTGATAGGCACAAGCAGCAAGAAGGGGGGGCTAGGTGGGAAAATCTACGGACAGCTACTGGACAGAGCCCGAACACCACTGGACGGGATCAGACAAAAATGGGAGGACGAACAGGGGGCAGAGGTGGGATGAGGACTCTGAAGCGAAGCACTGAGCAGGGTGAACTCCACCTCCTTCTGTGCAAGGCTAAGCCTAATGCAGCTCAAAGTGGTGCACAGAGCGCACCTGACCAGAACCCGAATGAGCAGGTTCTTCCCGGAGGTGGAGGACAAATGAGAGAGGTGCCTGAGGGGCCCGGCCAACCACACACACATGTTCTGGGCTTGCCCCAAGCTTGCTGGGTTCTGGACAGCCTTCTCCGAGGCAATGTCCAAGGTTGTGGGGGTGAAGCCATTGCCAATATTGGCAATCTTAGCAGCCAGAGTTACACATGGGGAAGGGGGCCAACGCCCTTGCTTTCGCTTCCCTAATCGCTTGCCACAAGAGAAGAGGAAGGGTGCTGAAACCAATGGGGGGGTGGGAAGGATGGGGGGATATCATAGACCGATCCAGAGGGCAGCAAAATGTATGTACAGTTAGTCAAATAAAGGACAAAACAAACCTCTCTGCCACCTCCATGGGCAAGAAAAATGTAATGAATATAAGCAACAACTGTTTATAAATGAGAAAAACCAATAAAAAGATTTTGAAAAAAAAAAAAATTGCCCTTCGTGTCCATAAAAATGAGGTGGGGTTACTGGTTTATGGGGATAGGGTGTCCATAAAGGTTAGGTACCCCACTGGGTTACGGGAATTGGGTGGAGGTGTGGGCTTAAGTAGTGCTCTTTACAAGGGCTGGTGCAACTCGATGGGTCGAATGACCTCCATTTGCACTGTAAATTCTATGGCCACACTAAATTGTCCCTTAATTCTGGAAAAAAGAATTGGGTGCTTTAAATATATATTTTTTAAATTCACACCCCAGCCAGACAGCTCAGATATTTGTGAGGTTCCTGCTCTCTGTGCTCAGCAAGCATTGGATTGACAAGGGCCAGCTCAGTGCTTTCTCTATATCAATGTCCCCTGTCGTGAGACTGGCCCTGTTAAACCTTTCCTCAAAGTTTTAGCTTGGATTTAATGTAACAGTCGAACCCTGAGGTTAAATCCCAGTTCCCCCTCCCCCCTTCTCTCCTCGCTCCAGTCATTGACACTGAAGCTGCTATGTGACTAACCAATGGGCTCAATGCTGCCATCCACACAGCAATATAATGTTGCTGTAACCCCACACTTTGCACTGTTTGTGGCAATTTTATTTTCTCAGTGGTACTTTTTTCCTCCTTGTCCACCTGGGCCTTCCAGTTCCCATTGAGAGCAGCCAGGCTCACCTGTTCTCAGGCTTTGGCCACTGTCAGTAAGTGGCCTCCGGGAGCCCAGGTGCAAAGGGCCACCACCACCACCGAGGGGCAAGACTAAGTGAAATGGTTAAATATGATGACGTACCCCCCATTTTAATTCAGATCTTTACGGTTTCTTAATCCAGGTCCAAATTCTCTGTTTTCAATCTAAGGTTAAACTGGGTGTTCAGTCAACCAGCCTGATGTCGAATTCTGAACAGGCTGTTTCCTGACTGTGTTTAAAACAGTTGGTATTTTGTGATTCTGTGATTTGTTTCCTCTCTCTTTGTCTCTTTTGCAGAAGTTCAATTTAGGCCCTATCGAACAGATGACTTCATCACCAGGCTCTACTACGAGACCCCAAGGTTCACAGTGCTCAACCAGACGTGGGTCCTGAAGGCGCGGGTCAACGACTCCGAGCGCAACCCCAACCTGTCCTGCAAGCGCACCCTGTCATTCCAACTCATCCTGAAGAGCAAGGTCAACTCCCCCATGGAGTGCTCCTTCCTCCTTCTGAAGGGGCCCTATGATGATGTCAAAATTAACCCCGTCATCTACCACTTCGCCTTCACCAATGAGAACAATGAAACAGACTACATGCCGCTGCCTATCATAGACTCTGTTGAATGCAACAAACTGCTAGCGGCCAAAAACATTAACCTGAGGCTCTTTATATTTCAGATACAGAAGTAGAGGGGGGTGGGGTGGAGCCAGGGAGAAAGAGTGTAGATGGGGGTGAGGGGAGGGAAGAGAGACATCAGAATGGAGTGAGCACCACTGAACCATAGTACCTCGAAAAAGCCAGCAACATCAGTCAATAGTTTAAAAACGCAGAGGAATTCTTGGAAAAGGAAGGAAAAAGAAGACGAGACAAAGAAAATATCTACTAACCCGCATGTGGTCGTATCTACCCGGGACTGTCACAATTGCGCGGTTTTGTTCAGAAGCCTCTCACGCAACGGTTATAAACTAGGTGGAGGGGGAGGGAAATGAGAAAAGTGTCCGAGTTCAGTCGCTGCTATTAGAACTATTTAAGCAGTGCAGAGTGGTCAGTCTCTGCCTGTGCATTGAGCCCACACAGTCCATCGACACGCTCTGCTCACCAGTCGGTGCCAAGGTGCCACACTAGCTTCCCTCTGTCACACCCACTATTTCATCTGTTGTGCTTGCTTATTATTTTATTCGGTCAGATTGCCTATTTGTTTCTGAAAGTGTAGTAAGTTATTTAATTCTGTAGGTGGAACCTCCTGTAACACCCCTGAACAAACCTCCTAACCAAACTTCCACTTGATTGGTGTGCATCACAGCACCGTCTGGTGAGCCAGAGTCCAGCAGGAGGATCATGCTGTCCCCCAGCTGTGGCGGCAGCGGTGGGGGATACTAAACAACCAGTAAGTAGCTCACCTAGCCATGTGCGCATGTGCAGCTCGGAGGAGAGTTGTCCAAAAAAAGTGTTTTCGTTAAGACTCAACGGGGCGCAATGACAAGGGCCAGCCACTCTGTTTTGCAAAGCATGAAAACAGCCTGTTCGTTCTCAACACTCGATCAATAGTACGCAGTGAGGGAGGTAGCACGTGTTAATCCTGAGAGATTAGAGCCAACCAGTCAGCTAACCATCCATCCTTCATTGGTTGCAGTCACACATTCCGACACTGCAACCAAAGGGCACAGTTAACTCTCCCCTTCAGTTCTCTGTTTCAGTTTTTGCTTCACATTTGCTAGTAAGTATATAAGAATTAAAATCTAAATGAACATCGGGGCACGAGAGAAAATATTGTAGATGAAAACAGAGACTTGTTGGGGGGGGGTTGCAGGGAAAATGTATTAACAAGAATCCTACGGTCACCTTTGTACGCTTATCTTAACCATTTTATTATTCTCTTCTCATTTTATCATATTTAACATAACATTTTGCTCGTGGAGCTGGAGGGGAGACGAGGGCAGAGACCAAGGTCCTCCCCATCAGACAGGAGCCTGACCGTTGCTGCCGGTGTTGCTCACAGCCCTTTAGGCTCAAAGATCAGGCAAAGCTGATTAGAAATGATTTTTAAATGAGAATTTATCGGAGGGTGGCAAAGAAAACCGAGAACGTAATAAAACACCTTTAAGCGGCCTAGTCCAGTACATTGTTTTACAGAGCAGCAGGTCAGTCCTTGGAAACCAGCAGTGAACAGAGATCACTGTACTCCACTGTCCTTATCCACTCACCCCACATGCTGCATTTTCTCAATTTGAATCAGTTCCAGTCGCCTGCCTCTGGATCCCATGCCAGGAAGCAGATGGCTCCTTAAGTCAGTGCAATTCCATATATTAAAAAAGACCAAACAATCCTACCTTGCTGAAGAAACAGCAACTCTGTATGGTTACGCAGCTAATAGCTCTTATCCTGAATAAACACAACTCCACAGTTATAGAGTGAGAGGCCCCTCACCATGCTGAAATAAACCACCTCCATATTAACGTAACTACTGTCGTGACTAGCACTTTAACCCTCCTATATCCTGCTGATTAAACTGGAACTTTATACACTTGCACAACCAATGGGTTTAACTGGCCCCGTTAACCCTCGTCCTGCTGAATGAAATAAAACTGCGAAGGATTTAGTGAAACCAATGCGACTTAGGCTTTTGGGGGTTTTTGTCTGGTACCAAAATGATATTGTCGGTTCTTACCATTTATTTTCTGTACCCACTTGTACTGTATAGTTCAAAAACCATAAAATCTAGATTATAATTCGCACTGGTGTATAAATCACTCCGCCTGCATTTAGACAGTATGAAAACTGATCAGGTGTACAATTAGTGCACTGTATTTGCTGGTCATTTAATCTAACAACCCTCTTTTTAATTGTTTATTTTGGAGCCTTTTTATATAATTGCACTGGTGCACATCGTTGTTTCTCTCCATACTCGGTGCTTGCCTGCAATCGCAGTCTGGCACTACTGTGTCACTTTGCTTCTCACCCACCTTTCCCAACCATCCACCTCCTCCCCAAACCCCCTCCAAATATATTTTTAAAAATAAATTTAGAGTACCCAATTCATTTTACTAATTAAGGAGCAGTTTAGCATGGCCAATCCACCTACCTTGCACATCTTTGGGTTGAGGGGGTGAAACCCACGCATACACGGGGAGAATGTGCAAACTCCACACGGACAGTGACCCAGGGCCAGGATCGAACTACCAAATATTGACACAGGTACAAAGTTTCCCTATTGTTTGGTGACCCCTACTGTTCAGCCTGAGAGTTATTGGGGTTTGAGGAGGGAGGTTCTATCCCAGGGTAGGGTGGTATTCTTCTCCAGTTAAATACTGTGGCCAGATTGTGACACACAATAGAAAAATGCACTAATCTGTCAACATGAACAAGATTAAATAGGTGACACTCTTCATACTAGGGGAGTGAAATACCAGTCTGCCAGCAGTTAAGATTTTCTTTTGTCCAAGGAGGTGCACCGCACGGGGATTTATTGAATTGCCCTGGGGAATGTGGTGGTGAGCTGCCAGTTTGATTTAAGGTTGACCCCGCCCTAAGCACTGATGGTAATCTCCAGTCAGCGGGAACAGTTCGGCCCATCGAGTCTGCACTGACTCTCCGGAAGAGCCCCACCTAGGCCCATCTAACCACCCCCAATGTTTGGACACTAAGGGGCAATTTAGTATGTCCAATCCACCTAACCTCATGTGCAGGGAAGTGGAACACCAGGGGGAAACCCACACAGACACAGGGCGAATGTACAAACCCCTACAATCACTCAAGGCCGAAATCGAACTGGGGTCCCTGTCACTGTGAGGCAGCAGTGCCAACCACGGTGCCACCCCAGATCACTCATTCCACCCAGCCCCTATGCCCAAGGTCTGTGCATAATCTTTTTTCTGTATCTTCTTTCATCCCATGGAGGATAAAGGATTCGCAGGCTGCTTAACAATCCGACAAGCTGCCAGAACATCACTCTTTCCATGGGCCATAACCATCATTCTCCCAGCTGATTGCTGGGGCGAGAGCAGGTTCAGGCCCACAACGTTGCATCGTTTCTTGGCTTCCACAACCCACACAATGGGGGGAGAAGACACAAGGGCGCACCCACACCCACACATCAGATGACAGTATCCTAATAGATGTCAATCCAGAATTCAGAGCCTGGTCTCCAGTCTTCCTGTGACTATTTGGAATGAGGTTGTGGTGGACTGGTCCCACTGAGCCAAAGGCCGCCTCCACTTATCCGTTGATTATATTTTAAAAGAGCATTTGCTATCCTTTCCTTCTTGAAGGCTGGGTATGGTAGTAAGGAGAGCAAGTTAAGCTATTAATATCTGTAACCCTCAACAGAAAACTGAACAGAAAGTTGTAAACTAGCCATTTTCTGTCCACTTACAGATGACCTCAGCAGATTTGATCTCAACCCGCCAAAATTCACCACCACCAGCAAGAAACTAAACAGCTTTTTTCCTTTATGAAGAACTTTGTTTCTCCATTCACTCATCCTCTCCATCCATGGGTCTTGTTGACTACTGTGTAGCTCTTGCCAAACAAATCGTAGAAATGATTTTTCCACTTGCGGGCAAGACCACAATCAAGGTCCATATAAATATAAGATAGTGACTAATACATCCTAACAAGAATTCAGGGGCAACAACAAGGACTACTTGAAGCAAATAGCACATAAATGCCTTTAACAGGGAACCAGAGAAACATGAGGCAGAAAGGACAAGAAGGAAATGCTGATAGGGGGAGATGACAGAGGGTTGGAGGAAGTTCGTTAGCAGTGTAAGTACCAACATGAGGACCTATCGGGGCAAATGCCTGCTACTGTTCCGTAGACTCTTAATTCTTACAAACAGTATTTCCTTCCATTGCTGACCCAACAGGATCACAATTGTAACCTGCACCGTTAGAAGTGGAAATGCCATCCTGTTGTCTTCATATTAAATTTTTAAAATGCTGGAACACTCAGCATCTGTGGAGAGAGACCTTCTTATCCATCAAGCTGGACTATGTTTCTCCACAGATGTTGCCTAATCTGCAGAGTGATTCCAGCATTTTCTCATTTACTTCTCAACAACATATTGATGCTTCACTTGAAGAGGCGACCGATGCATCTACAGAGGGTCTAAACCGGCAGGTAGGAGCTCACCGTGACCATCAGCGGCTGCAGTAAGATGTGGAATGGAATGTCATCACCAGATCAAAGGGATCGTATCAGCATCCACAGGGTAGCAGCAAGTGACACATTCCCAAACTACCTGTGTAAAGAAAAACTTAAATTCCTTTTTCTTTTTATTTGTCTCACATTGTTGTCCTTGTTCTGAACTCACCTACAAGGGAGTAAATTCATACTGCAATCGCGCCAAACAAGTGATGGAGCTCAGCAGGGCATCCTGGTGTTGTGGCTCCCAGCCCAGAAATATCACACCAGGGGGTTTACTGAAGAGCATGCCAACTACTCCAGTGGCTCCTGTCTGTGTGCGTGTCCTATTGCAGAGGCCATCTTTCAAATAAGGTATTAAACAGGCCCTTTTGCCCTCTGGCAACTACAATAGATTCCGGGGCTACTATTTGAAGAGAAGAAACCGAGTATCACAGCTACAATTCATCTCTCAAACCACTCCACTAATGAGAGATGAACTGCTTCTTACTATGAACACCCGGCAACCTTTAACCACCTTCATGAATAGAGTTTATTGTGTGTGAAGTAGCATGCAGTGCTGAGAAATATTAAACATGAGACTTTGTAACATGATCCTCCTGCTGGAAGGTGCATTTATCTGCACCCAGCGTAATGATTTCAAGATAAATACACTATCAATTTCTTATAAATTCAGTGTACTTGTTTGCCCAAGAATAACACTCAGAACATGCACTCGGTGATGTCCTCCCAAGGTTCACCATTCATACCGCTCAGCTGCATGCTAGTTTTACTCATATTTATGACAATACATGGGAATGGAACAAATTAAGCATCTAATTGTGAGGTTATAGAATTAAGTTGGGTCTACACAGAAACAGGACTTTCAAATCCATGCCATGTTTGAGCTGCACCCTGACAGGTGACATCACCCAGAACCCCTTCTGATCACCAGGGACCAATACTGGGCAACAGAGACCCAAAATCAGAATTGAGCTTTGCTGCGAAGCCCTCTGCATTTGATTAGCCCATTAACATTGGGATAAAACACCCGGATATAGCCTGAGAACCTTTAGGAGTTAATTCCTCCTCAGAACTTTCAGTTTGAACACTTTGCAGTTTTCCCCACCTCGTCTTAAAACTCAGGGAGATTGAGCGGTTAAGAGAGCGCGAGAGGGATTGAGGGCTTCCTATAAAAAGTTTACATCCACATGGAGAAATGTCACTCGGGAAGGATTAATCAGTGTGATTAGTTGACACCTCAGTTACCACTGCATCACAGGACCACCAGGATGACAAGAGGGTGAACTGAATGGATCACGGTCATTTTTGTGCATTGTGATTTCTGCATAAATCATTGGACTCTCCCAGTGCATCTGCAGTCATCTGGGGGGTGAAAACCAGAGTGTCATCGGGAAATAGCAAATTGATAAACTCGTTATGTAGAATCTCAATACCTTACGACGGCACGTTGCAGCCTAATCTTATATTCCCTAGAATGTAGAAGATTACGGAGTGATCTACTGAAGGTGTTTAAGACGATTAAGAGTTTATAGGGGAGCTTTGGGGGGAGGGGCGTCCAAAATTGGGAGGGGTATAAATTTTAAATTAGAGGGCAGAACGGTGGTGCAGTGGTTAGCACTGCTGTCTCATGGCGCAGAGGACCCGGGTTCAATACTGGCCCCGGCTCACTGTCCGTGTGGAGTCATAGAGGTTTACAGCATGGAAACAGGCTCTTCAGCCCGACTTGTCCATGCCATCCAGTTTCTATCAATAAGCTAGTCTTAACTGTCCGCATTTGGCCCTATCCCTCTATACCCATCTTACCCAAATAACTGTCTAAATGCTTTTGAAAAGACAAAATTGTATCTGCCTCTGGCAGCTCATCCCAGAGACTCACCACCCTCTGTGAAATATTTGCCTCTCTGGACCCTTTTCCATCTCTCACCTTAAATATGTGTCCTCTGGTTTTAGACTCCCCTACCTTTGGGAAAAGATGTCGACTACCTTATCTATGCCCTTCATTAATTTATAGACCTCTATAAGTTCACCCCTACGCTCCAATGAAAAAGGTTCCAGTCTATCCAGCCTCCTTATAACTCAACCCATCAAGTCTCGGTAGCATCCTCGTAAATCTTTTCTGCCCACTCTTTCTAGTTTAATAATATTCTGTATACAGTATTCCAAGTGTGGCCGTACTAATGTCTTGTACAACTTCAACAAGATGTCCCAACTCCTGTATTTAATATTCTGACCAATGAAACCCAGCATGCTGAATGCCTCCTTCACCACCCTGTCCATCTGTGACTCCACTTTCAAGGAGCTATGAACCTGTACCCCTCGATCTCTTTGTTCTGTAACTCTCCCCAACTCCCTACCATTAACTGAGTAGGTTCTGCCCCGATTCAATCTACCAAAATGCATCACCTCACATTTATCTAAATTAAACTCCATTTGCCATTCATCGGTCAACTGGCCCAATTGATCCAAGATCCCGTTGCAATGCCAGATAACCTTCTTCACTGTTCACATTCACCCCGTGTCTGCATGGGTCTCACCCCAAAGATATGCAGGGTAGGTGGATTGGTCACGCTAAATTGCCCCTTAATTAGGAAAAAAGAATGAATTGGGTACTTAAAATTTAGTTTTAAGCCTTAAAGTTAGAGTCAGGCCGTTAAAGAGTGATGTGGAGTGAATGCTTCCTCTTGTGGGGCATTCTTGAATGAGAGGTCACAGTCTCAGGATAAGAGGCAGCAAATTTAAAACAGAGATGAGGAGAAACTACTTCTCCCAAAGGGTTGTGAATCTGGAATTTGCTACCCCAGAGTGCAGTGGATGCTGGGAGTGTGAGTAAATTTAAGGAGTTAGGCAGATTTTTAATTGGTAATGGGTTGCAGGATTATGGAGAATGGGTAATGGTGGAGTTAAGGCCAGGATGAGATCAGCCATGATCGAATGGCGGAGCATACTCGATGGGCCAAACGGCCTAATTCTGCTCCTATATCTTACAGATTTCTTCACACAAGGTGGAGTGGCAATCTGGGACTCTTCCCCCAGAAAGCTGTGGCAAATCAGGGCTCATGATTAAGACTGACGGTATGGAGGGTTGTGGCATCGGGGTAGGTAAATGGATCTGAAATGCAGATCAGGCATGACCAGATTAAATGGCAGAAGGGGCTGAATGGTCTCTCATCCCTGACTCTGGAAACCCCTCAAATGCATTCATGATTCTGACCGCAAAGTGGAAAGCATAAAGAGGATTCATAAAACAAAACGGAAAGCAGCAGATAAACCTTGGTTCAATAAATTCTCAATTCTCGCAGTGATACAGGGTAATGCATACAACAGACTAAGTAGCATCAATTGTTGCAATAATATTTCTTAAACTATAAACAGCTGCAGTGAATCAGCAGATAACTGACAAAGTAAAAAATGGCAGATTAGTGCAAGGACGTCAGTATAACCACAGACTCTTCAGTAATAACGTGGAGATGCCGGCGTTGGACTGGGGTGAGCACAGTAAGAAGTCTTACAACACCAGGTTAAAGTCCAACATGTTTGTTTCAAACACTAGCTTTCGAAGCACTGCTCCTTCCTCAGGTCTCTTCAGTAAAACCACAGTCTGTACCGATCATGCGCTCAACCCCAGCAACAGGCACAAAGGTGAGCCAGACGCGGAAAGTAAACAAACAAACCAATTCCAGAAATCGGAGATTTGCAGGCTGGGAGAGTTGAACAGTTTTTTTTTTGCAGTTTTAAATGATTGTCAGCTGGGCTGAAGCTTCAGTCTCGAAGACCCGGCACTCGCACACATTCAACCGTTCCCAATCATTGCATAAACCTCCCAGCTCAAATAAGTACAAAACCTCCCCGTCCACACACTCGGGTCAAATGCTCTTTGTTTCAGCCGAGAAGCTTTCCACGAATTTCAACTGGGGAAATAAGGGGCAAGGCAGCAGGAATTTTCCCATTCTCAGCATCGAGTACTCCAGGGTCAGGTACGGCACGGCTGGGTGCAGAGTAAAGATCCCTCAAGCCCACCTCGGTCATGTTTCTCTCCATAGCTTGCGGAATGTGGTGGTCATGTGGCAGGAACGTGAAGAGTTCAAACACA